>NC_084483.1:9145000-9457500 GCF_030035675.1 Rhineura floridana | reverse complement strand
TCAACCTAACCCCACTTACTGGTGAGTAAGCCCTGGTGTATTCAATAGGACTTATTTCCAAATTGATATAGTTGGGACTGCAGCGCTAATTTATTAAGCCTCTACCGCTTCCTACCCTTCCATCTTAAAATGGATTTGGGCTCCAAACCAAGCCTGGTGTTTTCTCTCTGTCCCCTGCCACACCCTGATTTGCTTAACATTTAGCCCAGAGTAACCAACATTGCGCCTTGCAGAGGTTGTTAGAGCCCATTTCCCATCATCCCTGACCTTTGGCCATGCCGGCTGAAGCTAATGAGAGTTGGGGTCTAACAACTTTTGAAGGGCACCATGCTGGCTACCTTTGATCTAACCTGATGAAGAGTTCTGAAGAGCTCAAAAGCTTGCTTGGTATTTTGTGATATTTCAGTTGGCGGGATAAAGAAATTGCCCTACTATAGATCATCAGTGAGGCAAAAATAAAGTTTAAACTTTTCAGATCTTTGCCTGATGCTAATGAAAGAATGTTCCATTACATTTGACTAAGTTGCACGTAATGGTGGTAAAATCCATTCTGAGGTAAAGCGAGAAACGCTAACTTCTTTCAATGAAAACAAAACAGACAAGATAATCAGATTAACTTCCAAGACACAATAAAAAGACATTATTCATCAGAGCTAATTAACAAAGCCCTGTTCTTAAATAACAAAAAATAAAGCCCTTTTTTTTTAAAGGAACTCAAGGATCTTGAATTTGAGACACACATATATGTGTTCTAAAATACACCTTGGGAAAGGGCCTTAGTTCCATGGTAGAGCATTTGCCTTGCATGGAGAAGATCCCAAGTTCAATCCTCGGCATCTCCAGGTAGGGCTGGGAAAGTTCCCTAGTTGAAACCAGGGAGAGCTGCTGTTAGTCCATGTAGATAATACTGAACTAGATGGACTAATAGTCTAACTTTGTAAGGCAGTTTGCTATGTTAGTATGCACCTAAAAGAGGCTATGCACTGCCAGAAATAGATTCACTCCACTGGACACTGCCAAGGTGTAAAAGTCAAAAGATTTTAGCTTTTCAACTTGGCTTCTGCTCCTTCATTTAGCCCGTGAACCTTGGAGTCTAGAAGCAAAGATTTCTCCATCAGTCACATGTGTGGCCCATGATTCACCATGACAGCATGCTGACTCACTTGCAAGAACAACAAAGGGCCTACAGTTAAGAGAGTCGGTAGTAGACGATAGGGGCTGGTGTTTTGCTTTGTTTTTTACTGGCCCTGCTCCTGTGCCTTTAACAGCTGCCTGGCACATGGAAATTAGCAGGTGAATCACCACTTATCTCCATCTGAGAAAAGGCTTGTGCTTTTCCTGGTGTTTAAGGCATAGGAGCAGAACCAATAGGAAAAAGTGGCAGCCCTAGTAGCTAAAGGGATGACTCAGTTTAAAGATTATTCTATTCATCGTAAGAGTCACTAGGATTTGGTGGTGATGAAGGGACCATGAGTGAAGAAAGATGGAAGAGGCTAGGCGGGCTGAGGCTGGAGAAAAGTTGATCGACAATTTTACCTGTTTAAAAGGAAGTTAAAAAGGGGGTGCGTGGAGGTCAAGGCCAGGAAAGAAGTAGTGAGCAGATACATTTATGTGAGCCAGGGCTGGGGAACCTGTGGCTCTCCAGATGTTGGACCACAACTTTAATAATCCATGACCACTGGCTATTTGGTTGGAGGTGGCGGGAGTTGGAGTCCAATAGCATCTGGAGGGTCACAAGTTCCCCACCCCTGTTGTAAACTATTAGGACAACTTGGCCATTTCAATATAGCAGTTCTGCATAGCCTCCTTTTTGGAAGGGTTTGAAGGACATAAGAACATAAGAAGAGCCTGCTGGATCAGGCCAGTGGCCCATCTAGTCCAGCATCCTGTTCTCACAGTGGCCAACCAGGTGCCTGGGGGAAGCCCGCAAGCAGGACCCGAGTGCAAGAACACTCTCCCCTCCTGAGGCTTCCGGCAACTGGTTTTCAGAAGCATGCTGCCTCTGACTAGGGTGGCAGAGCACAGCCATCATGGCTAGTAGCCATTGATAGCCCTGTCCTCCATGAATTTGTCTAATCTTCTTTTAAAGCCGTCCAAGCTGGTGGCATTACTGCATCTTGTGGGAGCAAATTCCATAGTTTAACTATGCGCTGAGTAAAGAAATACTTCCTTTTGTCTGTCCTGAATCTTCCAACATTCAGCTTCTTTGAATGTCCACGAGTTCTAGTATTATGAGAGAGGGAGAAGAACTTTTCTCTATCCACTTTCTCAAGGCCATGCATAATTTTATACACTTCTATCATGTCTCCTCTGACCCGCCTTTTTCTCTAAACTAAAAAGCCCCAAATGCTGCAACCTTTCCTCGTAAGGGAGTCGCTCCATCCCCTTGATCATTCTGGTTGCCCTCTTCTGAACCTTTTCCAACTCGATAATATCCTTTTTGAGATGAGGAGACCAGAACTGTACACAGTATTCCAAATGCGGCCGCACCATAGATTTATACAACGGCATTATGATATCGGCTGTTTTATCTTCAATACCTTTCCTAATTATCGCTAGCATGGAATTTGCCTTTTTCACAGCTGCCGCACACTGGGTCGACATTTTCATCGTGCTGTCCACTACAACAGGAGGTCTCTCTCCTGGTCGGTCACCGCCAGTTCAGACCCCATGAGCGTATATGTGAAATTAAGATGTTTTGCTCCAATATGCATAATTTTACACTTGTTTATATTGAATTGCATTTGCCATTTTTCTGCCCATTCACTCAGTTTGGAGAGGTCTTTTTGGAGCTCTTCGCAATCCCTTTTTGTTTTAACAACCCTGAACAATTTAGTGTCATCAGCAAACTTGGCCACTTCACTGCTCACTCCTAATTCTAGGTCATTAATGAACAAGTTGAAAAGTACAGGTCCCAATACCGATCCTTGAGGGACTCCACTTTCTACAGCCCTCCATTGGGAGAACTGTCCGTTGATTCCTACTCTCTGCTTTCTGCTTCTTAACCAATTTCTTATCCACAAGAGGACCTCTCCTCTTATTCCATGACTGCTAAGCTTCCTCAGAAGCCTTTGGTGAGGTACCTTGTCAAACGCTTTTTGAAAGTCTAAGTACACTATCACCTCTATCTATATGCTTGTTGACACTCTCAAAGAATTCTAATAGGTTACTGAGACAGGACTTTCCCTTGCAGAAGCCATGCTGGCTCTGCTTCAGCAAGGCTTGTTCTTCTATGTGCTTAGTTAATCTAGCTTTAATCATACTTTCTACCAGTTTTCCAGGGACAGAAGTTAAGCTAACTGGCCTGTAATTTCCGGGATCCCCTCTGGATCCCTTTTTGAAGATTGGCGTTACATTTGCCACTTTCCAGTCCTCAGGCATGGAGAAGGACCCAAGGGACAAGTTACATATTTTAGTTAGCAGATCAGCAATTTCACATTTGAGTTCTTTGAGAACTCTCGGTTGGATGCCATCCAGGCCCGGTGATTTGTCAGTTTTTATATTGTCCATTAAGCTTAGAACTTCCTCTCTTGTTACCACTATTTGTCTCAGTTCCTCAGAATCCCTTCCTGCAAATGTTAGTTCAGGTTCAGGGATCTGCCCTATATCAGGACAGACAAGGCAACCTGCTAGCAGCTAGCCTACAAGGCAGAGGGCTGGACTACATGGCCTGTGGAACTCCCACCAAATTTAGGATCGTGTCCATAGGTAATTCATAGTTTATCAGTCCTGCTCTGTGTGTGACCCATTAAGGCAAAAATAGCCCCTCAGCTAGCTATTATGTGGCTTGCCAGGTATTTGACAATCCCACAAAGATCCTGTAAAGAGCTGTGTCCACCTGGCTGGGATGACCAAATGAGAACCATTTCACACATTGCACAGCAACACATATGGGTTTACCACCAAGTTACAAGCACCATGGCAACAGCCAATCCCTCTCCTAGTTCTCCTAGTACAGACTGCACCTGTACAGTGCACATTTTAAAGCACCTTTATCACACTCACCTTTCATTTCTAACGTCCGAGAAGGAAGAGGTAGAACACTAAATTCATTCTTGGGTACCACAGAGGAAGTCTTTAGGCCAGGGACTGGGAATGTGGGACCCTTACGATGTTGCTCCTGGGCTCCTATCCAGATAGGGAGCACATTCTAGCTCAAGGGTTTGACCTGCTTTTGCTTCAGATTCAGTGTCCAGCTTTAGCAAGCTATTTTAAAAGTGTGAGCAACATCATCACATGTAGCTTGACCCCAAGTCTGAGGGAAGAGACAGAGACAAAGGGAAAACACGATTCAGGAAAAGATCTTGACAGTGAACTAGAGTCAAAGAAGCCTCAAGTTGCCAGCTTGAGGCCCACGCAGGACCCTGTGCCTTTAGTTACACAGAAAACACTACTATTCTGTATCTTCCACCAGCACTGCAGCATTATTTGTATATAGGGCTCAGTGAGGCAAGATGTTGAATTGCAAGCAGCCAGTTCATTCACTGTAGGCTGCTAGTGGCTGCTATTGCAGGGAAGTCTCTTGGCTTCAGTATATCTTGTAAAATGGAGTAATCGCAACCTACCTCAGAGTAAATTTAATAGAGAAATATTTCCACCACCCTAAAGAACATATTCTATTCAGTATTCATTATACTACAGGATGTTTATTAGAGAAGTGAATCCATCCCCTATAGCTTATACATTGTCCTAACGCAGGAAAACTCTCAGGCTGTGTATCATCTCATTCAGCCTATTTCCCTGCAGAGGTAATTTTTGCATTGCTAAGCGGATCGTTCAGGTGGAGGGCAGCAGCTGATGTTCTGTTTTATTAAGCCACACAGAATGCCAAAGAGCACAGAATAGCAACAACAACAAAGTATTGGCTGCACTTGAGGCCACATTTATTCCTTCTGCAACTTTCTGCTCATCAGGTCCGGTTTGTATTTGAAAGGTTTTTCCTCACTCTGCTATAAGATAAAGAGCCACTCACTGGACTTTCCATTTTTATTGGGGTGGTCTCAGTTTTACAAGCTTTAGCTGCATAAAGAGCTCCTCTTTAAGACAAAGACAAAATGCAGTCTTTGAATTGAACAACTATTTTGTCAGGCTTAAGCAGAATGCAGACAAGAGATCTTCAAGAGGCAAATTTGCCTTTGATTAATGAAGCAGAAATTACTCTATTAGAGCAGGTAGCTGTGGGCAATCGCTCCTGAACCCAGCTACTTGAGAAAGAACTGCTGTTTGTGGCAAGGATTTCTTAGGAGGAACACTAGGTATGCCAGCTGTGTTTCGTCATAGAAACAAGGAGCTCAAGGTTAGGCTTGACTAAGTAACCCTATACATAGGGCTGCACTTGGAGACTGTACCTTTTCTTAACAGGTGTAGGGAAGCACCAATATTAAAGCACTATTACAGAAGCCATGCAGACTTTTCTCGTGCCTAGCTGAAGGTGCTGCTTTTGTCTTTTAAAACCACAGAGACTGGGATGTGTACATTGCAGAGAATCTTTTTCCTCTATAAATATCTTTTCTGTTAAACTAGTAAGGGCGAATCTTGTCCTGAATCCTGTCAGGGAACTAAGGTGGATCAGCTGCAGGAAACAGTAGTACATTTTTCATCGTTGCTTTGATGTTGTGGAATGAGCTCCCCAAGGAGAGGCATACCTCAAGTTTTAGAGAAAGGTGCAGTCCTCCTGAGTATCATTGCTGCTTCTGTGGTGTTCTATCATCTCTTTTAAAATGCCAAAAAAATTAAGATTGGACCCAGCATATTTTTTGTGATGTTTATGCTTATGTTTTGTTTTTAATTATGTATTTTTAACTGTTGTTGTAAGCCAGCCTGGGACCTCAGGGTGAAGGATGACTACTACTACTACTACTACTACTGTAAACTACTACTACTACTACTACTACTGTAAACTACTACTACTACTACTGTAAACTACTACTACTACTACTACTACTACTGTAAACTACTACTACTACTACTACTGTAAACTACTACTACTACTACTACTACTACTGTAAACTACTACTACTACTAGGTTTCTAAGCTACCTTGAGATCAAGGAATAGACAGATACATTTGAATGTATGGAAACAGTCGATTCATCTCAGATGTCAAGGAACACTATTATACACTTTCATTACATTTTTTTAACTTCCCATTTCATAAATTCTATGTTGGTAAGTGTTGCTTGTGTTTCTACTCAGCTTGCTACTGCCTGCAGCTACAGTTTCTCTTTCAAAAACACCAGCGCTGTGAAGTCATCCTAGCTTAAAGATCTCTTTTTGGAACGTCAAGGTGTGTTACAGCTGCAGGTCTATGACTTGAGGCCAGCCTCACATCCATAGAATGCATTACTTGGGTCTTTTGCTTTCACATACTTGCTTAAGATTGTTTTATGCTGATCCTTCGCTAGGATATTTAAGTCTTCTCCAGAAAGATGTTTATACCAGCTCTTGGTTTTAAATTTTTATTATTAAATTGCATTTATTAGGTCTTTCTATAAATGTCCTTCATATATAAGATTTTAGGGTTGCTAATCTTATTCTAGATCAATTAATTAAGGATATTGACTTACAATACTCTATCAAATTTCTGTAAAATTGGCTCTCCTATCTATTTTGGTCTGAGTTTTGAGTTTCCTCAGTATGCTAGATATTTGGAAAATTTTACTAACCTTAACATGTCTTTTCTAGAGCTAAGCTTAATTGTCTCTCTCCTGCAATACTGGAATGGTGGTACCAAGGTACTCCATATGAGGCTGTGTCCCTGAGGCAATTAAGTTGTCAAATCACTAGGTTGTGTCTTTTTTACATGTAACTTTTATAGGGAGAAGTGTAACAGATTGATTGGCCCCATCATGAGGAACCTTCCTGGTAGGTTATCAGATTGGTACATGAAATATTTTTTGGCTGATAGCAATAAGCTAACACTGATGGCCAGGTTCCTTTTCTTTGCCCAAAGGAGTTCCAAGAAGATTCTTTTTACTTAATTGAAATTCTTATTTCACATTTTTATTTTCGTATTAGTGAATTTAAACTATCAATGTTTTATCAATTATGTATTTTACTGATTGTAATGGGTCTGTTACTACATAACAATAAACAACATCCAAGCCTGGTCCTACCTAGCTTATTTTCCAAATACTTCAACATGAGTACCAGCACAAGGCTATAATGAAGACCAGGATCCAGAAGTCTAGGATAACGAATGTAAATCTATTGTATTATTACCATATGCCCTAATTGTCCAGACATAACTGTTCCAAACAACCATGGTCTGTACACTAGCAAGTTATCAGAAGCTTGACAATGCCCTCTTCCCTCTTCTTGCTGCAGGGACTTCCTGGTTTCTTAAATCACCATTCAGATTCTAGTTTATAGGTAGTGCTTGATCAAGAATTTCTTGGTTTTGATGTCACAAGAAGCTTGTTTAAGAAATCAGGGAGTCTCCTCTGCAGCCAAGTGCACAAGGGGAAGAGAGGGAAGGATCTCTGCTTGTGGCACATTCATACACAAACAAACCATGGTTTGTTAAGAGTGACCTGTTACATCTAATTGGGCAACAAAGAAAAATAAAATAGTTAAAGAGGTCCAACAGTAGTTCCTGCTGGCTCAAGTGGTGAAGCTTTCTGAAAGAGGGGCATCAAAATACAACACATATCCAAAATCCACTTTTGGAACGCGTCACTTGAGCTAACTTACAGTGGCATTGTCATACTGCTGTTTTACAAGCTGGAGTTTGCACACAGAGATAAGGAAAAGAGTGTTGAAGATCATTAGGAGAAAAGGAACACAAACTATCTTAAGTGTGGTTCAGTGAATGCAGCGCTGGATTCAGATCTGGGAGCTCTGGACTAAAAGCTAGGCTTGGCTGTTGACTTACTGCATAACCTTTGGCAAGTTATTCACCCTTAGCTTCAGCTCCACATATATAAAATGGAAATACAAATGATTTCTTTATAAAAGAAATTAATTATCTTGCTAACGAAAGATGCCCAAGGCACCATGCAAAAAAGAAAAGAAAAAGCTACCTCACAGGATTACTGTAGAGATAAATTAGGAAGATTTCAAAGCTCTTTGCACAATTATTTGAGTGATTACAAATAGTAACAAATAAACAGAATCCTTTATCAGCATACAAGTCATCATACAAAAGACAACACCATTAAAGCAATATCTATATACATTTATGGCTTTATACAAAGGATTATTTTGTTTTTCCAAACAGGCACTTTTCTACAAATATCCAAATGAAATTCTGCAATGTACAGCAGTAATACCTCCATGTTTTCACAACTCACACAAATGATGTGTGATGTATTTTCATGTCAGTACTGCTGCTTAGGCAGAAGGTGGGGTGTGTGTGAAAAGAGGGAGATACCCCTCCATAAAATAGTTGTAATGCAGTTACATTTTTTTGCATAAACCAGAGTATTACTTTTAGTAATCATAAAATACAAAAAAATCACGTTACTTAAAAATTGGTTATAAATTAAACAAGCCTGAAAACTTCATAATGTGAACTTAAAATATTTTTTAAAAAACAGCAACACAAATCCAGTTATTGATCAAGTGCAAACTTAAGGTTACAATCCTAACACCCACTTACTAGGAAGTAAACCCCACTGAATACAGCGAGGGTTAATTCCAAGCAAATATGTATAGAATTGTGCTTTAAGACTGTTAAAGAACTGGTCCGCTTTAATAATCTTTTCTCCGCTTCTGTAGGGATATTCTGTTGAATTGTCAGCATTCAAGAATACAACATTTGATTACCATTGTATGCAACTTGTCAGTTTATCGAAGCAGAGTTCTCAGTAATGCAAATATTAATACAACATACAGTAGAAACAATACATTAAAGAATCTATGGTAGAATACACTTCTCACAGACTAACAAGAGGAGGGAAAGCCAAAAACAAGGCTGCTTGGTAAAAAAAAACCCTGCACATTTCATAAAGCCATCATTTACATTTTTTAAAAACTAAAGGACTACAGACATTAAGATATATGCAAAAGCATGTTTTATCAGCTGTTACATGATTTTTGTTTCATTATACCACCCTTTTATTAAATGTTCAGTTTCCTAGCATTGGGAATTACAAGTAGGAAGCTTACATAGGCATCTGGTTGGTCAGATGCTGGCCTTTGGCCTGATACAGCAGGGTTCTTATGTTTGCGTGCGCAATATGTTTAGTGGGCTCTTTCAGCTATCAGTGATATACTTAATTGTAGGTAAAACTGAGCTGGGCACTGGGGTGCAATGTATGAATTGTATGAAACTTTGAGCACAGGGACTTTAGACTACACTTTGTTGCCTGTAATAGCCACACCTCTTTTATGTAGCCTCCCACCTTTCCCCAGTTGGGACACATAATATATTAAATGTTTCAAAGGGACACTAAGTCATAGGAGCAACTTGGAAGAGAGAAGCTGATGGCAAGAAAGCATGCGCTGCCTGGTCGAAAGCAGGTTCTTGCCACCTAGGAAAGAGTAAATATGTTGGAAGGTACCTCTGGGACTGTACCCTAACCTGCTCATGAATGGTTTATGACAGATGCCCATCATCCCCCGCTCTCAAAACATCTTAGCATTCCACAATTCCTCTCTGATCTGTAAATAGGGAACCTGTGGCCTGCTAAATGTTACAGGACTCCAACTCCCATCACCCCTAACCACCAGCCATGCTGACGGAGGCTGATGGACATTGGGAATCCAACAATATCTGGAGGGCTACCAGGTCCCCATCCCTGCTGTAATCATTCCATTGTCAGACTATTCTTACAGTTAACCAGTATTTTCTATGCCTGGAGTTTGGAGGTGGGGCGGGAAGTGAAAGTAAAAAGGGTTGACGCCAAGTGAAGTTAGTATGCCAGGAGCCACCAGAATGATAGTTCACAATTTTTATATTACATATAGTTATTCACCTTACCTATATTGTAAGCTTGCCCTTATAAACCTCTTCAATAAGAGTAAATCACTAGGGTTTGAAGGAACAGATCAGTAAACACTACCTAAAATAATTGTTATTTCTATAATTAGATTGCAAAGCTACTCACTGAGGTTCATTTCTTCAAGATATAGTCTTATACTAATGTTATATAAAGCGGCTTCTAGTTCTTTGAGTATCTTTAAATAAAAACAGGAGGCAATGGAAAAAGAAATGACAGGCCCTACAGGTATGAACAACTGAAACTACAACGGATTACTAACTAGAATGGTATTAAACTGAGAGGTTCTTGCTCCTGGGGTTACAAACTTTATAAAACTTCAGTAAAATAAATACAAATATGAAGATATGGACATACAAACCATTTAACAATACTTAACACTTTGGGGTAGTCAGTGTTAATATAGCAATAGAAGTTATCTGTATGCCTACACCGATAGTTCACCTTTGTGCCAGGAAAACCCTACCATCAAAAATTACATATAAAAGTTTTCTCTTCGAAAATCTTATACAGAGCGCTAATATAAATTCTCTCCCCCCCACACACAATCTAGTTAAAATACTGTATACAAAATGTTACAAATGTTTTTAGGAATCTTGGATTCTGCAAATGTAAAGGAGCTAATGTAAAGTAGAGATGTCAGAAAAATACCTATAAACCTATTACAAAAATTCAAGTTTATCAATAAAATTGAAATCGATCAGGAAGTCAGCTCCTCAATAAATGTATATAATCAAACACATAGGCAACAAAGTAAAGCTTTCACTCTGCTCTCTGATTTGGAAGTCCCAAATCGCTGACAACTTTGGTTAGATCATATTCAATTATGTGTTCATACAAAATGTACAATTTTAATACACTTAAGGCAGTTAATCCAGCTGTTCCACAGTTCTCGTGAGTTCATCAGATCAAAAGATACATGGGATTGCGAGTGAATGAAGGTTAAAACTATCATAGTATTAACAGTGTTAACCTCTTCTTGGGTCTAATATATTCCTAAAGAAACAGTTTTACACAATCAATGCACAATACAATGCACAAATATTTTCTTCGTTTCTACAACTTTGTAGTGAGTTTGGCACTTCCAAATAAAGACATTTCCATGGCACATTTCTTACAGATAGCAGCAAATAACCTGCAATTATCTGCAAACATCCTGTACAGGAAAAAATTTATCTGCTGCCAAGTCCGACAAGAGAAAAAAAAATACAAAAAGCAAAAGCAAAGAGGTTAAGGACATCTCTGGACTTCCTTGCTCACTTCCTGCAGTCAGAGATATCTGAAGTACTTTAAAATGTAGCCTAGGATAAGAGAGAGAAAATACACAATGACAGAATGCAAACACAAATATTCAGAGTGCAAGACAGAATGCTATGCTTATAGTGGTATCCAAATACCTAAGAGAGCCAAGAAAGATTCCATCTCTTTAGGAAGCATGTTTTATTAATGTGAGTATGAACCAATTTTAAAATAACACTGGCAAATCTGTATTTCCAGACTTGGCAGTCTCTTAAAGGATCGACACGGAGAAGACAATTTCAGGGTGAATATCTTATTGCATTACCTTAAGCACAGCTTAACTGCAAGATTTTATTTCCCATATGATACTCCATGCATGTCTCAGATTTGAGCATAATTGTTAAAATAATCTTTTAATTTTCATAGCCCTCTTTAAGCCAATTCACACTTCACTTTTTATACTCTATTAATATAAAGTACATGTATGACTCAATTTTAATTCATGATGGTTTGGGGTCACAATTGTTAATTGAGAATGTCAAGGAGTTCATATCTCAGAGTTGTTGGTGTTAAATTCACTCTTACTATAATATTCTCAGCAGATTTTAAAGGGTAAAAAAACTAAGCTGATTTACATGACAGTTTGTTGCTTGTATGATAAACTTTTAAAAAACGTTATTCTTTGACATAGTGACCAATCTCACAAATTGCTGTTCATTTCCTGGATACCTTCAAAATGCGGGTATCGCCAAACATGGTAGTTTTATTTCATAAAAACAGTATACGTAGACAAGCCCTGCTAGTATTTTAATTTTAAAAAGTTAAGACTGCAGAACAAGACACTCATCTCAATTTTAAAATGCCTAAATGAATGGGAAAATAACTCCCTCAACTGAGTTCTTTTTTAAGTAAAGAAACTGAAATTTTAATTGCCATATAAAACCTTTCCTGTTCTATTGATTCATTTCCCTTTGCACCCATAATAAACATATTGTTTTTTTTTATATCTATGGCCATGCTTCACCCCAATGTTTAACTCATATTCTACACTGTTGCCCAAGACCTTTGCCTTCACTACTCTGCTATGACTATAACTCAGGTTTCCTGTTTCAATTAACTTCCCTGAATCTACTTTCTGTCTGGAAGCTACTACCATATGTTTTCATCTCTTAATCCCTCTTCAGTAATACTTCTCTTTATATAATTATATCCCTTCTTTCAACAATAAGGAAAACTATTGGTTAAACTTTCCCTCCTAGATCTTGTCCCTAATACAAATTATTTAATGGCATTTTCTTACAATATTTGGTGTACATTATCTTCACTCCCCCTTTGTCCAATTTCCTTTGTGAACTCCTGGATTTGACAGCATTCCTGTGCAGTGATGTGGGTTTTCCTGAAAGATTTGAGTTGGATTTTTCTGATGCAAATTAGGGCAATTTGCATATGATAATTTGCATCAGAAAATTGTCAATTTGCATACAGAGAGTGATCTAATTTAGCATGTTTATTATACTTAGATTTAGTAAACAAAGCTAAAAGCCTTGAAACCGCATACTGTATTTGCGATTGGCTTCCATTCATTGTTACTAATGAACTTACAAAACGGAAATTTTTCCATAAGAAAAAATAGCACTGAAAAATGTTCTGCCCCACTTCACTGCTTCTGTGTCTAACTGCTTTATGACAGGGAAGGGTCTAGTATATGCAGCTTTTTTCATTAGTGTAATAATATGACGGAAGAAGTCCAACTTGTTGAATGTTGTCCTATCATACAACTCCTACAGATACACAAGCATTCTTTTAGAGTGAGGAATTGATCACAGTGTAATAAAAAAAAAGGAACACTAACCTTCCAGACTTATCCCGAAACCCAGCTGTGTGTTGTTGTCTTAACACCATGTGACAAGCTTTGATTAGGCAACACACTGTCAAAGTTAAAATCTAATGTTTCCCCATCCATGAGGTCATTACGAATTATTGACTCCATATCACAATCTAATCGTTCAATCAACATATCATCTAAATCGCTAGGAAGCTTCTCCTGATGGAAAGAGACAATTCCCACTCTTCCATAACCATTACAGCTGTTTACAGTGGTGTAAGGGTTTATGCTGTTCATCTGCATTGGGTGGCTCATAGGCACTTGTACTGAGGTTTTAGCTGTGGATGAACGATTTAAGCTTGACGCATGAGACACAGTGCTAAGTGTGAGAGACAAGGTATGGCTGTTAACTACTGATGTTGGTTGGACATGTCCTTGTTGTGGATGGGCACTGGGGGCAATTATTTTGTTATGGGACTGTTGGTTGCCATACGGTGATATGGCAGAGTTAGTGGCCATTAATACATTCTGTCCCAGGACTCGGCCACTTGGCTGGGAAACATGAGTATCTACAGATGCCAAGATCTCATTGTGCGGAGGTGAATCAGAAGTAAGCAACTCTTTCAGAAGTCCTACAGGGCAGTTATATTGGCTGATGTTTCCATAGCTTGATTTACTGTCTTGAAGAGCTTGCATCTGCGACAAGGAGTTCATGCTCGTCTGAGTATAACTGTATTTCCTGTAGTCTGCATTTGGTGAGCCTATACTTGCATTGGATGAAGCATATGAATAACCAGGAGATTGCTGCATCATGGTAGTGGGTGTAGATTGGGTTGATCCAGTCAAGGATGTGTTAGGAGATAAAAGGTTGAGGTTGTCCAAGAGGTTCTCCATGTTTTCTGAACTGCTCATCTCAGAAAGGCTCGGGAGAGTTGAAGCCATTTTGGTTGTTGACGGAGGGTAGACCATGGAGTGTACTTCCCCTTCTCCAAGGTCATCTTGTTCTGGCAGGATTGGAGAAAGCCTCCCACTAATTGTACTAGCATTAGAGCTGGTTCTAGGTCTAAACGTACTCCAATTACTATCAAAGTCATCGTTACTGTGAGAGCTGGGGCTTGCAGGCCATTTTGAGAACTGTGCACTTGGACTGTCCCCATTTCCATCTTGACCTGCTTGAAGAGCTGCTTTTTTCTTTGCAGCTCTACCTCTGCTTTTTGCAAACTTGCTGCTGTTGTCCATGGATGCAGCCCTTCTCCTGGGAGACTTGCCACTTTTGCCTCCCTCTGGGTTAAGCATCCACCAAGAGCTTTTTCCTGTTCCTTCGTTCTGTACTCTAATAAACTTGCTATGCAGTGAGAGGTTGTGACGGATTGAATTCTGAAAAAGAAAAAAATTATAAGAAAAAGTTGAGTCACTCTGATCTCGGTAATCTATCTTCAATAGAAAAGCTATTCCATCAAATGCATAAAAACTACAGAAAGAATCCCATTTCCCAATGCAATATTTCATTTATCTCCATACAGCAGACACATCTGCTCTTTTTGTTTTTAATTCAAATGGGAAAAGACTTTAACATTGCTATTGTGGCCAGTTTCTTATTTAAGGTAGGCCTGTAGATAAAAAGTGTATTGGTACTAGGGATGGAAGAACCTGTCCGTTTTTAGTTCTCTCACTTCCTTATTTCCCCAGTCTTAAATTCATTTCTTCACATTTCAATTTGCATTTCTTTTTTAAAAAATCCTTATGAATTTTTTCAGCATTTTAGTGCAAATTTCTCCTCTCTCACTTTTGTACGCAGTTTTGACAAATATACACATTTTTTGCAAGCAGTTTCCCCTAATATAATGCATTTTTGATGTTATTGTCACTAATATATGCATTTGTATGCACACTTTCCCCAATGCATTTCTGTACACATTGCCTGCAAAATGCTACACGACTGCACTGAAAATTCAGAAAAGTGAGAATTTGGAAGGGTAACTGTGTTCCCGTTTGCATATTGTTTTGGAAAGTGCAAGTCTGTTCGCCTTTAAATGCAAACTGAATTAAGTTTCTCCCCCCTCCCTAGCTGGGACCCTTCTTGGCTGTATCTGCATATCCTTGGGATTTGAATGTCTATGTATTACAGTTTATTTCTGTCTGGCTCCAGTATTGTGGGAATTTGCATCTACCTTTGCAAATATGGGCTTTTACAAAACATTATGTGTTCTTTATCTTTAAAAGATTCCGTGAAATGTAAGTGAAATTCAAGATGGGGTGCTCTATTTACCCATGATGTATTATATTTAAAAGGTTTTGAAACCTAACTCCAAAGCCACTACAAAAAAACCTCCTGTAATCCAATGATAGCATCTGTCCAGTAATCCCTAGCTGTTCTCAGAGCTACTAAGTGCTAAAACCAAATTCTAAACATATACACCATTTCATTATTATTTTGTTCAGAGTGCTAATGTTGGCCTAACAAAAGGTAGCACCACTTCTATTGAAACCCGTTCCCAATAGTCACAGTAGTACACAAATAAGTAATGATGAATTTCGAAGTACCCCAGAAAAATGGCTGTAAAACATATAGCATGAGCAAAATTACCAACACCTTATGTCAATAATAAACGTTATTATTAAAGTGATTATTTTTTGTTTTAAATGAGTTAATCACTTTAATCATCATCTTTAATACTTTATGTATTCTTTAAAGAACCAAATAGCCTTTGAAAAATTCACTAATAGGCAAAAACCCTTGTGGTTTAAGAACGTACCTATAGCCCACAGATATTTCTATCAAACTTTAAAAAGCAGGGAAATTGGGCAGCTACAGTGAATGCACCAGGGGAGCAGGAGACCTGACCTCCTCGGAGATATTGGACTGCCCTAAAAATTTGTCAAAACACAATCACAATTCGGGTTGGTCTTTCACAGTCCAATCCACTTGCTGTGTAGCTTGGAAGAATTTGGTAACATGTGTCTCTGAGCATATGGTCAGTGGTGGTAATACCTGCCATCTCCAAAGATGGAGAATTGTATTTTTGTATGTTTGTTGTTGTTGTTCTTACTTTGCTTCATTCCTGTGTTACTATTGTTTCTACAGATAATCTAATCTAGAAAATTTTATTTCTCTCATTATTCATCCTAGAAACCTGCGTCAAATTTATTTTCACTGACTCCAACGCCTTTTTATTGGTCAATGTCATATGATGGTGAAGACAGCCTTTTTTATTTCAAATTGTTGGTTATGCTCCATTTCTATTTTGGGTGCATTAACAGTTGAATCTGAAACTGCAGTTTGATGTAAAATCAGACGGATTACAATACGTTGCTACTTCAGGAATGACTCTAGCTGTTGGAAAAAACAAACGTAGCCTTCTCAAGATGCATGTTTTCAGCCTGCTATGTTTAAACCACTTCATTTAAGGCGAAACTGACCACAGGGGATGGGGAGGGGAGGAGGAGGGCGGAGGGGAGGAGGAGGAGGGGAGCAGGGAGGAGGGGGAGGGGAGAAGGACAGGTTTGGTCATTTGCATGTTTATTGAGTTCAGTGGGATTTACTCCCGTGCAATCATGCTTACTATAGGTAAAACTGACTGGGGGGGAGGGAGGTATGCCTGGAGTGGGCGGGGAAGGAGGAAGAAGGAAGGGGGGGACAGGAAAGGGGAAGGAGGAGAAAGCCAGGTCTGATCTTTTGCATGCTTGAGTTCAATGGGATTTACTCCTATGTAATCATGGTTAGGACAGATAAAACTGACCATGGGGGAGGAACAGGGGGAGGAGAGAGGAGAGAGACAGAGAAAGGGAGGGGAGCAGAAGAAGGGGGAAAGAGGGGATTGGAGGGCGAGGGGCAAAGGAAGAGGCAGGGAAGGGCAGGTCTGAACATTTGCATGCTTATTGCATTCAATGGTATTTACTCCCGTGCAATCCTGCTTAAGATAGGTAAAACTGACTATGGGTAGGGGGTAGGAGGGGATTGGAGGGGGCAAGAGGGAGAGGATAGGAGGGAGAAGGGAGGAAAAGGGAGGGTGGGTTTGATCAGTTGCATACTTCTTGAGTTCAATGGGATTTACTCCCATGCAATCATGTTTGAAAATGGACATGGACTGCCTTCAAGTCAATCCCGACTTATGTTGACCCTATGAATAGGGTTTTCATGGTAAACGGTATTTAGAGGTGGTTTTACCATTGCCTTCCTCTGAGGCTGAGAGACAGTGACTGACCCAAGGTCACCGAGTGAGCTTCATGGCTGTGTGTGGTCTCCCAGGTCGTAGTTCAACACTGACCTGGGGGAGGGGCAGGGAAGGTAGGAGGAGGGGTAGGGGATTGGGTGGGTGGGTACTGGGCAGAGGGGAAGCCCCTTTCCTTTCCAAAAGGAAAACATTGTGAACGGTATCATTGCTTTTCAGTGTTTTCCCCACCTTTTTATTCTACAGCAGGCACATGTAGACTCCCACCCAAATTTAAACCAAAGATGTCCCTGGCCATATCTACACCAGGCCTTTATTTCACTTTGGACAGTCATGGCTTCTCTCAAAGAATTCTGGGAAGTGTAGTCAGCGAAGGGTGCTGAGAGTTGCTAGGAGATGCCCTGTTTCCCTCACAGAGGTTCAGTCAGAGTGGCTGACTGTTAAACCACTCTGGCCAGTGGAGCTCTCTCAGGGGAATAGGAGTCTCCTCTCAGCACCCTTCACAAACTACACTTCTCTGAGGGAAGCCATGATTGTCTCAAGTGAAATCAAAGTCTGGTGTGGGTGTGGCCCCCTGATTAGCCAAGCCAAGCAGCTGGGAGCCTGGCTTTTAGAACACTGAAAGTTGGTTCTTACTGAGCATGCCTGACATTATCATTGAGTTCAATGCAAAATTTATTAAATTAATTAAAAATCAGCCAGGCTTTTTTTTTTTTAACTTTTAAAGTGCAGAAGATGAAGGTCAGAGTATGGGGTAAGGTCAGTAACAGGATTACAGGTACTCTGTGAACAGGTACTCTGTGATTTTTAATGAATTTCAACAGATTATGAGAACTCAGAGAAAAAAGTCCAAAAGGCATATGTTTTTTTCCCCTCTCTTTAGACTTCGAACTCTTGATTTTTTTCTGACTGTTTTGTTTATCGCCACGAAAATTGACAGGGTTGTTAAGCAAGCGTTTCTGAGTTCAGGACTATAAGTTTTGTTTTGAAACGAGCTTATGGGAAGCATCAGAATGGCATGGGGGGTATTTTCAATTTAACATTGCAGAATGTGAAAAATCCATGCTGGCTATAGTATACAGCCACTCTTGTGGCTCTATAATAACTTATTTGCAGCTCCACTGATCACGTTTTCCCTCACCAATGAATTAAATCAAGAAACTAAACCTTCATTTGATGAAAACACTCATATTTGCAGTACTACAATCTTTATGTCCAATACCTAAGTTTGGTCACCCTGATGGATAACCTTTTCCGGGAGAAGGACAGGGGGAGTGTGACCCTGTTATTCTTACTTGATCTCTTGGTGGCTTTTGATACCATTAACTATGGTATCCTTCTGGGCCGACTTGGTGAGACGGGTATTGGAGGCACTGTTTTACAGTGGTTCTGATCCTATCACCAGATAATAGCATTTCTTTTTTAGAAAGATGTTTTTAAAGCTTTAAAAAAATGTTTTTTAAAGATGTTTTGTTTTAATATATTTTAAAGTCTGTTTTTATGATGTTTTAAAGTGTTTTTAGTGCTTTTGTTTGCCGCCCTGGGCTCCTACTGGGAGGAAGGATGGGATATAAATCAAATAATAAATAAAATAAATAAACATCTGAGGACCCAAGGTTGAATAACAGGGGGTTAGACAAGACAGTCAACAGTCAAATGTAAATAATGCTTTGCCTGAAATTTCTTGGTGAGTTAGAAAGATAAGAAAGGAAGAAGAATTAGAGGGAAAAGAAACCAAAACACCAACATTACCTATCCCCAAGGCAAAGAGAGCAGATGGGGCCTCTTCCTAAGGGGTCTGCTGTGCGTCCTTTGCACCAGGACCCCAGAGGGGTTTGGATTGTTCCTTACAGGCACTTTGGCTCTAGATAACAAGGTTCAGCTTGTTGTCAAAAAGCACAAAGGAAAAAACAGTGATGACGGATTAAGGGCAGATTATGGTTCCCCTCATGAGCCTAGCATGGTAGAGAACATTCCTGGGTTAATGGGGAACTGAACTCAAAACTGGAACTACCAGTTCTAACTAATCCCATTATGGGCTCACTAATATGAGGGATTTCCCCTCAAAACAGAGGAGGGGAAGGGTTTTAGTGGGGCACTTGCCATGGGTGGTGAGTACAAAGATGTGAGGGGTGCAAAAGAAGTTTTGTGAACATCCTTCGGTGGAAGTCCTTAACCTTAATGGGTGTTAATGCAATTGCCAGAGGATTGGCAGTGCCTACTGCATGGTACTTTCCTTCTTTAGGGGCCTAAGAACCCAAACAGTGGGTGTCAGAGCCGGTGTCAAACGTTGGGCCCTGGCCGAGGGCCCCAAGACTCACAGGGACCCCTCCTTGGAGTGGGGGAGTAGTGCTCCCCTTCCATGATCTGCAGTAGTGAGGGAGCTTTCAGGCCACCCACCTGTTTGCTCACTCCACCTGCCTCTCTCTCCTGTTTGCTGAGGCTGTGCGTGCAGGGTTGCCATCAACTAAGATGGCAGCAATGTGTTCGCACGTGCGTGTATTGTACCACGCATGCGTGCCATCAACCAAGATGGCAGCGGGGACATCAGCCCCTTAGAGAAGCCTCTGCTGCCATCTTGGTTGATGGCAGCCCTGTGCGCAGCGCACACAGCAACAGGAGATGAGAGAGGTAGGTGAAATAGGCAGGAGCCGCACGCCCGGGGCAAGCTGGTGCCCAAAGGCCCAGTCATGCCTGGCGCCAGCCCTGGCATGTATGCTACAAAGGTAAATTGCATTAGGAATTGAGTAGGGTGTGCATGCCTGCAGAGATCCCAGGCTTGTGGAATAGAGAGTTGAGAACATCTTCTGTGGTCTGTGTTAAAGGAGGTCAGCCAGTATACACTGCAACGTACCTTGCTCTGTATGCTAAACCCCTTTCCAGCAAAACTGTGAGTTTGTAGTCAAGGTGCTAGAGAAATACTAAAAAGACAGCAGGGTTTACCCTCTCGGTAACAAGATGGAGTACTGGAGAAGGACACTGATCACTAGACCCACAACACTGCAAGGAGTCCATGCACACATATTTCTGTACAGAACTGCAATTATATCCCTGTACGGATATAAAGTCATGTCTGCTTGGCAGCTATTCAAGGTGCTCATGTTAGTGTTTAAAGACTTAAACAATTTAGGCCACAAATATCATTGTATAGCTTTTGTCATATGCTGAAGATGCACATCTTTAACTTCACCTGACACCCAATCATCCCATTCTTCTGCCTGTAAATTGTTTTAACTGGCTTTAAAAGGAGCTCAAACTGTGACAAGCATGCAAGGCACTTTGAGAATCAAGTCACTTGCATTTCTCATGACCTAGACTCTAGTGCGCTTCATATGTGGAGGTGTCCAGAGCACTGTCTGGTCCTGGTTTACTTGATGATCTTCAGTTACTGAAGCCCAAGATATCTAATGTGGACAAGGTACTTGGCTTAGTTCAACCA
Source organism: Rhineura floridana (assembly GCF_030035675.1). Classification (NCBI taxonomy): domain Eukaryota; kingdom Metazoa; phylum Chordata; class Lepidosauria; order Squamata; family Rhineuridae; genus Rhineura; species Rhineura floridana. The sequence continues at coordinate 9,436,885 of NC_084483.1, read as the reverse complement.
ACTACTTGTATGCTTCGTTGACCCTAGCCTTTCTTGCCTTATTACATCTGATCTGACAACAAAGAAATATCTGGCTGAATCCAGGAGGTTGTAAATTCTTTCTGAAAGATGGGATAGTACCTGCCTCTATAAAAAAATAAAATAATTAAATCTGTAATAAAGCTGCTCCTGAAGAAGCAACTAACCTGGACCCAGAAGATGTAAGCAAATGTACGTTTCTGGACAAGATGCTTGAAAGGGTGGCTGCTGGCAAACTCCAGACACTCTCGGATAAAACTGTTTTGCCAGATCCATTTCAATTAGGTTTCAGGCCTAGTGTTGAAACTGGAAACTATCTAGGTTGCCCTGTGGGATGACTTTTGCTAAAAGGACAGGGAGAATGTGACCCTGTTGATTTTTTACCTCTCAGTGGCTTCCAACACACTGGATATCTGAGTTGGGCACTGAAGGTACAGTTATGAAGTGGTTCTATTCCTACTTAGATGCTCGATTTCAGAAGGTGCTGGTGGCACTGCTGGGGATTATTGTTCTGTTCTTAGACAGTTATGCTTTGGGTTTGCACAGGGCTCCATTTACATCAACATGATGAGAGCATCCAGATACGTGGGCTGAGGTGTCACCAGTATGCGGATGACATCTTTATCTCTCCTTTTCATCGAATACAGGTGAGGTGGTGGGTGTTCCAAAATCAGTGCTTGGATGCAGTAACAGGCTGGATGAGAGCCAATAAACTGAAACTCAGTCCAGGCAATACTAAGGCACTGTTAGTGGGCAGTTCATGTGCCCAGCTAAGTGGTATTCAACTTGTTCTGAAAGGAGCGGAACTGCTCCTAAAAGATCAGGGTTGGAGTTTGTGAGAGCTTCTGGCTCCAGCATTGTCACTACATGCACAAGTAGAAGCACTTATATCAGTTTAGGATATACCAAATGTGACAATGTCAGGACAGAGACAGCCTTGCTACAGTTAACCACACTTCAAGAACCTCTCCATTCAATTACCACAATGTGTTGTGTGTGGGGTTGCCTTCGAAAACGGTCTGGAATCTTTATTAATCCAACAGAGAGCAACAAGCTGAGTAATAGGGACTGGACAACATGATACTGTCATACTGAGCCCAATTCAAAGTGCTGGTCTCAACCTCTAAAGCAACAAACAGCACTGAATCAGATCACCTAATCCTGGATATACCAACCCAGATTTTGAAATATTCTTTGGAGGCCACTCTTTGGGTTCCCTCATCTAATGAGGTTCAGCAGGAGTGGGCCTTTTCAGTAGTGGCCTCCCAGTAGCGAGTGGGCCTTTTCAGTAGCAGCATTCCAGTTATAGAAAGCTCTCCCTAGAAAGGATCGCCTGGCACCTCCGCTATGGTCTTTTTAGCGCCAGATGAAAACAACTTTATTTTCCCAGGCTTCTAAACTTTAAAAGATGTTAAAGTGTAATGATTTACAGAGCTGGTGATATATTTAGAATCTAAGACTCTCCCTGTTGGGAGGAAGGGCGGGATATATATCAAATAATAAATAAATAATAAGATCTGAAACTTTTGATGCTGCTATGAGTCTATGATAGTTATATTTTTGCTGGTGGTTTTTATTATTATTTGTGCTTGTTGGCTTTAACTTTTTATTTATTTTTTCTCCCTCCCTGCAATTAGCTAGAGCTTTTTTTGTTATAGTCTTATAAATAATAAGCAAAAAATACAAAGTTCGCTGGTCTGACTAAAGTGCAAACTGCAAAACACGTAAGTTAAGGACCAGAGCAGATGAGCATCTTAAGCATGTTTGCATATGAAGCAGGTGTGTGGGGAGGAGGTGTCTACTTTTCACAAAAAACAGAATACATTGGGGAGGGAAGTAAAATCTGATCCACTTTCCCACACCGAACGTAGCTACTTTAAGCAGTTTTCTCCCTGTCTGACTAGCTGTTGGTATTGGAGCCAGACTGGGGGAAAGCTGCTTAAAAGCAGCAGAGTACCACAAGGTAAGGAAGCAGGAGGGGTCTGATTTTGGTTCACACTCAGACATGCTCCTTTGTGTGTGAAAAATACACCCCCCATTACTGTTTTATGTGCAAAAGGTGCAAGTATGTGCTTCATACAATTGCTCAGCAATTGCTCAGTTTAGTTTGCCTCTTAGAAAGGGGTGGCTAACCTGGAGTCCAGATGCTCCCATCAGCTGGAGCCTGCACAGCCAGAAGGCAGGAATGATAGGAGTTGTAGTCCAAAACATTTGGCCACAGATTAGTCAACCCTGTCTTAGAATACTCAGGACGCATATACCATGTAGCCTGGAAAAACATTTTATTTTGGCTGCTTGCTCAGAATTAATGCCAATACTATTCCACCTGAAAAAACCCCACTGATTAAAAATAAATAGTACTGCTTTAAACTGTTGTTTTGTAAACATCATATATCCTACCGTACTACAGCTTTTAAGTGTTTATGATGGAATAGGTGTTATGTGCACATGTCTGTACAGAATTCAATCTATCTACACATGGAAGTGTTTAGCATTTTACAGAAGCTTCAGACTTCCTTAATCATCAGAAAGTTACAATCTAGTATTCTTGCACTGAGGACATTCAAGGTCACTTCTGCCAACAACAACAACAGTTCCAAACAGGAAAAGTTTTGTAGCAGAGTGCCTGTTTTTCATGCAGCCAGAAGGAGATTAAAGAAATGATGATTTACTGCTTTGGAAAAAAGTGTGAAAGAGGGGCAAATATTGCAAAAATATCTAGCATAGTTAATGATGTTGTGTCTACTAAGCTTTGCCAAATGCAGACATGACCTGATAATAGTACAGCTTTAAGCACTGGAACTTGGCAATTGGTCAGGATTTAGAGGCTGCCACTGTCAGCTATTCTGTGCCTGGAAAGAGATTTCAACAATAATGAAAGTGCTAGATTTTATACGTTTTAAATGTGTATTCTGAAATTCAATACAAGTTTCATGTCAATGGGGAAAAACTCGAATTGTTTTGGACACAACGCCAGGCAATGGTTTAGCATAGGGACAGCTAGTCTGTGGTCCTCCAGATGGTCAACTCCAATCATCCTTGGCTGCGCTAGCTGGGGCTGAAGGGAATTCAAGTTCAATAACATCTAGAAGACCACAGATTAGCCACTCCTGCTTTAGTATTAGAAGATTGAACCTAGGCAAACCTCAGCTCACAGCACACCCCCGGCATAGATGTGAGGAGATTGGAAGCTTACTCTTTTGTGTTAGGTTAACTGCAGCTTGTTGTGTTCAAATCTGACAAACTGTGCTTAATCTTAATTAAGGTCTGTTGAAACAAGCCAACTCAAACTATTGTTTATGCAGCTGGCTTGTTTCAAAACATAGTTAGGATTAACTACAGTTTAAGATGCAGGCGTAGGGCATGAGCAGGGGGTCTGAGCCATGTTCATAGAATAGAGGCCAGTACTGACAGTATGGTTAATTTTTACTAAACTTTAACTTAATGTCAATCTTATGGAAACTGATGATTAATCTACTTATTTTATTGGCTAGTAATTTTTTTAAAAAATCTGATCACCAATTATAACAACCTTCCCAGCTACTGCTAATGTGGCAATTAGGAAGGTACTTGAAGGCACGCACAAATGCAGAAGCTCCTCTTGAAGGAACAAAGGGGATAAGTGCCAGTTCCCTGGCTAACGCTGTGGAAAGGGGTGGGCAACCTGTGGCCCTCCAGATGTTATATTCCAACTCCCATCATCCCTAGCCAGATAGTCAATAGCAAAGTATGGTGGAGAGTTGTAATCTAGCTTCTCAGATCTTTGTTGTTGTGAAAATGTGGATATTAAAAGAGATACAGAGACTTCAGCCGAATATCCTTCAATATATACAATATCAAGTAACGATAATGATATGGTATTCATGCTCAAAAGAATATGTCAAAGAAAAATCAACAGAACTATCTGGATTGTACAAGTAATTTTTAAAGCAGCGGCAACGATATTTGCAGGAAATGATCAAAGACTCATGTAATCAGTCTACCAACTGTAACTTAAATACATTTCTTACTTTAAGACAGGGATGGGGAACCTGTGGCCCTCAAGATGCTGTTGAACTCCATTGGCCATGCTGGCTGGGGCTGGTCAGAGATGGAGTTCAACAATACCTGGAGAGCCACAGGTTCTCCATCTGAGCTTTAATGTCAAATATATTTTACTTTAAGGATGGAATCCAATATATACTTTACTCACAAGCCCCACTGATTTCAATGGGACTTACTTACAGGTAAACATGTACAGGATCACGCTGCCCAATATAGTTTTTTAAAAAATGAAGGAGGAAAAAGTAAAATATATTAACAGACCCGAATACTTGAGTGGAATATATAAGTACCTAAGGATTAGGGATGAGCAAGATTTTCAATGAAAACAGAATTGGCATCAGGCTGCCTGATAATTCACAGGTGCACTGTCTTTGTGAACCGATTCTGAAACCTGCAAATTTCAGCTGCTTTTCCTAACACTGGATTTTTACTACATTGAATATAAGTTACTAGTTGCCATCTTTGGTTGATGCTGTCACACACACTCCACACCCCACACCTCCATCCTAAGTTAAACTGATCAGACTGCTTTGCTTGCTAATTGAAATTAACTAGGAGTAAGGAGGGTGAAAGTGTCTGAAACCGATCAGCCTGTCTTTGCTTGCTAATTCCCTCCCAGTGTCCTGAGTGTGTTGTACCTGTGTCTGTGAGCTGCATTCGGCAGGGAGGGGGCAGAGTGAATGGTTGGCAGCAGAAAGTGGCTGCATTGCAGGCAGTGGAAGCGTGCACCCCAGGCAGCATACAAGTTCGCTGGGACCAGCAATGGAGGGAGGGGAAGGGGAGAGAGAAGCAGGCTGGCTGGCTGGCTGGCAGGCAGGAAGATAGGGACAGAAAAGCAGATGGGGGAAGGAGAGGAGCAGAGCACGATGACTGTCTGGCAGACAGGATAGTGGGGAATTGAGGGGATACTGAAAGCTGCTTTCCTCCTTTTATTTCCAAAAGGAAAACAGCTGGTCTCTGCTTGCTAACATGAAAACTGACCAGCCTCAGTCACAGAGGATAAGGAGCCACTTTCCTTTCAAAATTTATTTATTTATTGTACTTATATACCGCCCCATAGCCGAAGCTCTCTGGGCGGCTTACAGTAACTAAAAATATTAAAACAAATATACAAATTTAAAAACACATCTTTTAAAAACAATTTAAAACACAATTTAAAAATGTAAAACAACTTAAAATATTTCCTTCCATTTATAAATATTTCCTTTCAAAATATTGGTATTTTGGGGGAGGAAAAAATCAGACTAGTAAAGGCAACAGATAGTGGACGAACAAAGAACTCAAATTGATACCTCCTTTTAGGTCGACGGAATGCTTTCAAAGCACCACTGGCCAATGGATTCCATCCCCCATGCATATATAAGGAACTTGAAATCCTTCTGGATTGCCTGAAACAGTTGGGATAGCGAACTGAAGCAGATGCATTCTTTGCTCTACTCCATGGGACTTGACTTATGTGGTAGGACAAGAAAGAACCTTGCAGCACCTGTCTGTGAACAACTATGCGGTTGTCCAGCATTTAGGTATGGTGTCCTCAATATGTTGTTGAAACCTGACTTTTTTTCCCTTATTTTTTTCACATCTGGCTGCAGAACTACACTCCCTAGCAGTGCTAAAAGGTTTTAAGCTCAATCCAGACAAGATAGAATATGCCGTCCAGTTATTTTATAGCCTGAAATATGACCAGAGCGATCTATTACAGATTTCGGCTTGAGTACTGCCTGGTCAAGGTTATTATCAGTAATATTATTTATTCAATTTGTTAGACACCTTATACGGGGCAGCCTCTAGGCTACTTACAACCAATTTAAAAACATTAAAAAATAGCAACTATCAATAATTAAATATCGTAACAGTAAGAATGTAAGAACAATTCACTAATAGGCAAAAAACCTTGCAGTTTAAGAACGTACCTATAGCCCACAGATATTTCTATCAAACTTTAAAAAGCCCCATACTCTGACCTTCATCTTCTGCAGTTTAAAAGTTAAAAAAAAATGCCTGGCTATTTCTATCAAACTTTAAAAAGCAGGGAAATTGGGCAGCTATAGTGAATGCATCAGGGGAGCAGGAGACCTGACCTCCTCTCGGAGATATTGTACTGCCCTACAAATTGGTCAAAATGCAAACACAATTTGGGTTGGTCTTTCACAGTCCAATACACTTGCTGTGTAGCTTGGAAGAATTTGGTAACATGTGCCTCTGAGCATATGGTGAGAGGAGGTCAGGTCTCCTGCTCCCCTGGTACATTCACTATAGCTGCCCAATTTCCCTGCTTTTTAAAGTTTGATAGAAATAGCCAGGCATTTTTTTTAACTTTTAAATGCAGAAGATGAAGGTCAGAGTATGGGGCAAGGTCAGTATTAGGATTACAGGTACTCTGTGAATATGGCTGGTTTTTAATGAATTTCAACAGATTATGAGAACTCTCAGAGAAAAAAGTCCAAAGGGGCTCTGGGTTTTTTCCCTCTCTTTTTAGGCTTTGAACTCTCTATTCTCTCTCTGACCGTTTTGTGTATCGCCATGAAAATTGAGAGGGTTGTTAAGCAAGCGTTTCTGATTTCAGAACTGTAAGTTTTGTAAGGTTTTGAAATGAGCTTATGGGAAGCATCAGAATAGCATGGGGTTATTTTCAATTTAACATTACAGAATGTGAAAAACCCACGCTGTCTATAGTATACAGCCACTCTCGTTGCTGTATAATATAACACAACAGCCTGCTGGATCAGGCCAACAGTCCATCTAGTTTAGCATCCAGTTCTCACAGCGGCCAACCAGCTGCCTATGGGAAGCCCATAAGCAGGACCTAAGCACAAGAGCACACTCCCCTCCTTCAGTTTCCAATACCATTACTAACAGAAAAATAGCACAATTCTAAAACAAAAACGAGATAATAGGGCATCAGTTTTATGGATCAATTTAACTTTTTCGCTGCCTGAGTGCTCATGTTTTGTTGGCAATTATCAATACACAGAGATGAGGGCTTCGAGAGTAATCAATATGAAAGAGAATGATCAATATGAAAGATGAGAATGAAGGGGGGCACTCCTGTTTGATGTCACATCTCAATGGAAAACAGGTATACTTACATCCATTGGTCATGATGCACAATTTAGAGGAATATTTGCCTATTAGATTCTGCAGGTATCTCAGATTTTCTAACTACAGCTAAAAGAGATTTCTCATTAAACATGTTAAAGGCTTTCCACTTCTAGTGACAGGGCCACCAGTGGGGAAGATCGTGTGTTTCACAGCTGCCACTGTATCAAAAAGAAAATTGAGATTGTTTATTCAGTGCTGATCATAATTACTATTACAACTGGATATCAGTTACTTTTTGAGCCTTTAATAATACTATCAAAATTTGTTTGGGGGCATGTTTGGAATTGATCACCAAAATGTTTGCTGGTACTGTAATAGGGCTGACTGTGGAAGTGGAAATTAACAAACTTTCTTGATATGGCTGTATTATTAGGGGGTTTGAAAGGAAGTTATCCAACTATTAAAACATTAATGCATGAGAAGGCAGATATACTCATCTTCCATTTTAAATGGTCATATTTTCGTATTATTTTGGAATAGTTCTCATAGAGGGACTGGACCAGAGGCTTTGTTGTCACTTTTATGAATTCAATGAATCATTTTTTTTATTTATTTATTAAATTTATATCCCATTCTTCCTCCTAGATGGAGCCCAGGACGGCAAACAAAACACTAAAAACTCTGTAAAACATCTGAAAAACAGACTTTAAAATATATTAAAACATCTTTAAATATTTATTTATTTCCTTCCTTCTTTCCTTAGATTTATATGCCGCCCTTTCTCCCAGTAGGAACCCAGGGTGGCTAATCAGGGATATGTTGACTATGAAACACACATTTAAAAAACCCTCCAGATTTTTTAGAACTGGAATTGATAACAGTCTATTCCTTTCACTTTGCTATAAACTACATATAGTGTACAGTTAAAAGTTTTCAGAAAGGTAATCCAAAGTTCAGAAAGCTATGATGTTCAACTCAAATTGCCATTCACTGCATTAAGGTTTCAAACAATGCCTTTAAAAGAACATCCTTCTAATTAGTATAATACTTTTGAAGTCAGTTATGAACTGCATCTCTCATGAGTTAAACACCTGCCTCATTATTTATTATTCGGTCCAATTTATAGTAGAATTAGGATCAATTAGAAATTACAAAGGTACAGAACAATGTGTGCGTGTGTGAGGGCATGTTTATTATGTCTCTATCTGCATTGTAGACTGCACTGTCAGTGTGGGCAATTGTTATTTTTTTTAAAAAATATCTACACCATCTTTTCTAAAGAGGCACTTCAAATAAAAATTAAACGTAAAACAGATTTAAAATAAAATAAAAACAAAAATGGGAGAATTAAAAAGTAACAAAAAGTAGCAACGGGTCGTATTCAACTAACTTGTTGTGCTAGTTCAAGGATTCCCATTAGTGCAAGGGGACTTTCTCTCCGTCTCCTTCCCCTGCACACCCTCCTGAAATCTGCTCCGGAGGTTTGGGAGAACCCCCAGAAAAGCAAACATGGGTAGGGTAGGGGAGATGGTTCCACTGGGCAAGCAGAAAAGTTTCATTGACAGAACAATCTGCTTAGCGCTATGTGGAATATAGGAAATTCATTCAAAAGCAGGAAGCAGCTAAGGCTGTAATCCTAAACTTGCTTACTTGGGAGAAAACACAATTGAGCTCAATGGGACTTACTTCCAATTACACACATATTGTATTGTACTACCTAAGCTGTATATTACCAAATCTCAAGTTGTATATCATAAAAAGGCTCCCCCCCAAATGAATACAAAAAGGCCCTAAAAATCAAAAGCTTAGCAGAACTGAAGTTTTATAACTTGGTGTGGAACATGAGAAAAGGGAGGGGCTGTAACTCAGCGGCAGAGCATCAGCTTTGCATGCCAAAGGTCTCAAGTTCAATCCCTGGCATCTCCAGGTAGGGGTAGGAAAGAGTCTCCACCAGAAACACTATAGAGTTGCTGTTAGTCAGTGTAGACTAGCCTTCTGCAACCTGGTGCTGTCCAAGTGTTTTGAATGGCAACTCCCATCAGCCGTAGGCAGCAAGGTCAATGGTGAGAGCTGATGGTAATTATCACCCAAAGCCTCTAGAGAGCAAAATACTGAGCTAGACAGACCAATGGTCTAACGCTGTACAAGTTAGTTACCTATGCTTCTACAGATAATTTGCAAGTGGGCCTCTTGGTAGTGTTCAAACTCAGAAATGGCCTCCCCAGAAAAGGTTGCTTTGCACTGCATGATATTTTACCTTCTGCGGATATGGGACATTGGAAAGCCCAACCTACTCCCCAGAGGTATTAAAGCATGGGCATGCTCAAATGGGTGACATGCAGTTCTAACATTTATGGTCAAAATCATACTTTAAATAGAACAACATATTGTAATGAACCCACGGTGGCATCTATCAAAAGTTGAGACTGTACTCTTTAAGTACACTACAATGTTAGATTCATCAATTAAAAAACAATTTAAAACCAACCAAAATAGTGGCCAAAACTGAGCAGCAGATATATCTTAAAAAGGTATTCCCTTCCTCCCTCACAAGAGGGAATGCCCCTTAAGATGATACCTAGTATACACATGTTCAAGTATGCTCCTTGCTTTAGAGATATTTTACTCATAGGCCAATTTAATAGACTGATCAACTAAACTCATATGATTAACACATCTCTTTACCTAACACCATCCAGTTGCTAAACATTACCAAAAACACTAAAGCGCTTCTGAAATATTTAGGATTTCTATGCAAAGGGAATTTGACAACTGCCTACAAAGCTTCTCTGAAATGATCTTCTTATGCAAATAAGTTGTATGGACAGACAGCCGTCAATAAAGTGGTGTCAATCGATTTTAGCAATGGCCTTCCATGTTGTTGTTTTTGTGAAGGGAGATCTCTGGGCTGTGTATGGACCAAGCTATAATGGGCTTTATAGGTCAAACACAACACCTTCAAATCTTGGCTAGAAAGTAATAGAAAGCTAGTGCATCCCTGCACTTGTTTATACACTAAACACACAAGCCAAGTTTACATTTTTATAATATTTATATCTACAGTGAGCAATACATTAGAACTACAGATATTTGAGGTTCAGGAATCGAGGAAGCCACTATTAGACAAAGCTATAAAAGTTTTGTAACTTTAAAGCTGACAATGAGGACATTGAACTTGTCAAGGATTATCAATACCTTGGCACAGTCATTAACCAAAATGGAGACAATAGTCAAGAAATTAGAAGGATTGTGGAGGGCAGCTATGAGTGAACTAGAAAAGGTCCTCAAATGCAAGGATGTATCACTGAACACTAAAGTCAGGATAATTCAGACCATGATATTCCCGATCTCTACGTATGGATGTGAAAGTTGGACAGTGAAAAAAGCGCGTAAGAGAAAAATCAACTCATTTGAAATGTGGTGTTGGAGGAGAGCTTTATGCATACCATGGACTGCGAAAAAGACAAATAATTGAGTGTTAGAACAAATTAAACCAGAACTATCACTAGAAGCTAAAATGATGAAACTGAGATTATCATACTTTGGACACATAATGAGAAGACATTTCACTAGGAAAGACAATAATGCTGGGAAAAACAGAAGGGAGTAGAAAAAGAAGAAGGCCAAACAAGAGATGGGTTGATTCCATAAAGGAAGCCACAGACCTGAACAGGGTGGTTTACAGCAGATGCTATTGGAGGTCGCTGATTCATAGGGTCACCATAAGTCGAAATCGACTTGAAGGCGCATAACAAAACCTGGCATTTTATTTTCACCCTAGGCTATGTAAACACTTTGAAAAGGTCACTTTTTAAAAGACATATCCCTTCTGAGGTTGACAAATACAACATCTTAAACTACTTTAGCTCTGGTTTTGTTGCTACGCAGTATTTCCTGCAACGCCAGAGTCATAAAACAGGAATGCAATAGTCGTTTCTGATGGGCCATGGGCCAAGAACCTCCATTGTTTTCAATGGAGGCACATTAGAACTGGCACGACATGCTGGAAATGACATTGGAAGAGGAATGAAATGAGGCACCCACTTGCACACTAGCTCCCTCCTCCCCCTTGTTCCCCTTTCCCGTCACAGGATGAGTTTTCCTCAAAAAATTCCAGTACTGTACTACTGACACTAAGGGGGGAACACATTACACAAACTAAACATTTTTTATCCCACGCATCCTCCAAGAAGCTCAGTGCTGCCTTTGAAGACTTCCTGGAGTACCACAAAAACTAGCTAAAGGTATATTAATGTGGTAGGCAGCAACTAAAATCAAAAAGCTTGCAAGTTGCCTTCAGGAATTTGTCAAGGCAGTGGATGTAAGACTGTAACATTCTATATAGCATTAGTAGTTTCTAACTGCAGCGTCACTGTTATTTTACTCTAAGGGGTTTATTTCACTGCTGGCAAAGGGGTTTATTTCACAGCACATTAATGATACTTTTATTCTGCTTAAAAGTTTTAGGATAACAATTCTGTTTTTTAAAAAGCTACTCATGGCCTTCTTCATTTAAAGAAAAGTTCCTTTAGTTTTCCAACCTTTTATTTGTTTATAATAAAAAAATGGCATTTGGCAGGCAACACATTTTAAAACATTTGTTTTTGTTCCTTCAAGTCATTGTCTACCTAGTCACAACTTCTTTCCAGTCTGTTTCAAGCAGCCAAAAGGAAATTAGAAATATCGACGTTTTTCCACTAGGGTGGGCAGAAGGCAGACTGCAGCCCTTGGTAGACCAACGGAGATCCTGTTGGAATTCTTGTAAAGAATGCTGGACTAAGACCTAGTTAGGTGGGCTGTGTTATAAAGCAAGAGTACAACATCACTGACGGATGGGTTTTGCCTTGGCCATCTTGTAGGAATGAAGACCTTACTGTGTTCAGAGAATGAAAAAAAGTAATGATTTTAAAGTTGCTAATATTAAGCTAACATGTGGGCTCAGTAGGAGAGGTGGTCTTGGCCTCTTATTACTACTGGGGCCAGGACCACAAAATATCCATCAAATCCTTTTCTTTATCCCCATGGGACTGGATATCAGCTCATAAGGATGAGTAGGAACTGTTGCAGCTTTAAAGAGATCAGAGACAGTCACAGAAATGGTATATCTGATTGCAAGTAGGGGGGGAGTCCTATTTAAATCATGTCTAGTTTAGGTCCATTAATTTCAGTGGGTCTACTCCAAGTAGAATTTAGTTGGAGATAACCCATTGATTTAAATCAAGTTTCCCACTAATCCCTCTTCATATATTTCCATACAGGCCTTCTCTTACAACTAGGACTCATGACAGTCTGTGAGGTTAAGTATGAACACAGGAACTTCCACAATAGACAGCTTCATGTTTTCTTTCCTCTGTTTCTTCTTTCTGGCCCCGTCCCCACAAGAACAAAATGCCCATGGACTGATAGGTAAAAGAAAGACCCTACAGCAATTGGACAGAATAGAGTAGTTCCATGGTGAGTCTTTCTAATATAAGATTAAAAATTTGGGGCACTCTACCATGCAAGGCACACAAAACTTCTTGCCAGGCAGAAGCTGCTCTTGTCCACAGGGAAGTGACGTGAAGAAAATACACAAGGAGCAGGACTCGCAGCAGGCTTTAAGGTTCCTGCAGGAATCTGCATAGACTAGAGCAAGGATGGGCAACCTTTTGAAGGTGATAGCAGGCTTCACTCAGGGGAAAGTAGCCAGGGGCTACATAGCAGTGATCACGGTGAAATCCAAAAGTGGGTAGGGGCAAAGCAGGTTAGGACAGCCCTTTTGTGTCTCCACCCCCCTCCTCTCTCTTGCTTTCTCCTTTTCATAATCCATTCATTCTCTCATGCACATAAACTGCCCATTCATTCACACGTATCTGCCACTCATCTATCATCACTCTACGGTCCCCTTCCCTTCAGTTCAGTTTAAGTTCAGTTCAGTTCATCTCCATCTCTCTCAGAAGGCAGGAAGGAGGCTGTCTCTCAATTTCTCTCTCTCTCACTATTCAATTCCCAGTTTTCTTCTTCAGGAGACAAAACCAGGAGACTTTGGCCTCACTCAACGTGGCCCCCAAACACACACAAGAAACAGAGGCATGCAACTTGCAAAAGCAGGGCTTAAGCCTGTCAGAAACCATATTACAAAAGAAATGCAACATGTATCATTAGCAGTTAGTTTCAAACCACTCAAAATTTGACATGAAAATGAAAGTTTCATGAAGTGACAAAGGACCCCACCCACAGGAACTCCATTTATTTTTCTCTGCCTGAGACCCGATTAGAAGTTCTTCAACTCCCAGACCAGGCAGATGCATGTGCGATCTTGGAAACCAACGCACAAAAAAGCACAGAGTTGTTCCAAATGACACAAAGCTGTCTGTGATTGAGTCGCCAAGCAACCACGTGTGCCAGATTGCCTGCCAGCGTCTCTTCTCCTTGGATTGGCGGCACCCGATCAAAATTAAGGTACAAGAGGTTTTATTTATTTATTTAACAAAGTTTATATATTGATTGAATGTAAAAAAACCTCTAAGCAGTTTACAAAGAACACTAAAAATTAATAAAACTGTTCAAAAACAAGTAATTAAACACATTTTAAAAACAATTAAAATAGCAACAAACTGAAAAGATAAAATGTATCAACATCTATGTGTGGATAGACTTGCCCAAACAGAAAAGTTTTAAGCAGGCACTGAAAGGAATATAGTGAAGGCGCCTGCCTGATGTCAATAGGCAGGAAGTTCCAAAGAATGAGTGCTGCCACATAAAAAGAATGATTTCTTGAAAGTGTGGAATGAGTATTATGTGGCACCTATAACAGCACCTGTTCTGCAGATCAAAGTGTTTGAGGGAGCACATATGGGGTAAGGCAGTCCCGCAAGTAAACTGGTTCCAAGCTGTTAAGGGTTTTATATACTAGTAGTAGCACCTTGGACTTGGCCCGGTAACAAATTGGCAACCAGCACAGATCTCTGTGTAGAGGTGTTATATGCTGCCAGGGCCTCACTCCCACCAGCAATCTGTGTTAACTGCAGTTTCCAGGTCAAGTTCAAGGGAAGCCCCACATAGAGTACATTGCAGCAATCCAGTCTTGAAGTCACCAAAGCCTGAACTACTGTTGCCAAGGTCTCCTGGTCCAAGAATGGTCATATTTGTCTTACCAGGTGCGGCTGGTGAAAGGCACTTCTAGCCACTGAGCCTCCCTGGGCCTGCAGTGTCAGAGCTGGCTCCAGAAGTATCTTTAGACTGTGTACCTGCTCCTTCAGGGGAGTGAAACCCTGTCCAGGGCAGACAGTTGACACAGGAACCACTCACCCAGTGCCTCTGTCTTGCCAGGATTCAAGCTCAACCACCACATCCAGGCACTGGTCCAGGACCTATACAGCCTCTCCTGATTTGCATGCTATGGAGAAGTAGAGCTGAGTGTCATCAGCACAATATGACACCTTGCCCCCAAACTCCTAATGATGGCTTCCTGCAGCTTCGTATAGATATTAAACAGCATTGGGGATAAGATGGTACCCTGTGGCACCCCATAGTGCCACTGCCAGGGGGCTGAAAAACAATCACTCAATGCAACTCTCTGGACTTGGTCCTGTAGGTAGGACTGGAACCACTGTAACATGGTGCCCCCAATTCCCATTCCACAAAGATGGTCCAGGATACTGTAATCAATGATACAGAAAGCCACAGAGAGACTGAGAAGCAGAAGCACGGTTGTACTACCCATTTCAGGGGGCACCTTGGGTCACAATGAGGAAGGCCAAGGATGGTGCATAGCCTGTGGGTTGCCCACCTCTGGACTAGAGTGTTATCTCAGTTGATACCCAGTACAAATGGTCAGCTTCAGGAACAGCATTTCCTGTATTGCACTGACCAATTTAAGGTTAGATGCTGTCTTTTAGCTCACCAAGAGAGATACAGGTCTAATTCGTATAACCTCCTGCCCCAGCACAGGCAGAGCTTTTTTCGTGGCAGCCTGCACTGAGGCAGTGATGCGACTGAGACCACAGGAGTCAAGAAGCAATCAGCACATCTACCAACGAACTGCTCCACTATTTTGAGAAAACATGAAACTCTATTTGCATATTTGTTTCAACTAATATGGTAGATAAAATAAGTCAATAACCCTCCGCAGCAAATCACCTACTCCACCATCACACGTACATTTCTTGCAGCATTAATGCAACAATGAGATCTGTGGTAATATATACAAACTAAGTTTAAAATTAGGATGACAAGTGTCCCAAACTCATTCACCCTTTAAACAGGCCATTAATGATCATCCATCTGCTTCCTGTTACATGTCAAAGAACTAACGTTCACTTTGTTCAGTCAACCATGTGTACTACTATTGCATAGATAATATAAGCAAATACCAGACTTATGGTCTCATGACATGTAGTCTTCCCCCGCTAGAGAATCTAACCATTCATTATCATATGTTACTTTTAAAGTTGCCTTTATTGATTTCTCGAACTTATTTTTCTTCCAGTGTTATATTTTCATTGTCTGCTCTTTAGCCTTGGATAAGTCTTGTGAGCAATAGCTGCCAAATTGGCATGCAGAAACAACACACACACACACTGGATTGCAAAGAAACAATCAGCAATATGGTCCTTTTTAATAATTATGATTGTGTGTAATGCAGGCAAAGATGCAAGCAGGAAAAAGAAGAGCAAAAAGTAGGTTTATTTGATTAGTTACACATTGTCAGATAATAGTCAAGTCTTTCCCACATTATGCTTGTTAGAAAGTGAGAGATAAGCTACAAAAACTATTGCTTTCTAGAAGATTCCAGAGTCTGGCCCCTCCCTGATAATTTTCAGATAACTACTATACCAGGTTAACTGAATGCCTCTCCTATGCAACGCCAAAAGCAGTAGGCTCTGTAGAAATCATGATTCTTTAGGCACTTGTGACCTGTGCAGAGTTCCCACTTTTGGTTTGCAAAATCTGGCAATGATATGACCGAGATCTCCTAAGAATGTGCAGAGTTTCTCCAATGTGAAAGAAATGAGCCCCTGAGCATGTATAGAATGACTTTCCTTCATGAAGGGAATATTTTCTGTAGTGCAATAGGTTTCAGCTCCCAAATGAGGTGTCCTCTTACTGTACATCACCAACTTTTCATCCTCTTCAGGTGAGGCTGTCAATGTGCTGAACCAGTGCCCAGCTGTGACAATGGACTGGATGAGGGCTAATAAATTGAGGCTCAATCCAGACAAGACCGAGATGCTGCTAGTGGGTGGTTCTTCTGACTGGATCGTGGATGTCCAACCTGTCCTGGATGGAGTTGCACTCCCCCTGAAGGAGCAGGTTCATAGCTTGGGGGTTCTCCTAGAACAGCGTTTCCCAACTAGTGGGCCACCAGATGTTGTTGGACCACAATTCCCATCTTTCCTGACCATTGGCAATGCTGGCTGAGGCTGATGGGAGCTGTGGTCCAACAACATCTTGTGGCCCACTAGTTGGGAAACGCTGTCCTAGAACCATCTCTGTCACTTGAGGCTCAGGTAGCCTCGGTGGCACGGAGTGCCTTCTACCAACTTCGGTTGGTGGCCCAGCTACACCCCTATCTGGACAGGGATAACCTGGCTTCAGTTGTCCATGCTCTGGTAACCTCCAAGTTAGATTACTGCAATGCACTCTACATGGCGCTGCCTTTGAAGACGGTTCGGAAACTGCAGCCTGTGCAAAATGCAGCAGCTGGATTGGTAACAGGGACCAGACAGTTCAAACATATAAAACCGATTCTGCCCCACTTGCATTGGCTGCCTGTATGTTTCCGAGCTCAATTCAAGGTGCTGGTTTTAACCTATAAAGCCTTACACGGCTTAGGACCACAATACCTGATGGAAAGCCTCTCCCAACATGAACCCACCCATACACTACACTCAACATCAAAGGCCCTCCTCTGGGTGCCTACTCTGAGGGAAGCTGGGAGTCTGGCAACAAGGGAGAGGGCCTTCTCAGTGGTGCCCCCCAAATTATGGAATGATTTCTGTGACAAGGTGTGCCTGGCACCAACACTGTTATCTTTTTGGTGCCAGGTCAAGACTTTCCTCTTCTCCCAGGCATTTTAGCGTGTATTTTAAAATTGTTTCAAAATTGTTTTAAAATTTTTTTGTGTGTTTTAAAATTTGTATATTTGTTTTTAATGTTTTTAATTGCTGTAAACCGCCCAGAGAGTTTTGGCTATGGGGCAGTATATAAATGTAATAAATAGATAAATAAATAAACTCCTTCGTGGCTAGGGAACAAGAGGCTCTCATATCCACCAACAAGGGCTTCTCACACACAGAGGGTTTTTTTTATGAAGGGGAGCATTTAACTATGCAATTCCCTCACCTGCATTCTTAAAAACAATTAAAGGAGGCCTGTACCACATGCTAAATGTTTGAGCCAGCTTTAACATTTCTTAGAATTAACCTACTGAAAGTTTCCCTAAAACTTGGATGGAACAAGTGAGAAGAAAAAGCAAAAGGTCGCACAGCACAACTTCAGCAAACATAGTAATCAGCCTATTCATTCATGCTCAGTCAGTAGACTGTTACTTCAAACAAAAATGCTAGACCTTAAATGAAAGGGATATTTTGATAAGGGAGGTAAAAAAATGGGAAAAGAGTAGAGATGTGAAAGCCTGGACAAAGAAAATGGAATGTTTAGGGTGGAAATTGCTGTTCTGTTGTTATCTTTTAATAGGATTTATTGTGGGAAATTAGAAATTTGAAGGAACGCAAAAAAAACCCTCTAATGAAATGTTCGCTTGTAGAATAAGTTTTATAAAGCCATGATTTATAAAGATTTGTTTATGTAACCACAATCCACAGTATTAGAAAATGATAATTCTGATATAAACAACCCTCAAATTCAAGATGCAATTCTAAATCCTAAAGTGTCCTGCCCGCTTCAGGAGGAGAGCCTGCAGAGGTTTCATTGCTTGTGAATTGCTGCTTGCCTTCTTCTCAGAGCTTGGAAAAGTTACTTTTTTGAACTACAACTCCCATCAGCCCAATCCAGTGGCCATGGTGGCTGGGGCTGATGGGAGTTGTAGTTCAAAAAAGTAACTTTTCCAAGCTCTGCTTCTTCTTCTGACCTCTGATCAAGATCGGAGATAAATAAAAGCAGAAGTATCCTGCATCTGCTACTCTTTGACCTGGCCCTTCTTTTGTGATTGATATTTTCACCTCTTCTCAAACGTGACTGACAGAGACACCCTGCTACAGCAACCTTTTACCGGGGTTGCCAACAGGATTTCCTGAGCCTGGTATACTGTATGCAGATTGGGCCCCGTAGAACTCCCTGCCCACAAGCTATTGGCAAGAACTGCTGCTTATGTACATGTATTTTCGTTTAACACAATTTACATATCACTTGAACTTAAAGACCTCTAAGCAGTTTAGAAAAGGCATTCAAATTATCAACAGATAAGTTATTAAAACAGCAACTAACTAAAAACATTAAAACACATCAACATCTATGTATCTGGATAGGCTTGCCCAGCAAAAAAGTTTTAAGCAGGTGCCAAAAGGAATACAGCAAAGGTGCCTTCCTGATGTCAATAGGCAAGTTCCATAGAGTAGGTGCTACCACACTACAAGAACAATTTCTTACAAGTGCAGAATGTGCATCTGTAACAGTGTCTGTTCAGCAGAGCAAAGTGCTCAAGTGGGCACATATGGATTAAGGTGGTCTTGCAAGTAAACTGGTACAAAGCTGTTAAGGCCTTTATATACCAAGAGTAACAGTTTGAACTTGGCTCGGTAACAAATTGGCAACCAGTGCAGATCTTTGAGCAGAGGTATTAATGCTGACAGGGTCTCACTCCTTTCTGGTTGCGGTATTCTGCACTGATTGCAGTTTCTGGGTCAAGTGCAAGGGATGCCCCACAGAGAGTGCACTGCAGTAATCTAGTCTTGAATATTGATATTACCATCATGAACAGTTATTTTGAATCCACAGTTTAAGATGCATTTATTTAACAATTTTAGCCTTTCAGAGGTCCTGCCCTCACAAGGCATTTGACAACAGTTACAAATAATTAAAAAAAAAATCATATAATTATTAAATAACATTTAAACATTAGAACAACATTAAAAAGATAGGAGCAGCTAAAAAAAACTTGTGCAGCTTAACTGAACCATCTCACAATCTAACATACCTCACAGGATTGTTCCAAAGACCGGGGGGGGGGGACCCAGAAAAAAAAGTAAGGTGCAAACATATCATGTCATACAGTCACCAACCATGCAGGGAAGGGGGAAAACCATGCACAAAGGCACCCCCCATCGCTTTAATTGCAACATTCCACAGTTCTGATATTTTACAGCAAAATACCAAAATGCACACACACACAAACTTGCCAACAAGCGCGCGCACACACACACACACACAAATATACTCTAAGCATGTAAAAGTGGGTGGACAGGCACACTGATGCTTCTGAAAGCTATGAATTTACAGAACGCATGTGATATGCAGACAAGCAAGAAAAGGCAGCTATTTTCAGGCCTGCAAGAGATTCTAGCTATTGCCTGGAGGTCAACAAATCCCTCGTAAATCATAACTCTGACTTCACTTATTGGCCCAAAACCTGAAAGGGCAGGGATTGGAACAGCCTGCTCCTAGCTCATTTAATAGAAGTTCGGGGGGAGAGGGAGCAGCTGACATTTTGGTGTACGTCTCTTGACCCAGAGCACTTAGGAAATTAATTTTTTTAAAAAAATGAAAGCAAAGAGTCTGGGACCTCAGGTAGCCCCAGGCCCAGGAAAAATAAACTCTTTTTACCCGTCTGTCGGCAGCCCTGCCTATTACCCTATCTTGTTGGAGGATAAAGTGGTGGGCAAAACCTGTTCTGGGTGCCAAAGCCTCAGAGGAAAAATCTGAAAGCTCTAACCAAGATTCACAGAAGGAAGTAATATATTCACAATATTAAGGCACTTTTAGTTTTAAATTCCATAAATATGCCACATAATACCAGTTTATATTCTAACTAAACTGCAAATGAAATATTTTCTGTGTTAAAGCAGTAGAATCAGTTTAGGTTTGATGCAAAGTAAGTATTGCATACCTTCAATTTCCCCCAAATTTCATTTTTTTCCCAGGGGAAAAATGGGTATTCCCCTATTGTTTCAAAATTTCTAGAAGATTGTAGCTAACATTGTCTGACAACCCACGTCACATATTGATCCATGCGTCCACATTCCTCAATGGCTGGTATCAAGTACATGGAACTGGAAAGCACCTTCACCTGTGTTTACCAGCTGTAGATAACTGATGCCTTCTGCACATATCAAGGCATTTCTTCTCTCCCATATCCGCATCTTCACAGTCCATCCTGCAGAGCGTTTCTGAGTGGGTCACAGTCTTCTGCATGATCTAGCTGTTGAACCCTCAGAGGGCTGGTGTGACATGAGCACTCAGGAGGTCAAAAGTCATTCTACACCTCTCTTTGTAAGGAAGTGGACTAGGGAGTCTTAAGAGGAGCCGTTCAGCTGCTCTTTCTTGGACTTGGAAGATTTTAACAACTATCAGCTAGTTGTTAAATATTTCCTTATTTGATAGGGTGGTGGCAGTGCAAGTCCAGGGGCTCTTGGATGAGACCAGTTATTTGGCTATATTCGAAATTAGTCCCATCCCATTTTGCAAGTGTAGAGCATTCAGCTTCCAGCGTCTATCACTTTTAGAATCTGTGCACATCAATAGCTAGGTGTTCTTGGCTCATTCACTCCCAACAGAAAGGAGGGATTGAACACTTACCAGAGCAAGGAGGGGCAATCACTTGGATTACTGACTAAGCAAGCTGCATTAACTGTAGTTTGAAGAGGTGGTGATCAAATCTCCATGCCCACCAATCCCATGTAAAGAGCTATCATATGCTATCTTATTGCAGATGCATGGTGAACAAACATTAAGGCTGGGGGGGGATGTTTTCCTACATTTATGTTAGAATAGGAATATTAACAAAAACGTATCTTATTATAGTTGACTAACTCCAGAGATGATAACCACAGCAAGTCCCAGACATGTTTGCCCCTTTTTACTCCCCTCCTTCCTGATCCTGAGGCTTGATAACCCACAATGAGACTTTCTTTTAACTTATTCCTACGGCCAGTTAAGATTCCTGAAATCTCTTTCATTCTGTTCAGTGAACCATGGCACATTCAAACTCCATAGTTACTCTGTGATCCGGTGGAGTCCTAAACTGTTTCTCGTATTCTTTTGATGCACAGCCTTGTTGCCTTCTTTACAGTACTATTATTCCTGAACAGAACCAGTGTGTGCAGCCATATGGCCATCCTAATTATCACAGGTAAAAAGTACTCCAGTCAGCAGCCATCTGCCAGCCTAGCCCTATCTGAATAGCTTTAATCCATTATGTTCACTATAATCCTACACACGTTTGCTTAAACAGCAGACTTTTAAAAAGGTTTTCTTGCAGGCTAGTTCACAGTTGCTAAATGTACTTATAGCTGTGAGCAGAACATAAGCTTGCAACAGAAAATAATCTAGACACATTTTTCCAATTCCGTTGCTGTGGTTTAATCTATCAATATGGTTGCGACTCAAGGACATTGATAACATATCTTAATATAATTTATGGTCAATGCCTTCTCATGAACTTGTCTAAAAAGAAGAAAACTCAAAGTATCCATAGAAATTTTCATCAGGTAAGAGGCCTGCTTTATTTTAAAATAATTTATCACTTCCCAAACAGAATCGCACTACATCACTTAACATGCAAGCGTGGTCAACCTTTCGATTTATCACACTGAAACTTGTGTCAAGGAATCCAGAGACAGAAAGTTTACTTCAAATAGTTTCACCTATTTAAAAAGATGCATTTTTAAATAATATGTTTTGTTAAAACCAAGTAAAGGGTGTTTGATCCTCACTACGTCAGCTCTCCTAAAATTAAGGTGGTCATTTAATAATAATCACACAATAATGAGATCTAGACAAGACTAAGACGAGATTTAGACTAATACTTTATCTGGAAATTTATCTGCCACCACAGCTATGCAATTGTAACAGTATATCACAAGCAGAGAGATTAATTAGACTAGCAATGTATAGGCTAGGCTTTCAAACGTCAAAAAAGGAATTTCTGTGATCTCTTTACATTTAAAATGCAGAGATATGAATAGTAAAGCATTTCAGGATACACTGCTAAAATACATTACAAATAGGACTTGCAACAAAATGTTAGCAGTGTGGACTGCTTCTGTTCAGTGTTCCAGTCAGTCAGCCACACCTCCTCAAGTCCATCCCCCACCCCTACCAACAACAGGCAGCACGTCAAGGCCTCTGAGGGTGCTCAGTTCTCATTAGGCTGTTGTGGAGAACTTTTTCCTCGTCTTAAGTCCCCTCCTGCTGCAAATCTACCCTAAAGATTTTTTCGTAACTTTTGGAAACCTCAAGATTTCCCCAAGCCTGCTGATACCTCTATTTTTTGTGTGGATGTTAATATTTTGGCTACATAAGCAACAGCACTCACACCTGGACATCAGGAATAGAGGGAGCAAGTGCGACCTGCAACAAAATGTTGCAGTGTGGAATTCTATTCAGGGTTACAGGCACTCTAATTCAATTCCACCACCACCCTGCAGCCCCTGGTTTTCCAGTCCCCTCCCACAACAGTCAATCAGCATCCCACGTTCGCTCTCATTGAGCAGTTTTGGGTTTGTGGGTTAGGTGGGATGGACAGACTGGTGCCCAAGTCCAGCTACATGAAAATACTGGATTTCTCCATCAATTTTTCTGGGCATTGGGGCAGTTCTCATTTCCGTCCGTGGAACATCTAAAAACAGCTTCTCACTGTGCACCAGAAAAAGACCTATGCAGACAATAGCATGGTTCTCTCTCTACTATATCATCCATCCTCCTTTCCCAGTCACTTCATTCTATTCTTGTTCCCACACAATTTTCATTTCTCCCCCTCTCAACGTCTGCCAGGAGACTTGGCGAGCCCACCCTCCTATGCAACATGGAAACTCCCCAAGATATTACTCCCCAAGCTGGACGTCGAGGTGCTCCTCCTGCAGCTCACCGTCTGGCAGCGGGCCCTCGTCAGCATGGGCCGCTTCCTCGGGTGCCTTGCCGTCCCGCTGGACGCTTTGCTCCGGGGTGGCCGCGCCCACCAGGACCAGCGGCTTACACCCAGCTGCGTGCCCAGCATCCTATATCAGAGGTGGAAAAAATGGCGGAGCGGGGCAGGCGAGGCGGTGGTCGGAACAGCGGCAGCGTTGTTTTTAGCGGCAGCCTGGATAAGAGCATTACCTTCCCACCAGACAAGATCTTTCGCAACCTGGAGAACGCCAAGCGGTTCGCCATTGATATCACGTTTCTCAATGTGCGGAGGTGGTTTAATTCCCAGGTCTTCCGGGTGGCCCCTCCCTTCATCAGAACCTATCTCGTTTATTCCTGGGGGACCGAAGAATTTGAACGTCTGAAAAGAACCCAGCTGACTGTGAAAATGATGAGTAATTTGACTGATAACGAAGAACACAGTTGCCAGCATTATTCTTGTTCAGGCTTGTGGACATGTATATACAAGTATTTAAAGTAACACTTGCTCAATAATTTGCTTTTAATAATGTTATTTGTTATTTAACTTTGAGAATTGTTATTTAATTTTGAGAATTATATTATTTTATTGACATATTCTGTTCTATTGATGTATTGTTATATTCGTTTTTTTTTGTAAGCCGCCTTGAGGGCCTTTTGGCCATAAGGCGGGGTATAAATTTAATAAATAATAAATAATAATAATTGTGTGCATGACTTCTTGAGTTATGGTTGTTAAGTGATGGCTGTTGGAAAACTGAATCAGAAAAAGAATATAGGATGATGGTATATGTGAGAGTGGGAAAAGAAACTATATAGGAAACGGAAATATTAATTATAACCAAACAAAAATAAAAAACAGGGTTTGAAGCTATGAAGTAACTGTTTTATTCCAAGAGAGAGTGTGGCCTCATTTGCATGTCACAGCAAACCAAACTCTGGCTTACTGGGACCGTGCAAACTTCCTTGCTCCCAAGAGGAGCTTGCACCTGCATTGTTCCTCTTTGGTTCATTAAACAGAAGAAGAGCCTGCTGGATCAGGCCAGTGATGTGTGGCATCTAAGTCATCTTAGCTCTGTCATCTGAACCCAGGACTGTGGTTAAGCCCTCTCCTCCTCATTAACAACCACAGGAGAAACCTTGGCTGTTGTGGAGGAGAGACCTTAGCCACAGTCTCAACTATGACTTAGTTGGATACAACTCATTCTATATTAACTGTTTACTGTAAATTATAACTGAAACAACATCTTTAAAAGATGGCTGTATTGCAATGGTAAACTTCTGGGTGCTACATTGTAATTAGGACACTGCAGAAACGCAACTTCCTTGGCTCACAGAGAGCAGTTTTACTGCAACTTGCTGAAATTGGAAGTTTTTGTTGGCATTTTAATGTTGCAAAATCAGTGTGGAACACAAAAACAGAGGTTGTACTTCATGCTTTCCTATATGCGTGATGGATGAAAGTTTCCCTATGAAGAGCTTTTCTGGGTAAGGGTCAAGTTACAATAAAAACAAACACACACACACACCCATTATAAACTCGTACCTTTCTCCAGGATATATATTTTTAACTTGCCCATTTAAGCTGCCAAACAGCTCAAATGCTAAATGCAGCACCTGTGACAGGAGACAAGATTCCAACTGTGGAAATGGTGGGCTTAGGGATGGGTGAATCCGTTAATCTCGGTTTCTCTTAGTATCTCGTTTTTTCAATCTTGTTCAGTTCTCCACATTTCCACATCAGTTTGTGATTTAAAAAAAATCCTCACAAAAATTCATCAGCATTTTAGTATGCGTTTCTTCTATTATACACTTTTTTGCATGCAATGTTCTCTAATACAATGCATCTTTGTATATTATTTTCTGGATTACATGCATTTTAATGCACATTTTTTGACTGGAGAACTGTGCTGCAAAATTCGGCTGTGTTTCAGTGACCACATTATTTAAAAAAGTAAAGGTGTCCCCGCACTTGTAGTGCAAGTCGTTTCCGACTCTTAGGGTGACGTCTTGCGACGTTTACTAGGCAGACCGTATATATGGGGTGGGATTGCCAGTTCCTTCCCCAGCCTTTCTTTACCCCCCAGCATATGCCAGGTACTCATTTTACTGACCACGGATGGATGGAAGGCTGAGTGGACTTCGACCCCTTTTACCGGAGATTCAACTTCCTCCTTCCGTTGGAATCGAACTCCAGCCGTGAGCAGAGTTTTGACTGCGTTACCGCCGCTTACCACTCTGTGCCACGGAGGATCTTACATTATTTGGGGAAGTGCAAATTAGGTAGGTTCACCTTTAAATGCAAACTGAATAGAATTTCTCCCGCATGCCTAGTTTAGAGATGTAACATTTCCAGGAATGTTGGGGGGGGGTATTTTCTGGGAGATTTTTCCAGGTCAAAACATGAAAATTTGAGGGGAAACTGAAATACATGCAATCCTTAGTTTCTATGTAGAGCATTTTTACCCCGTACTTCAGCTGAAAAGGCTCTGTGAGCAGCTTACATAAAAACAAGCTCACAATTGAAAAGACATGGCACAAAGAAAGAAAACGCTATGAGGAAAGAAGGGGGGAAAGCAAACTCAGGCACCCATTCTTAAAGTTAAATACTGGTTCTCATAATGACCTGCTGGAATGGAAACAGTTTAAGGACAGGAAGAGTCCGGTGGAGCTGGTTTTGCAGCTGAGCAGAAGTTTTGCATCTTCCCTACTACTTGCTGGAACTTCTCAAACTTATTTTATTATTTTAACATAAAATGCATCATTTATAACGCAGCATATAACTCTGTACTATTTGCATATTCATGAAATGTATCCCATGCATGTGTATTCAGAAAAATATAAACACCACTTCATTTTTAAAAAACAAATACAAAGCAATTAATAATTACAAAAATAAAAAATAATAGCAAATCATACCCATTCTCTTTAGTGGAACACTCTGTGGCATGCATTCTCCTGATAAGATTCTTCCCTTAAAAGTATAAATGCCTTAGGCTGCAATCCTGTACACACTTACTGGAGAGTAAGAAGTAGTAAGATTTATTTCTGAATCAACCTCCATAGGATTGTGATGTTAGTTTTGTAGCAGAGTGTTTGAGTCACAGTCACTTGAGGAGTGAGATGAAAATGTCAATCATCATCGTCATCATCATCAATTATCTGCCCTTCACCCAAAGGTCCCAGGGCAGGTTATAACAATCTTAAAATATGCCATTAAAAACAATTTTAAAACCATCTAAAATCCTAAAATAAAAATGCATGCCTTGGTGTCAAAAGGCCAGGGTAACGGGGTGCATCTTTAGCATTCGCCTAAAACTATACAAAGAAGTTGTGAGATGCACCTCAGTGGGGAGGGAGTTCCACATCTCAGGGGCTGCTAAAGAGAATGCCCCCTCCTGAGCCACCACCACCCCGAGCTTCTGAGGGTGGCAGAGCTACTAAAAGGGCCCCTTCTGCTGATCTCAACACCCGAAAGGGTCTGTAGGGAAGGAGGTGGTCTTTCAGATATTTGGGACCTAAGTCTTTTAGGATTTTAAACACCAGTGCGAGCACCTTAAATTGGACCTAGAAACGTACTGGCAACCAATGCAGCTGTTTTAAAACAGGGGTTAGAGAGCCAGTGTGGTGTAGTGGGTTAAGGTGTTGGACTGCAACCTGGGAGACCAGGGTTCGAATCCCCACACAGCCACAAAGCTCACTGGGTGACCTTGGGCCAGTCACTGCCTCTCAGCCTCAGAGGGAGGCAATGGTAAACCCCCTCTGAATACCGCTTACCATGAAAACCCTATTCATAGGGTCGCCATAAGTCGGAATCGACTTGAAGGCAGTACATCATCATCAAAGGGAACCCCAGTCAGTAATCTTGTTGCCGCATTTTGGACCAGCTGAAGTTTCCAAGTCATCTTCAAGGGCAGCCCCATGTAGAGTGCATTGCAATAATCCAATCTGGAAGCTAAAGCGCAAGAGGCGAAGTGCTGTGAAGCTGATGGGGCACGAGTAAAACATCATAACCGTGCCTACTGTGTGGTGGTGAGGGTGATGAAGAAGGCCCACTTCTCTGCCTCCATCACATCCTCAAGTAGCCGTCCAGTGGAGCTTTTGGGTATTGTCAGGGGTCTGTTGACATCAACTCCAGGAAATGGAGCTTTAGACCCTTTGGAGGCCCACTGTGAATTGTTTGCAAGGCACTTTGAGGGTACAGTTGCTTGCCTCCGTAGCAGCCTTGATGCCCCATACACATCTACTGTAGTCCCCAATGAGGTATCCAGTGCAACTTCTGCTGCAACGTCTTGGGAACAGTTTCAGTTGATGCGGCCTGATGACGTGGACAAGGTGCTTGCGTTGATGCGGCCATCAACATGTCTTCTCGACCCTTGCCCTTCTTGGCTTATTAAAGCTTGCTGAGGGGGTTTGACCAAGTGGATCCGTGGTGCAGTCAAATCATCATTGTGGGAGAGAGTGGTTCCAGCTGCCCTGAAAGAGGCGGTGATCCGACCGCTTCTGAAAAAGCCCACCCTGGACCCACTGGTCTGCAAGAACTACCAACCAGTCGCAAATCCCCCTTTTTAGGGAAGGTGATTGAGAGGGTTGTGGTGCAGCAATTGCAAGTACTCTTGGATGAAACAGATTATCTTGACCCATTCCAATCTGGGTTCAGGCCTGGTTATGGGACTGAATCGGCCTCAGTCGCCCTGATGGATAACCTTTATAGAGAGAAGGACGGGGGAGTGTGACCATGTTACTGTTACTTGATCTCTCA
Source organism: Rhineura floridana (assembly GCF_030035675.1). Lineage (NCBI taxonomy): Eukaryota > Metazoa > Chordata > Lepidosauria > Squamata > Rhineuridae > Rhineura > Rhineura floridana. Next base: position 9,408,975 of record NC_084483.1, on the reverse strand, counting down.
GCAGCTTTTGATACCATTGACCATGGTATCCTTCTGGGCCGACTTGGTGAGATGCCCTTGAGACTGCTGCATTGCTTAAGGTAAGATGGTTAGACCTGATCAGTCTACTTGGATTGGAGACCAATGGGATAAAATACAATAAATGAATAAGTATTGTATATAAAAAAAGTGGGGGAAATGCTTCTCCACACTCCCCAACACAGCTAGGAAGCATAACAAGAATCGTGCTTCCTACTGCCAGAAGTGAATGGTATGGGACAGTCCCTACTTCTTGCAAGGGCATAAAAGTTTCTTGCTACTCAAACAAGTGCATTTTCAACTACTGTTCTGAGCGAGTCGGATGAGAAAAAAAGGAAGTTACCGGATTTCCTTTTATGTTCATGTAAGCAGAATATTAAGGGAAACTTGTTGGTTTAGACCAGAGGTGGGAAATCTCCAGCCCATGGGTCAATCTTGGCCCGCCAAGGAGTCCAGTTTCGCCTGCAAGGTCATTTCACTCAAACCATCACCTGTGATGTTAGCTGATGGGTAGGAGGACAGGGTTAAATCCTTCACTGTATGTGCGTACCTGTTCCTGCATGAAATAGATGTGTGCAGCCTAGTCAGCACAATTTAACACCCAATTATCAGCAGATGAATTCAGGTTAAATCCTTGCATTCCATGCAAGCCCCTTCCTGATTCAGAAAGAAGTTTGCATGGCAACTGCTGCTAAAATAAAAGTTTTTTCCATCTTTTTAGAAGATGATTCTTATGCAAACCCCTTCCTGATTCAGGAGGAGATTTGCACTGGAATCTCGCTGAAACTGAAGGGCTTTCAAATAGCCCTGCACAGACTCATAGCAGCCAGAGAAATACAAACAGAGAAGGTGGGAGGCAGATAGAACCCTGCAAAAGTGATCTTGAAGGTGGATGGGACAACTCACCTGTCAATCAGAAGATGTCATAATGACATCATCTGATTGTGCAGTGGCTGGTCTTGCCCACTTGTCAAATTTAGTCTGCGAGGCAAATCCTGGTAAGGATCTGGCCTATGGAGCCAAAAAGGTTCCCCAGACCTGGATTAGACTTCCTTTCCTTTCATCCTGGATCCTCAGGGTAAGTCATATTACATTACCTTATGTTCGCAGTAAGCATATGAGGAAGGCTAGATCAAGAAATAGTAGCTTGCTAAAAGGTATCCCGTAGACCACAGTTCCTCAACCTGCTGCTCTCTAGTTGTTTTGGATTTCAGATCCCATCAGCCCCAGCCAGTATGATCAATAGTCAGGAATGATGGGGACTATAGTTCATCTGGAAGGCACCAGGTTGGGGCAGCATGCAGAGGCTTTCGTGACTAGCAGGGATTTAAACCTTTGTCTGTTGTACCCAAACTTATATTAATACTACATATTTTACCATATTGCAGCACAGACAAAAACAGAAGCGTATATGTGGGTTTGTGTTCACAGAATACGAGTGAAGATGTTTCTTCCTAAACACCACCATTTAGCTTGCTGCTGGTATCCAAAGCTTCCACAGTGGAAGTTAGCAGCCATCGTTAACACTTGTATGAGAAAGAAAACAAAGCTACGCTTTCTTTGGCTAGAACCTTAGGTTAATTTTAGAAGCCAGTCAGTAATTACTCAATGAAAGCTTGGCCAGAACACTAAGGTCAATCCTCCAGTTCTTGCAGAATTTTCCAAGGGATACTGAGACGACCTCCTGTTGAATAAATAAGACATCCTGGTCTATTTCCTCATATACAGACTGAAAGGACTGAAATCTGAGTACCTTGGGAGCAAAGACTGAAATTGTATTATTTACTAGGGATAGAAGGATCTATCAATTTCAGTTCTCTCAATTTCTCCTTTTTCCAATCTTTAAATTCAGTTCTCCATATTTGTCTAGCAATTTGCCATTTTTTAAAAAAGAATCCTCATGAAAATTCTTCAGCATTTCAGTGCTAATTTCTCCTAATAAATACATTTTTGTATGCGGTTTTGATTAATGTATACATTTTTGCAAGCAATTTCTCCTAAAATAATGCATTTTTTGTATCGTATCAGGAATATTTTCATTTTTATGCACACTTTCCTCTAATATAAATAAATAAATAATATATGCATTTTTGTTAACATTATTTGGTTAGAGAACTGCATTGCAAAATTTGAATGTGTGAATTTCAAAGGATGGCTATGTTTTGGTACTCATTTGGCTTTAAATGCTAATTGAACTGAATTCCTCCCCCATCCCTAATACTTACTGTCTCTATTTCATGCACATTTTATTACTTTTGATAAAGTAATAAATATTATAAAGGACGTGTACTGGAAAATAGTTATAATTTTAAGAGTACACAGCACGTCAAAGATGTCCAACTTAAAACCATTACTTACTTAAATCAGCAGAACTACTTTTACAAGGATGCCTATTCCCTTTCTCAGAAGCTCCTCAGCCATTATATACACATCCCTAGTCCAGTTCTTTTATCAGCAAATTATCCTCAGAACTTTTTCGGGTATGTTTTAATGATGTCCCTATCTATAGTAAATCTGCAAACAGATATTTCATATGATGTTCAGGACAATCTTTGAGAAATCAGAAGCATCCTGTTTGTAGCTCATTATAAGCAGCAGGCAATCCCTGCCTTGCACCCAAACCGCTGTTCTAGTGTCCCCTATTATTTTGCTTTTAAAGGCCTGAGGGTCAAAAGGTTCACAGCAAGTCAGAGCTGAAATAATAAATGGCTTATTTTCCATCCTGGTAGAGGAAATACATCACAACCCATTGTGGTACACTCACAGATGCTGTTTTTACAGGAAAGTGTAAAAATAACTGAATCAGTTTGCCTTGGTACTCACACTCAAACAAAGCCCCTTACTACAATTAATACGATGAAAGAAAAAGCATGTTTTCAACACATTCAATGAACTTAGACGGAAACTATCTTCAGAAGGGAAAATGTAAACATGCTAATTATTTTTGAAGTGGAAGAAACTTTTGCAAAACATGATTTGCCAGAGCTGGACAAACTAGTGCTATAAACCATTGACCTCTTAGATCTAAGAGAAAGCTCAGACAAAGATTAGTTCTGCTGAGCTTTTGCCGTTCTAATATCAGCAAGAAGCACAACTAAGGCTGCAACCCTATTCCTCCTTACCACTGAATTCAATGAGGCTTGTTACTGAGTTCCAAGCAGCACTTAATATACTACTATATTGTCCAGCAATGCCCTTCCCCATTTCCAAGATCCTTCTATGACGTTTAAAGTCAGTCCTGCTCAACAAAGCTTCCCTGTAAAGTAAATGTAAAAAGTCCCCTCCTGCAAGTTCTGCTGGCTTTATTTATTCCTGCTCAGCACAGCCGGGATATTAACAATTACTAGTCCCTTAGTTCACTTCTGTGGGAGGATTTAATGACTGGTATTATTATTTTCTTTTTATAGTGCAATCATACTATTTTGCTTTTAAATTATGGAAAAAAACTACAAGGAAATCAAGAAAAAAATCCAAGGATATTAGCAATTAACATCCTTCCCCCGCCCTCATACATATACAGGGAACAAAAGTTGATTCATTAACAGGCAATCAATCACTATTTCACTACCCAGGCTGGGCAGGAAACAATACAATAAAATTGGCAGAACCTGCAAACCAGAAACATTAATTAAAGGCACAGTGGCCCTTACAAGCCCCTATATTGCTTTCCTTGCTCAGAGTGAACTGAGTTGATTACAAAAAAAGGCACCACAAATCAGGTTGGAAAAACACTGGAATGTACAACTCCAGCACGAGTGTTCTCAGGGTGGCTAACAAAACACACACACAATGCAATCAATAAAGAAGAAAACAGCAAAAAGACAACAGATAAAAAACACAATAGAGCTGATATCTCCCTCTTATGTGTGGGTGATGCCATTTTGGCTACATAAGGATCCACACATGAAAAATGAATTTACTATTAGCATATAAAGGGGTAAAATACCTTGTTATAAAACACAATGGAAACCCTAATCAATTGTTCAAAGCGAGCTGCAGAGAACAATAATAAATACTGTAATAAACCACTGTCTATTATCTTTGAGAAACTGGAGAATAGGTGAAGTGCTGGATGACCGGAAGATTGTTGTCCCTATCTTCAAAAAGGGCACAAAGGAGGAACCTGGGAACTACAGACCAGTCAGCCTGACATCGATCCCTGGGAAAATTCTGGAGCAGATAATAAAGCGTTCAATCTGTAAGAACTTTGGAAACAATGCAGTGATTACTAAAAGCCAACATGCATTCATCACAAACAAATCCTGCCAGACTAATCTTATCTCATTTTTTGGTTGAGTAACTTTCCCAGTAGACTGTGGGAATGCTGTGGACATAATACATCTTGAATTTACCAAAGTTTTGACAAAGTGCCCAATGATATTCCAATTAACAAGCTAGCTAAATGTGGGCTGGATGTAACAACTCTGAGGTGGAACCACAGTTGGCTACAGAATCATACTCAAAGAGTGGTTATCAATGGTTCTTCTCAAAATGGGGGGTGGTAACAAGGGGGGTACCACAGAGCTCAGTCCTGGGCCCAGTGCTCTTCAACATTTTTATTAATGACTTGGATCAGGAGATTCAGGGAATGCTTATTGAATATGCATATGATTCAAAATTGGGAGAGATAGGCAATACCCTGCAGGATAGAAACAAAATTCAAAGTGATCTTGATAGGCTGGAGCATTGGGCTGAATAGATCAGAATGACATTTAACAGGGATAAGTGCAAAGTTCTACACCTAGGAAAAAGAAACCAAAGGCACAGTTATAATATGGGGGGTTACTTTTAAAAACCTCTTGCTTCAGGTTTTCCACAAAATTGATTTATACTTAAATAAGGATATGGGGATTGCCCCAAATGGTCAATTCTTTATAGTCATACAGGTCAAAGTAAGGCTAATCCACTGTTGCCATCCATGACTGACTAGTGGGCAGGAATAGTGTCTACAATGTTTAGTGCTGTCCAGCTTTGCGATGGTACTAAGGCATCTCTCTCTATTTGGGGATTCTTTCAAAGTAAAACTAAAATCTACTGAAGGGAGCATCTATTCAATATTTTCAAGAAGGAATGGGCTTTAGTTATTACCGGGAGGAACAATTCCATCACAATAATATTAATGGAAAAGCTCTAGCAGAACAAGCTCTAGCAATGCTATATAAGGATATATTGGATTACAATTTTGATCCGCTATTTAATGTCAAAGGTTTGGATAGTTTTTTGTGCTGGGTAAAATGCTCATTTCTTTCTCTATGTATATGGCTATTACTTGTTTTGAATTTAAGAATCTGTTGTTGTTTTTAATTAAGCAAATAAATTTGGTACAGAAATCCCCAAAACCTCTACCGTGGTGGAGATGTAGTGGGACAATAGCCAAGATGAATTTATTGTCCAGATGAATTTATTGCAAGATGGTTAATATCTGCTTGCTGGGGGTTCTAATGTAACCTATTCTTTCATTTTAGCCATTTTTTCAAGCCTCTCGTTTCATTTTTGCTGTTTTTACTCTCATTATCCATTGCTAAACATTTTTTCTCCTCTACCCTGAACTGGCAGGCTTTGGCTTTTCTATACCCACCTTACAGTCATGTTAATTTCACAATTGCAACCACCCATCCACTAATATTAGATACATTGTGCCAAAACAGGAGGAATTTTGACAAGTGATTGTGAATATCAGGGTATCAGAATCATTAAGTAGACAGATTTAGCTCCCACTTACAGCACATACAGACCCACAGATCTGCAGCCCACAGGCCATATGAAGCCACCGGCTAACTTCTATGTAGATCTCTTCGTTCTGATTTTCTTCCTCCTTGCTGCCCAGCCAGTCAGAATGCTCCTAGGTTGTTCCAGTGCTAATCAGCTGGGCAGCAGGGAGATGTAATGTGATCTCAGTGCCCCAGGGAGAGGAGGTTTAAGTCTCCCCATCTTCCATATACTGAGATTTGGGGGGTAGAGTAGGGGAAATTTTTTGGAGGGCACACATGTGAGGGAGAATGACTGAGGGGGGCAAGGGAAGGAGCTGAGGCTATGCCCACAGCAACCATAAGCCCCACCCACTAGCAGCATGTGTCCCTAGCCTGCAGTATGCAGCCCTTGAGGCAAAAGGTTGCCCACCTTTGGCTTAACAGAGGCACAATCAGACAGCAGGCGTAATGCAAAGCAAAAGCACCAAAACAATAACAAAGGAATAAAGGAAACAATGGCCAGGGAAAGAGATTGTACAATATTTCCATCCAGACCAATGGCAGAAATACTTCCTTAATAAGGCAGAGGGTTTTCAGCAAGAAACTAAAAGTTGTGAGCTAATCAGAACAAAGGATGGCAGGTCACAGGATGTAGCTACCTTCTTACAGGACACATCCTGAATAATTCAATGATAAGGGTCAGGGCCTGGTTAATATAGCAAGATGTTCATTACCCAAACAAACGCTGGCATTTTCCAGTGCAAACTAACTAAATCTGCTAGTAACTGAAATTCTGTCAAACGTCACAGTGTGTGGAAGGACATAAAAGGTAGTGGTTAAGGTGTTGGACTATGACCTGAGAGACCAGGGTTCGAATCCCCACATAGCCATGAAGCTCACTGGGTGACCTTGGGCCAGTCACTGCCTCTCAGCCTCATGAAAACCCTATTCATAGGGTCGCCATAAGTCGGAATCGACTGGAAGGCAGTACGTTTACATTTAATACTATCCTGAGTTATTTCTTCCTAGCACTGGAAGTGCCTATCAATGACTACTCTCCAAAACCATTACTGTCAGCATAGGTTTTCAGAACCAATACATTTTTGCAATTGTGGGCCTCAGAAAACACTAAATGAACTAGGCAGTTCTGCATGGTTATAACCTTGCAAAGAATATCCTTTCCTGGGAAACTAAGGTTTTGGATTTTATTTCATTTATCTAACTTTTATGACTGCAAGCAAATATTTGAAGACACGTAAGCAGCATCTGCTGAAGATAAAGATATGAAAAAGAAGCTTTTAATGGAAGCAAAGGATCAGGCCCAGCCTCCAAGAGGTCTCCTGCATCTTTAAAAGTTGTGCAGGGGGAAGGGAGAATTCCACCTTGTGGCTTTTCCCATTACAGAGTTGCCAGAACGCCTGCACTTGGCTGACTTTCTCTTCCCCTAAAGATACAGGATCAGTCTCAGGCCCTGTACCTGGCAACCCTAACCAGGACCAAGGATAACTTTGTACTTCCTTTCTTTACCTTTCCTCTTTTTGGCTTCTGCTTATTCCCACTAGTGACAAGATTATACGCCTTTTTAAAATGTTGCCATCAACCTGAGTAATGGCATAAAAGCAGAAGCATAGAAAGAAGCCACGTCCGTCATAAGCAGGAATTACATGGCACGGAAGAACTCTTGTTTACACTGCATCCCTCCCCACACTCCAAAGAGCTTCACAACTCTCCTGCACCAAGCACAAACTAAGGACACATGCACTGTGATCTGCAGATACAGAGTGCTTTGAAAAATCTCCCCTGCTTCATAACATGTGTCTTATGCAGATGTTCCCATTATGAGCCCTTTGGAAACTTCCTCTGTGTACAATTAATATTACTTTCACTTAATCCTGGGAACGCAGTAAGAGAAACAGAGAGAAAATAGATGTATGTTCTCTATTTTCTCTAACAGTAGAAATATATTCTTACAGCCAGTGTTCCCACCTCACCCCAAAATCATGCTAATGTTTTTTTTAAAATGCAAGTCAGTCTACTTTTGCTAGAATTAATCTAAGAGGCAGATTATTTTTATGCCAGTAGTAGATGGGCTAACAAGTATATTCATTTTCCAAATCTCTACATGCATTCCCCTACTAACATAATCAACTGGCAAAACATTAGTAACTTTTTGCCAATGAATTACTGCTTGAAATGAACACACATGTGTACTTCATCAGACTGCAGCAGACGGAAAGAAAGGAAGCACACCCACTGTGAGATCAGATCCATCTGATCAAGCAGGTTGTTATAAGAACTTTATAGCTTTAAGAACTGGCACAAGTTTGCTCATTTTCCTCTTCATCCCTTTTCCCATTTATGTTGTATCTTTCAGATTGCAAGCCTTAGAATGAAGACTGTCCTGTTTGTTATTTATCTAATACTAGGGGCTCCACCCCTGCTCGTATTGCTCACCAACCAAGCCTCCAAGCCTCACCAATCTCTGTACCTTAGATGTTGGCACCACCCCCACCCCAGATGAACGCATTAAACCAGGGGTGGGGGACCTTTTCTGCTCCCACCCTGTGGGCCAATTTTAACAGGTGGGTGGAGTAACCCCAATGTCAATAACATGACATAACTGTAATGTCACATGACTGACACCTGTCAAAAATTGGCCCACAGGGTGGGAGCGAAAAAGGTTCCCCACCCCTGGTTTAATGAGTTAAGATGTGGGGTTGGGTTTAGATCTTGCTAGGCCTCTCTTCCACTTTTCCTCCTCCCATTTAGAGCTGACTAAGCCCCCCCACTTTCCCCCTCCTCTTTTAGACTAGCTTTAGACTAGCTTTAGGAATGTTCCTCCATGGATTGCCTGAGCTCCTCCCCACTGCCTCCTCCCCCCTCCTCTGCTGCGATATAGTTCACAGCACCACCTGTCTGCTGGCTGCAAACCACAGCTCAATGGATTCAGGGTTTACATTTTTATTTATATAGGTAAGTCTTTCAGGGAACTTTTTCAGATGAAGAACAGGATAAAAACACCAAATGATATATATTCTAATTTAAAGTTTTAAAGAATTACCATGGACAAAATGCTTCCACAGTGCCATGATTCAGTATATTAATTAGTTGGAAACTACAACTATCAATTCCCAATTTTCTGAGAGGTGGAAGATCCTGATAATTACACAAGCCAGGAACCTCCTAATTTGCTAAAAAGTTACCCCTTACGATAAGCTACCTGAAGTTGCCAAGTAGAGGAAAAGAGGCAATGCATCCTCCCAGGCTCCATCCCACACAGAGAACTCACAGGTGCTCCCCATTGTGGGCTAGGTGTAAAATATTATTTCTGACTCAGGCCTGGGTCTTTGTTAAGTAGCAGCCAAATTCTTTTGTTTTCTATCAACCTTTATGTAAAGACCAGTCAGTCTAGCCATCTATCTTCTGGTTTTCTACTTGTTTTTCTCCCAGACTTCCAGCTTCTTCATTCGCCTGCCTCCATGCTGCTCCCATGAAGGTCTCTTCCAGATGGCTGCCTCAGCTGAACGCTGGTTTGTGACCATCTCGTGTTGTATTTGTGAACCTGCTTTGCATTTCTGTCTTGGCCTTCCAGTGCAACCTTCACTGGTGTTCCACCTCCACCCCTTTAGGTCTCTTGTTCTAAGCACTCCACATGCTCATTTGCCTACATCCCAGTGCTGACAGCAATTAAATCACAAATTTCAAAATACATCCATGACAAGTATTTATTTTGCATTTAACCTGGTTATTAGGAATCAGCAAAATGAATGGGAGTGTTCTATATTCATCAGTTTCCCTCAAGCACAAATTAACTGCATTGAGGAAGTATTTTAAATTGCATGGGGTGCCTCTCACTACAGCCCTTCAGCAGAGCTGAAAATCTGCTTTTAGAAAATTAGCTGAATGTATAATTAAATGGAGGTTCCACACAGCACTTTATATATATGGCTACATCACCAACCAAGGCCCTTCTCTTGGCCAAGACCCTTCTACAATTACTACTCCATTCCACAAAGGTCCTTTCTTATCTCATTGAAAGCCTCCCATTTGCAGGTTTGGCCTGTTTTACTGCTTCCTATTGATCCAGATTGGGTAAGTGACAAACAGCTTCTGATTTGACCTGTGAACAGCCTATCACATTCTCTCCATGGCAGCTTCTTTTCCCATGGGGTAAGGGCAGGCGGTTCCCTCTCATTTTCCTCCTCTTGAAGCAGCAAAACAGTGCTATATAAAGTATTATTTCACCTTTAAAAAATGAGGGGAGAAATCATTAAAGCTCCCCTGCCCCCCCAGGAAGTGAAACTGATATTTGGGAGGCCTGAGGAGCTATTCAAGGGTTAAATCAGAAGAAATTCATCAGTATCCCCTCAGCCCAGAACAGGAGGACCTCCCCTTACACACAAAGAACACCACCACAGACTATGAATTGTAAAGAAATATTTAGGACACATCCACACTATACATTAAAAACATGCTAATTTAACAGTTATGGAAAATCCTGCTGTTTAAAGGTGCTGGGAACTGTAGGTCAGCACACAACTACAGTTCCCGGGATTCTTTGGGGGATGCCATGACTGTTGAAAGTAGTATAAGAGTGCTTTAAATGTACGATGTGGATGTGACTTTAATTAAAGACACAGGAACCCTATAGGCTTATATAGCTTACCTGTCCACACTGTCAAATGCTGCAATTGCATTTTATCACAAAAGAATCACTCTAATTCAGGTATGAAAAGAACACAGGAGCTTGCTGGAATGCAACTGGCAAATGACAACATCATGTGGATGTTCTGTAAATACTGAGTGAACAAAGTACCTCTTCATGCAGCACATAGTTAAGCTATGGAACTTGCTCCCACAGGAGGCAGTGATGGTCACCAAGGATGGCTTTAAAAAGGATTAAATAAATTCATGGAGTATAAGGCTATCAATAGCCACTACTCATGATGGCTATGCTCTGCCTCCATGTTCACAGGAAGTATACTTCTGAATGCCAGTTGCCGGAAGCTGCAGGAGGGAAGAGTGCTCTTGTGCTTAGGTCCTGCTTGTGGGCTTGCCATAGCCATCTGGCTGAACACTGAGAACAGGATGCTGGACTAGATGGGTCACTGGCATGATCCAGCAGGCTTTTCCTATGTTAAATAATAGCACTTCCAGGAAAAAAAATTAGTAATCATACTGTTGAGTTAGTAAGAGTACCTCAATTAAAAAGTCAATTGCATTTCATTGAATACTGTTAAGCATTCCCCACTTCTTGCGCAAGGATAAGCCCAAAAGCAGTACTATATTTAATTTCTTTTGGATGAAACATATTTTCTGCAAAGCATATTGAAAGCAAGGTGCCTAAAAGTAGGCAAAACAATCCTGCTTCTGATTTCCAAAGAGCAACTGGAAAGTTCCAACCAACTCCAGCTAAGATCTCCCAGGTCTCCAACTCCTAAATCAAAAGTGCCAACATTTCTTCTAGCTGAGTTTCTATCCATCTACCAAACTCTGCTGGGTATCGCATTCAAAAGACTGGAGCCATTATGGAATATAACCCTTTACCAGCCATTAGTTGTCTGATGGTCAGCTATTTTCAGTAATCAAACAAAGCAAAATTAATAAACACTGTTACATGATTTATACTCCCCCCATACACATGGACATCATCTTTTGGAACAGCGCAGAAGGACAAAGATGAAAAAGGACAAGGATAAGTAAACTCTGTAAAGACACAGTAGTAATATATGATTTGCAGGTTTCCTTTAGCATGGCTGGTATGAAAATTTACGTGTTATTAATGAGTTCATGTTAATAGCTGTGCATTTGCCATTGAAGGAAAGTGGCCAAGTGGCAAACTACACTTTCTTCTCTTCCCACCAGAGCAATATCTGGTACCCATCTTGGCTGTTTCTAATCAAAGAAGCACACTGCAGTGCTATGGCCACTGTGTGCTCAGCAAGTGTCTGGGCTCTGACTTTCTGCATTAAAGGGCTGGCAGACTTCTGAAGCCAGGAGAGGGACAGAGCACATACAGCTGTTACAGAACTGCAACACATTTCCCTAGCTAGAAACCGCACTATGGGACTATCCTGATTGGCTCTAAACTGCTACACTGCTCAGTGGGCACATGCTGTAGCATCACTACAGCAGTAGTTGGGAGGGGTGGGAGGAAGAGTCTGAGGCAATGGAATGGGTAGTGGTGGAAATCAGGGTATGGAATGAGGTGCAGCTACGATGCAGCTATCTTCCTCAAGCTCAGCAGCTTTGGGTCTGGTCCGTGCCTGGGTGGAAGTCAATCCCTGAAACCCATGTATGCCACCTTGAGTTCCATGTTGGAAGAAAGGCTAAACGTAAGCGTACTAAATGAATAAAATAAAAAGTGAATAATGTTATAATTTGCCTCTGAACACAGTTATTGGATGCTGGTGTTAGTTATCTCATCTAGTTCATAACCTCTTTAGTATTAATGCATGTATATACAAATAAGTAAAGTAGTGCTAACCTCCACTCAGCCTTCCATCCATCCGTGGTCGGTAAAATGAGTACCCGGCATATGCTGGGGGGTAAAGAAAGGCTGGGGACGGAACTGCCATATATATGGTCTGCCATATATATGGTCTGCCCACCCCATATATATGGTCTGCCTAGTAAACGTCGCAAGACATCACCCTAAGAGTCGGAAACGACTCACACTACAAGTGTGGGGACACCTTTATCTTTTAACCTTTGCAGTTGCATTAGTATTGCATAACTACCTGAACAGCTCTGCAAGAATATATAGGGGCAAAACCAGAAAGATGTCATACAGAACAAGATCATATCAACTGGAATTGATTAGATCATTGCCTGAAGCCTGGTTCAGTTCATCACCCCATCAACCACTGTTACTTATTTGTCACACATGTGTCAAAAACTTTCCTACAACATGCTCAGGAGGGTACATAAGGGATTCTCTCATTTCATCCTAACGCTATCCCTTCAAAGTAAATTAGGCAGTGACTAGCTCAAGGCCACCCAATTATCTGCTGTAGCGCAAGAGAACATATAGCAGTGAATAGCTAGTGTCACGAGAATATTTAGGACCATAAAGAGAAGCAGAAAGCACCATGCAAGATTTTTCCTATAGTTTGGACTGATAAAAGTATAAACTAGCTTACATGGAGAGAAGGGAGATAATCTTGGAAAGAAAGCAGCAGAAAATATTTTGTAAGGCCAGCTGAGTATACTGAACTAAGATTTCACATTTAAGGCCCCTCAGTTGGGTTGTTGACTTCAGTTCTCCTCATTATAACACAGAATGAAAGCTACTATTAGCACTGCAGCTATTTGAGTTGTGCAACAGCAGACAGGTGTCAAAATTGCATTTGAGTCCCCATTCTAATTAACACCCTCCATCATGATTTCCAGATAAAGAACAGTTTCCTAAAAAAGACTGCATCTCCTGATCAGACTCATCCTTCAAGATGACAGCAAATTATAAAGAAACACGATCCCTGCATTATTCCAAAAAAAGTCACAAGTGCTCTTCTACCGTGTAATTTTCAATTTATTCAATTTTCCTTGGGTTTTATCATTTTTACATTATTCTGAGTCCCCCTCCTCCAAAACACATATTGGCAAGATAATGTAAAATAGCTTTAGATAGCGGTCTAAGATGATTAAATCATAGAGGCATATAACTTAAATGAAAATGAAGAAACATAATACTATTTCTGAAATCAGAAATACGTTTATGCTTTTCAGTTGGTTTTCATATTTAGAAAGAAGCTGGATATTTAACAATGTATTGCATACTCCAACCTTGTACTTAAGCAAGCACTGGCTTGGTACCCATAGGCAACATCATGAAGGCAAGTGCATGTAATTCCATGTAGGCCAGGGGTGAGAAACCTCAGGCCCATGGGCCAAATGTGGCCCTCCAGGCTTCTCTGTCTGGCCCTTGCTACTCTTCCCAGGCTACGCCCTCTCCCTTCTAGCCACACTCTTCAATGGCCCTAATTCACACCCCCAGTGTGGAATATGCCCTTGAACCCTGATAATGCCTCTTCCTTGCCTAGAAGGAGGATAGAGAGGGGTTTGAGAGTGTGTATACAGACTAGCCTACTGTTCAATGCTAAAATTTACATTCATTGGTCCACCTACCTTTATGTCTGGTCCTGCCCACCACTTGCATGTGGCCCTCGGAAGGCTGCCCAGAAGGGAATGTGGCCCACGGGCTGAAAAAGGTTCCCTGCTCTTGATGTAGGTGAATGAGTGGGCTGGTGGAAAGACAGACAGAGTAGTCTATCTTTCCACAGCACACATTCATACTATAGAAATCAAGCAGGCTGCTAGTGGAGGGGAAGCTCAGTCCTGTGCACCCTGCACAGAAACACAGTGGGCAGCTGGAGGAGGGGCAAACCTCTCTGTTTCTCCTTTGCCAATCCCCATGAGACTAGTTAAAAAAAATTGCAAATAACCAACCAAAGTCATTAGCCTGCAAGGCCGATTTATTCTTCCTAATCTTTCAGACAAAGCCTCAAATATCCCATCCGCTTAAAGGTTTTAAAAAAAACGCTTGTTAGTTAATGACTAAGACTCTCTGAACATATCAAGTACTATGCTCTCTTCTTTCAGAAGTCTCTCTGGTTGAGAACGCATGCATATCAGCTTTGATTCATTATACTAAATCACATTCACACCCTAGAATTTCTTCTGCACAGAGGCTTATTCAGGACTAAACAATTCACTGTCAACATTCCTATGACAGACACCACCTTAGATCAATCAGGGTTCTGCTCTTAAATCTTAAAACTTTCACAACAAAAATAGTATCTTTTTCCTTAGCACTATTGTTATGCTAGACCCCATACTATAAACATCCCACCTCAATGTGGGTAGCCAGATATCCCAAAATTTTGGATGGCCTTGATTGTCAGTAATTTCATTTGTAGTCCATTAGCTGATGGGCTAAGTTTAAGGTGTTGGTTAAGGGACCTGCATACCTGAAATATATTCTTACCCCTTATATACTGAGTTGATCACTACGTTCCGCAGGAAAGGGCCTCCTGCAAATGTACCATCTCATCAGGAGATCCTTTAGAGTTGTGGCACCTATCCATTGGAATTCCCTCCCTTTAAATATTACACAGGCATCATATCTGTTGTCTTCCCAGCTCCTCCTGAAGACCTTCCTCTTTCAACAAGCCTTTTAAGTAGAGATCTTATCCCAGTATGCATCTATGTTAGAATTGTTTTTAAAGATGTTTTTACATTTTTTTTTAAATATGTTGTTAAAGGTGTTTTGTTTTTAAGATGCTATTTAAGATGTATTATATACATTTTTAGTGTTTAGTTGCTTGTTTGCTGCCCTGGGCTTCTTCTGGGAGGAAGGGTGGGATATAGATGTAATTGATTTATTGATTAATAATACTTGCCTCTGACAGCAACCACATGGGAGCATAATAATAAGGTGAAAGCCTTGCTGGATCAGGTCAAAAACCCATTAAGTCCTGCATCCTGTTCTCACAGTGGCCAAACAGATGCCCAAGGGAGACCCACAAAAAACTTGAGAGTAACAGCACTTTCCTTGCTTATGATTCCCAACAACTGGTATTCAGAAGCATACTGCCTCTGACAGTGGAAACAGAACACAGCCGTTGTGACTAGTAGCCACTGATAGCCTTATTGTCCATGAATTTGTTCAATCTTCTTTTCAAGCCATACATGTTGGTGGTTGTCAATACCTCTTGTGGGAGCAAATTCTAGTACTAGAATTAGGGTTCTAGTATTATGAAAGAGGGAGTAAAACTTCTCTATCCACTTTCTCCACACTCTGCATAATTTCATCTACTTTTATCATGTCTCCTCTTACTTGCCTCTTTTCTAAATTAAAAAAGCCCCAAATGTTATCATTTTTCCTCATAGAGATTTGCTTCATATCTGTGATCTTAGGCATGATGGGTATAAATACAACCTCACTTTCCCAAGTCCTCTGGGCATAAAGATAGAAAGAGTAGGGTAAATAGGTCCTCCTCTTTCGGCTTTGATTTGACATCTCCATCAGTCTCTCCAAGAGCAGCAAGAGCACAACTTATCTCCACACCGGTGGTGTACCAAGGGCGGAGCGGTGGGAGCAGTCCACCCCGGGTGCAGGCAATAAGGGGGTGCATTGTCTGTAAGGGCTTTCCTCCCTGTGACAGGTAGCTGTCAGAACTGCCCGGGAGGAAGTGCTGACCTGTCTAAAGGACACTTTTCACCACTTTTCAGCCGGTAGAATACAAAGCAGAGTGGGAGCCGATCAATCGATACATAGCTCAGTCTCTTTTTTCCCTTTTGGAAAGGTAATGCATCTTCTAGGAAATCCAAGCCCCCATCCCAGCAATTCCCTGCTTCCACAATCTTGCAGCCTTGTCAGTTTCTCTGGAAGTCTAGTCAGTTTCATCACTGAATCAGACTGTGAATAAGCACTAATGCAGGGAGATATTCTGGTTCTTGCCACAGCTGAGACTGGTGGAGCTTTTAATGCCTCCCTCCGGTTGAGAGAGGCAGCGGAGAAAACCGAATTAAAGGATTGGTAGGGGCGATGGTGTGTGTGTGAGCTGCAATACTTCTGCTTCCATGTGGATTTACGTTTTATTTTCCATTTCTCTCTCTTGGCTTTCCCCTTCTTCAAATTGAATCTCCCCTTCAGATATCAAACTGGTTCTGTGCCCAACGATGGTACTGAGGCATTGTCGAGCACGCAAGTCCCTCTTCCAGCCCAAGTTGGGCTTCATCATTTGGAGTTAAAGCCCATCCCTCTCAAAACAAACAAAAAACCAACCTCCTGTTGGAAGGTGGTGGGTAGGTTACCATCCCGACTGTCTAGTAATCAGTGGCCTTCACATCCACGAGAGGGGGGAAAATTAACTGAAAGCAAAGGCAATGTCCAGTTGGGATAGGGGAGTGCTTCTACAGTGGGAGGGTTTTTGTGTGTGTGTGTGTATGTAATGGCTGGTTAGTAGCTTTAGACATAAAATGATTCTAAGTAGGACATCAGAAAGACTTGTGTGTTATACGGAGGGAGGAAAAAGAGCTCCCCGGGACTGAGGGAGGGGGGGTAGTCAGCCCTTGCGGAACCCTGTAATTTTGCGACTAATTTGCAAATTGCAACTGTGCCATCAACGCATCTGTGTCTCTGAGACACAGGGTGTGTGTGTATGTATCTGTGTGTGCGATGGCATCAGACATCATGTGGCACCGTCTCTCTGGGAGATGTCCGCTCCTATGCAGCAGCGCTTCTGAAGCCCCCTCGCAGCCAGGCTGTGCCCCACAAAAACTAGTCATGGGAAAAGCAGACTTTGTTTGAATTAGTTCCCCTTTGGGCTTTTGTCAGCTGTGCTCTTTTTAAAACACATACTCTTCTTGTTTCCTTTCTTTCTTTCAGAAGTTTTTTTTATTTTTTCCTCTCTATTTCTTGCTCTGTCTTCTATTTTTTCTTCTCCCTTTTCCAAGTTTTGTTTCTCCATTTTCTCTTGCTTTTAACTACTGACCTAGCTTATGTCACAATTCTCAAGGAAAAGCATGCAAAACTACTGAGGTTAGAAAGTGCCTTTAATGAGTCAAAGGACTTATCCCTGAAAACCATATAACTGAAAACTACATTTTTAGTTGTATGCTCCTCCCCTCCCACCTGGTTTCCAAGTAGATCAAAGCTGTGGATCAAATATACAAGATCCACATGGAAGGGGGTTTTTTCCAAAGAGAGAGAGAGAGAGAGAAATGCTTACTTTGATACTTAGCAACTTTAACTCCATTCAGGAATTTGAAGTGATTTCAAAGTTGTTAGTCCTGCTCACAGTTTCTTGTTCACAACTGCATAGGACTGCATAAGTGCTATGCACAGTTACAGATAAATGGCTGCTACTTAAAAGTTGTTTAAAATATGAAACATGACTCTCATCCAGTTCTCAAAGCTCTGAAGAGAACATACACACAGGAAATGTATGTGTGCGTGCATGCACGTATGTCTATTGAACATGAATATGCACAGATCAATTCTGACAGTCATTGACAAATTTGCAGAAGTTAAAGCTCAAAAACAAACTGTAATGTTATTATTCATTACTGCGACAGACCAATATGTAGGTATACGTTTCCCCCTTTTTTCAAAAAATACATCAATGTAATTAAAAAGTGTTAATCCATTACTTTTTTCCTTTTTTGTACTGTAATATTTATTTATTTGTTTATTTATTTACTTACTTACTTACTTACTGGCATGATTATATATACGAAGTAGCGTGTCTTTTCTGGCCAATATTACTATTCGTTTCATTTCATGATTATTACTGAAAATAATTTTGTCATATAGAGGAGGGGGGTGTTAAAAAATGATCCACTCCGGGTGTCAAATATGCTAGGTACGCCACTGCTCCACACAAGTAAACAGAGTACAATGCACTGGCATTCAACTGACATTTGGCTTGCAAGGGATACATAGGGGGAACTTGTAGGGGCAATGGAGATTGTAGTTTAGCTAGATATACCTTTGGCACAACCTGTGGTGTGATTTGAAGGGGGTATCTTCTACTTTTTGCCCATTTTTAATGTGACTATGCAATGAACACTTAGCAAAATGAGTTCACCTGACGTATCCTATTATGCAACTGCTCTGTCTATATCTGCATCTTAACAACCAGCAACAGAAGTTGTGGTGGCGCTGCACCACTTGCTTGATCTTTCTCTGGCTGGGTCACTGCTACATACCAGGATGAAGAGGGGGAGGAGCAATGCAGTGACAAGATTGGAGTGAGGCAAATGTGCTAGGAGTCAGTCTGGTGCTCCTGCTGGTGTCCTTGCACCATGCCAACCTCACCACCGCCTTGACCCCTCCCCATCCTAGTATGCAGCAGCATCTCAGCTGGAGGCAGATCAAGAGGGTAGTGCAGCCCCTCCATGCTGTCCACTACTTTTAATAACACATATGCACTGTATAGCTGTATTTCACCAATATAAATCAAGTAGGTAACAGTTCTTAAAACCTTTATTAACAAGATGTTACATAGGACCCCCCACCACACACTGGGCCTGAAATATAGGGATCATAATAGAAGGCATCTCTAATCCCCATATTCCATTACATATGAGGATACCAACTGTATTGGACTATAGTACAGGCTTGTTGTAAACAACTATCTCTCAGCACCCCTTCCTCTTGGCCAAGCCTGAAATATGGAGATAACAATGAAGTATGCCCAACCCACAACGTGGGTACAATAGATGTTATTCAACAAAACAACTGCATGAGCAGAACAACTTCCACTTGCACAACAGGACTTCCCCCCTCCTCCCCCCATGCCAACCCCAAATATGCTTTGGAGGTTTAGGGGGAAATCCAAAACAGATTTGGGGTGGGGGGGGAGGAAAGAGGGATAACCTTTCATTGTGCAAGGAAAAATCCTTGCACGTTGCTTTAGCACTAGACTGAATACAACCCAATATCTCCAAGTCTAACCCTCATCTTCAATATAGGAATAATGTTGGACAGTTTATTTTTCCCTTCCTAGTGCAAGAAGAGTTTGCATAGCCATTTTTAAAGAAATGATCATGATGATGATTTCCCAACAAAGTGACCATCTGAAGGAGTATAAACTTCTTGCTTTGATTCTACTTTTTGTGGGGCAGGAGATAGACACAATGCTGTCAAATCACTGCCAAGTCCTTGTTTCCTATGAGCAGCTGTCAGTTCTTCCACTCTAATTAAGAGATAGCATCAAAGCATCAAAAGTAACCAGGAAATCCGGTCTGCAGACAAAGAAATTAGCAGCAGAGTACTTTCTTACGAATATGCCTCTGGCACATGCAGAAAACTAAAATGAGGGAAGATTCATTGCTCACTTCACACTGGGATTTAAAGACACCTGGAAGCACTGAAAGATTCTCAGTGCTTTGAGGTGTCTCTAAAGCCTGAAGCGAGGTGCGAGACTGACTCCTCCCTTTCAACATGTTCTCCATAAAACCTAATAAATAAATGAAAATAATATGTCAGAATACTTGAGACAAGCAGGGTCTGTGTCTCCTACTCAGCATAAAGTGAGAGACTCTTCCTCCATTCTAAGTTCTTTGCAGTGTATGTTGAACTCGGAGAAGGGAAGAGGGCTCTCACATTGTTGGGCAACCAGGGACAGGTGGCCACAGTTAAAATTTATGGCTAGCACCTGCCAACCACATCTTTGGACTCCTAGGGCATCATTGCTTCAGGGGGGATGACCACATGCCTGCTTAAAAAAAAAATCAAATCAAGAGGCATGTATTCTAGCCATGTAGAAGGGCCATAGTCTTCTAAGACTACAGCAAATCACATTTTCTTTTCCCTTTTTTTGGAGTAGTGGCAATGAAGTGGGGTAGCTTTCCTGGTGTTTAGCCCCTTTTTAAAAAGAGAGAAAAAACGTTTATGTGCTTAAGAGACACAGGAGAAGAGAACTCAGCCTCTAATGTTGGGGGTGGGGAGAGAATCATATTGTCCCCAGTGACACTATGAGCACTGAGAAAATGGAAATATCTGGGCTACAGAACCAATTCCTTAAGGATGATGTCAGGATCCCTCATAACTGTGATGTTATTGCACAACCTCCCTTGGAGAAAAAAAAATGAAATACCTAAAACCTGCATTCATATATTGATATTCCTATTTAGACAACCAGTTATAATCCTACCTCATTTTTTCAGTCCAGAGAACACGAAAAACTAGATTACAATTTACTTAATCAGCATTCACATGAATGCCACTAGAAATGGAGAATGTTTTCCACAAATGGTAAAACACATGCCCCGAGTTACACTGAAATCTGCATTTGCACCTGTACCTTATGTATACTAAGCGAGTGCTGTACAGCTAAAACACTGACCAGGACCCAAATCCTGTCCTCACAGGTGTTTCTATTGTGGCAAGCAAGTTTTTCCAAAAGCAAACACTGGGATTTGGCTAGAAAAATTGAAATCAGAGGGCTCTGAAAAACTGGGTTGCATGGCATTCTAAATCAAAAACAAATGTTCTCCAATTCCTGTCCAGAATTCACAATAAAATATGATCTCGGACTAGATTTAGAAAGTGAAATCTCCACAAGAACTATGCAGATTTTACACACAGTTTGTTCAATTCATTTAAACACACTGATCACTGTACTTCCTTAACAGTACATTACAAGATTCAGTCGATGTAGGTATTTCATGAATAATCTGTGAGTATATGGAGAGAGTTCTCATTGGGACAAATTGTGGAAGGATAGACTTGTTTGTTGTTTCTGCTGCAACAGGCTAAGTTTTATGGCACCACTAAAGATGAACAAAAATACTGTAGTATAAACATCATCTGATGAAATGGACTCTAGCCCACAAAAGTTTATGACATCTATTAGTTTTGAAAGGTGCCACAAGATACATTACCAAATGTATCTTAATGTTCCTTCCTCCACCTCCCTTAATAATGGTATAGTTTAATCCTAAAGGATACAGAATCATTAAAATAAGCATGGGAAAACTGCTTAGCAAAAGTCTAAAAGCAAATTTAAAATGTTAACTTCCTGAAAAAGTTCACATGAGGTATGGGTCAGTGCCTGCTGCAGGCATACTACACAGATGGCTATGAGGGCACCCACCATCAAACTGAAAGCTGTTGAAAAATAGCCAACTAGAATCAGAAAAATTCAACTGATGACACTACAGATGATACAATAAAACTACATGCAACTGGTGAAGAGATAGTACTGCGCATTCATTTAAAAAAATCATATAACTAGTAAAAAACCATGCAAGATTCTACTCTAGTTTATTAAGACGTAACCATCTCAGTGAATACTTCAGGTCTCATGCATAGCTGCATGCAAAGTAAAACCTATAATAAACTAAGAAAATTTGTACTCTGCTGAAAGTGTCTCAGAATGTAACGTTTGCTGTTTATGATCATCCCAATGCATACACTACCAATGCTTTAGAGACTAACATCAAGCAGAGGTCATGTGACCTACTACTTCATCCCAGTGGGCTACTTTACAAAATCAGCAGGAGCCCGATTTATCCATATAACAAGTGTGCACTATGAAAACCACAAACTATTTATGTATCAGACTAGTAAAGGTTCCCTGCCTCCTAAGACTCCCATCTTTCAATAAAAATAGACATTTAAAGCTCTCATTGGTGCAGAAATGTTCAAGGGAAGCAACAATTCTGTTTTTCTTTTTCTGAATTTATCATTATTTAAAAACCAGTATACTATCATGATTTGTCAAAGGCAGGTTTCACAACAAGGATTAAAACTGCAGGATGCAAATTTTGTGGAATGTGTCGAAATCCAGGTTTAGTTTGGCATCATTAAAGTTTGTGACAATTACTTGTGCCTAATTAGATGTAGCCATCAGCAGCAAAAGCCTTGCTCAGCTTTACCATATGGCATAATATTTACCTGGGTAAACACTTGTTTTATCCTAACCCAGTAAAAACTGTTTTTTTCCACTTGGGAAAAACTCATTAGTATCAGTTAAAAACATTGACCTTTCCTATTTTAGCACTTATCAATATGTACAACATTGCTATGGATTACAGTTAATCCTGTTTTAATGACATAAACTGTGATCATATAAAGTAAATTAAAGTAATTAAATTCAGGGATCTGCACACACAAAAATTAGTGTTAGTGTCGATATATGAAGTTTACATATGTAACACTGAACTTTATGAATTTATTAGTTTTTATAATTACTTTATCCCACCTTTCCTCCAGGGAGCAAAAGCTGGTATACATGGTTCTCTTCCCTCTCCGTTTTATCCTCATAACAACCCTGTGAGGTAGGTTAGGCTGAGAGACTGTGACTGGCCCAAGGTCACCCAGCAAGCTTCACAGCCAAGTGGAGATTTGAACGTTGGCCTCCCAGGTCCTAGTCAAACACTCTACCCACTACACCATACTGGCTCGTCTGCCTATGAACTCTTTCAAAGTGCTCATGGGCTTGGAGGAGTGGGCTTCCCTATTCCCCCTTAATGAAAAAGGAAATATTGGCAGGACTTAATGTATTTCTAAGCTCAGCTGCTGGAGTTTCAGTCCAACCAGCAGCTCAACAAAGAATTATATGACATGCAGTTAGTTTATCCTAAGATGGAAGCTTAATTTCCAAAGTTTAGCTAACACACTGCTAAACAATCACGGCACTAACCTAAACAATATTTTTTGAATGGGGTCCATGTAAACAGTACCCTCACCAGCAACTTTTTTTTTTCCTAAAAAGAGTGGGGCGGATGGAACGACCAATACCTCATTTCCCTTTTCCAAATGGAATGCTACCAAAACTTATTGCCCATGATGCAGTTCATCCACATTCCTGTTTCTCTTCTGGGATTGGGAAGTGAAAGGATCACACAACACATCCCAACAACAATGCTTGACCCAGGGATTGCCAGTTCTTCCCGATAGCATATTGGGTCAGCTGGATGCCCTTTTTTAGTTTTATTTACAATTATCGGAGGATCTATTGCCAATCCACAGTAATTTTGTTCAATATATTAATAATTTAGTTTTTCCTATTTGCCAATAATACCAGAGAAAACCAGTTAACTACCTGTGCTCTGTCCAAAATTATTTTTTTCCTGGGAAAGACTGCAGGCAATACCCACAGTATACTAGATCCCTCACTAGCCAATGAATAATTCAGGCCCCAACAGAAGCTATCCAGCCACAAAATAAATCAACATCTTTCAACATTTTATTCCCTACTTTATACCAAGGGGTTTCAAGACAAATATATGTTATTAGTAAACAGGTGTGATTGGAACTATTTCCTTAGTAAGAGAACGTTTATATTTTTGAGAGAGAAGAGTTGTTGTATTTGTTTCTACAATTGCATATTCTCTCAAAGCTAGCTTATGTAGAATTTAACATGCAGTAGTTGACAAGGAAAGGAAGGCAGGCATCTCTCTTGGTACTGGATTATGTGGCATGTAGGGATGCGGAAGAAATTCAATTTTGTTTGTATATAAAGCCAAATCAATCAAATCTGCACTTTTCAACACAATGTGAGAACTGAACACTGCCACTTCAAAATTCACACTTATCCAAATTTTGTAAGGCAGTTCTCCAGCCAATGTTTACAAAAATGCATATATTAGGGACAAGTGTGCATAAAAATGAATATACTAGTGAAAATAGCATATAAGAATGCAAAAATTGCTTGCAAAAGTATGCACATTAGTCAAAACTGCACACAAAAATTGCTTATTAGGATAAATTCTTAAGAATTTTCATGAGTTGTTTAAAAAAAGAAATTGCAAATTTCTTCAGGGATGTGGAGAACTTAAATTTAGGATTGCAAAAATGAGATAGGGGGAGAAACGAAATTGACAGAACTTTCCATCCCTATGTGGGAGCAATATATATCACGCAATATATATCATACATCACACATTGAATTCACCATCCAAGCCTTAGCGGAAAACAAAGCAAGAAACTAACTCCTCTTGAGCTGCCCCAGAGGCTCCCCGGCTCTACGCTCTGCAGGACCGATTCACCGTAACTTTTAAGGGCCTCTCCAATCTGCCGGAGGAAATGACACAGCTAGTACTAGAAGCCAGCTGTTCACCGAGTTACACATCCCGCTCGAACATCTTTGACAAAGGCAGGAAGGCACAAAATTATCTGGGGACCAGCCCCCCCCCGCTCAAATATACTAAGTGCTTAACAGTCTTGGTCGTGATCATGTGGGTGAGAAGATGTCAAGCAGACCGAAAACACGGGCAAACAAACCCCACATCACCCCCCCACACACACCGCTAGGCATGCCCTAGCGCCAGTATACAAACCACGCAAAGGAAAAGGCAATGCAGGCGGACAAGCCGGCAATACCCCACTGCATGTGCAGATTTACTAGGGCGAGTGTGTGCTGGAGGGGGGAATCGACGGCTGTTTTGTGCTTTCCACCTCTATCCCCCTTACCCTATCAAGGCAAGTCGTTGCGAGGGAGGCAGAACTTGCGTCCTTCCACTTTCCCTACATGCCAAAGCAAACTTTGCTAACTTTTTACAAGCCGTTGCGAGTGCAAAAACCCACCCAGCCCCGTCTGCTGACCTTCCACCCGGCGGAGCTGTTGCTGTCCCCCTTGTCCTTGAAGTAGGGCACGCTCTTGACCATCCACTCGTAGATCTGGGAGAGGGTGAGCCGCTTCTCGGGGGCGCTCTCGATGGCCTTGGTGATGAGGTCCGCGTAGGACAAGTTGCCCCAGGCGTTGCGGCGGGACGAGCTGCTTTTGCGGGGCCCCGCCACGGAAGCCAAGGCGGGCCCCGCTTGTTGTTGCTGGGGGTGTTGGAGGCACGGGAAGTCGCCGCAGAGGCAGCCGCCCGGAGCCCCGAGCTCTCCCGTTCCTGCGGCGGAACCGCCCGCGCCCGCCTCAAAGCCCTCGCCTCCGCCAGCCTCCAGCAAGCTGAGCAGGTCGCCGCCGGGCGAGGAGGCGCAGAGGGCCCCGACGCGCCCGCAGCGAGAAGGGGATGCGGCCCTGGCCGGAGTCGGCGTCTGTCCCGGGCTGGACGGGGCGAGCTCCGGACGCGGCAGCGGCCAAGTGCAGGAGCGGGGGCGGGGGAGCGGCTGGAAGTCTGGGTCGGTCTCCACCGGCTGAGGCGCCTCGGCCATGGCTGCGAAGCCGACAAAGCAGCAGCAGGAGCCGCGGAGAAGGGGCGAGGCGGACGGCTGCGTGTGTGGCGGCTCCCTTCGCTTGGCAGCGGCCTCTTCTTCAGCACCGAGGGAGGCCAACCGGAGAAGCTGCGGTCCCGCTTCCTCCCTCTCTCGCTGACTGGCAGGCTGACGGGCGCTGACACAACAAGCTCCTCCGCTCGGTTGCCTGGTAGGCGACTCCCTCCAGAGCCGCCCCTTTTGCCTGGGGATGAGCGACGAGTTCGGCGGGCCGCCCAATGGACGTCCCGAAACGCCTCTCGAGGCGCTCCTCTGAGGCGGGGTCTGGCTTCAGGCAGGCAGGCGCGTCGAGCGGGAAGGGTCGCCCGCCGTCGGGCCCTCTTGCTTTCCTTCTTTCTCCTCCACCGTGGGAAGCGAGGGAAAGAGACTCCCCTGCAACTGGGGGACGAAAACGAGACTTCCCGGGCCCTTGAGGCCATTCAGGGACAAGCACACCTTCCCCTCATCTCTTCATGCGTTTCGAGAGGGATTTCTTTCTACCCCCGAGGGGCCCTCGTTTTAGGGCTCCGGGAAGCCTTCCGCGAGGAGGAGTACACGTGTGCATTCACGTAGGTGTGAGAGAGCCAGCGGAGTTAGGATGTGGTTGTGGCAACGGAGGCGAGCAAGATTTTGGCAGGCAGGATGTGAGGGTAGAGGGTGTAGCGGAAAGCGCGAATGTGAGCATTCGAATCTGATAATGAGGAGTTGCCCCAGGGTGGGGTCTGCCGGATTACCAAACTTCAGTTCTTCAGAGTTAGTTGTATTTATAGCTTTCTTTATATTTATGTCATTTTTATACCTCCCATCGTCAGTCCCCATGGTGGTTTACTAAAACTAGGACACAAAGACAAATATATAATCAAATACCATCAAAACATATTAAAAAGTATCAGCTTGTTATATGCCTTCAAGTCGAGTATGACTTATGGGGACCCTATGAATCAGTGACCTCCAAGAGCATCTGTCACGAACCACACTGTTCAGATCTTGTAAGTTCAGGTCTGTGGCTTCCTTTATGGAATCAATCCATCTCTTGTTTGGTCTTCCTCTTTTTCTACTTCCTTCTGTTTTCCCCAGCATTATTGTCTTTTCTAGTGAATCATGTCTTCTCATGATGTGTCCAAAGTTTCATCATTTTAGCTTCTAATGATAGTTCTAGTTTAATTTCTTCTAACACTCAATTATTTGTCTTTTTCACAGTCCATGGTATGCTCAAAGCTCTCCTCCAACACCACATTTCAAATGAGTTGATTTTTCTCTTATCCACTTTTTCACTGTCCAACTTTCACATCCATGCATAGAGATCGGGAATACCATGGTCTGAATGATCCTGAGTTTGGTGTTCAGTGATACATCTTTAAAAAGATCTAAAGCACACGAAAAACATGTATCTCAAAACACTGGAGAAATAAAAAGGGGCCACCCCCCCCCATGTAGGTGCCAGACAAGCCTCTCTAGGGATGGTATTTCATAACTGAGGTACCACCACTGAAAAGGCCCCCTTTATAGTAACAACCCACCTTACCTCATTTGGTGGATGCAGCAGGAGAAAGGCCTCTGATGATAATCTTAAAGAAAGGGCTGGTATATATGGGAGGAGGCAATCCTTAGGTTGGCCCTAAGAGATTTAACACTGGCAGAGTTCTAACTATAGGAAAGCAGTGTAACTTAGGCTGGCATTATTTACACTGATGCACGTTACCACTATTCCAAATTCCGTTCAGGAGTCCCTGGGAGAGGCTACCGTTGGTTGAGCTGGCAGGTGAGTGTGGACCCAAGTTTTGAGGATTGGGCCCTAGGTCACATGACTGAGCTGAACAGGGTTTGGAATAAGTGTAAATCTCTCTTTCCCCCGACCCGCCACACCCCAGAACTCCCCTTTTGGGGGACCTACCTTGGTTTAAGCCCTGTCAGCATAAGTTCTACTGGTTGAGCCCCAGCTGAGCCAGCATACCCCACCCAGCTCAGCCAGGTTGAGGGACGTAGCTGGCATGTTCCCAGATGACCTGGGATGAGGGACATGTCTTGGCTCAGCCAGGACAGCCAAAGATCCACATAATTCTAAACTTGCTCATCCTGGCAGATCTTGGATTGCACTGTGAATAGTTAATGCTAGCACTTTGAACTGGGCCCAGAAGCAGACTGGAAACCAGTGTAGATGACAAATATTACCATGATGTGATCATACCTGCTAGTACCTATTAACAACCTTGCTATCTTTTTTTGGACCAGATTATATTTGTGACTAATGGTTTACACACGCCTGTTAACAGATGAGTGGCACATTTTGCGGTAGCTGAAGTTTTCAGACCATCTTCACAGCTCCACTGAGGGCACATTACAACAGTGTAATCTAGAGGTCACCAAAGCATAAAGTTAGACTGCTTGTCTTGTAGCAGTGGGTGTGGCTGACTCATAATAACCCTTTATGCAGGTTAGGCTGAAAGGGAGCGCAGTTGGCCCAGTAAGCTTCATGGCTGTGTGAGGATTTTAATTATGTTTTCTTCTCCTTACTTTGTTTTACTGTGCCTTTTTTTAAAGAATTGTGGGCATCCCATCATTAATTTTAACCACAGATATGTAAAGCTATACACACTTAGCAGGATGCAAGTCCCAATGAACTCAGTGAGTTTACAAATGCAGGAGGTTGTGCTGCCAGAAACCTAGGCCAGCGTGCCACTTCCCACATAGGAAAACAGACACACATTCAAGTTTATTTAGAAGAATAGTAATTCCTTGGTTCCATGCTTATGGTCATGAGCAGTACCAAGAATTGCACCCCACCTATATATGTGCTGAAGAAAGCTGGGGGGATGCATTATTTTAAATGGTATTGATTGAACATATTTACTGGAATATGGAATACTGGAAGCATACAATGCCTTGGTACATGGTACATTGTCATTTCGTTCTGTATGATACTTTGTTTTGAAACACTGCAACTCAAAATCAAATATTGTAAGGTGACATTGGTTTTATGTTGGGAACAACTGTACACATGGACATCACCAAATGGTCAGTATAGGAATCAAATTGATTATATAATTGGTAGGGGAAGATGGAGAAGTTCCATACTCTCTGCAAAAACAAGACCAGGAGCAGACTGTGGTACAAATCATGAACTGGTAATATCGAAAATCAAAATATAGCTAAAGAAGACCAACAAAGCAATCATAATGCCAAATACAATTTAAATAACATCCCAGAAGAATATAAAGTTCAAATAAGGAACAGATTTGAGGATTTAAACTTAGTTGACAGAGAACCAGAAGAACTATGGAGTGAAGTCAGAGACGTTATCAGGGAAGAATGCAAAAAGACAATACCTCTAGTTAAAAAGAGAAAGACCTCAATGGATGACTGAAGGAACTCTTAAAATGGTTAAAGAGAGAAGGAAAGCAAAAGCAATGGAAACATGGTTAGAACCCTAAATGCAACAATACAGCGATTAGTACGTAGGGACAAAAAGAACTATTACAATGGTTATTGTATAGAAATAGAAGAGGACAACAAACAGGGTAAAACAAGAGCCCTATTCCAAAACATTAGAGAAATGAAAGAGAAATTTAAATCAAGAGTAGGGATGTTGAATAATCAACGGGAACATACTGACTGACTGAGATGAAATAAAAGGAAGATGGAAGCAATACACTGAAGAACTCTATAAGAGAGATGCCAGGATGACAGATTCATTCATGGAGGAACTGTATGATGAAGAACCAGAAATTTGAGAATATGAGGTGAAAGCTGCTCTTAAAATACTTGGAAGAAACAAATCATCAGGAACAGATGGCATACCAACAGAGTTGTTACAAGCTACTGAGACTTAATCTGTCCAAATTTTGATAACAATTTGTCAACAAATATGGAAAACTAAACAATGGCCCACAGACTGGAAACGTTCAATATACATCCCAATTCCAAAGAAAGAGGATCCCAGGGAATGCAGTAATTATCAAACTATTGATCATATCACAAACATATGTAAAGTAATGCTTAAGATTCTACAACAAATGCTCTTACCATATATGGAATGAGAAATGCCAGATATCCAAGCTGGATTTAGAAAGAGAAGAGGCACCAGAGATCATATTGCAAACATACGTTGGATAATGGAACGGACCAAGGAATTTCAGAAAAAAATCACCCTGTGCTTTATAGATTACAGCAAAGCCTTTGATTGTGTAGATCATGAAAAACTATGGAATGCTTTAAAAGAAATGGGGGTGCCACAGCATCTGATTGTCCTGATGCGCAACCTATACTCTGCACAAGAGGCTACTGTAAGGACAGAATATGGAGAAACCGATTGGTTCCCCATCAGAAAGGGTGTGAGACAGGGGTGTATTTTATCACCCTACTTATTTAATCTATACGCAGAACATATCATATGGAAAGCAGGATTGGACCAAGATGAAGGAGGTGTGAAAATTGGAGGGAAAAATATCAATGATTTAAGATATGCAGACGATACCATACTACTAGCAGAAACCAGTAATGATTTGAAACGAATGCTGATGAAAGTTATTTATTTATTTATTTATTTAATTTCATTTATAAACCTCCCATAGCCAATGGCTCCCTGGGCGGTGTACAACATGCAATAATACAATAAATCAACAAAAATCACTAGATATAAAATACAGATACATAATAACACTAAACAGTATTGAGATAATTAAAACATTAAAATATATAAAATGCATTAAAATGCCTGGGAGAATAGGAAGGTTTTAGCCTGGCTCCGAAAGGATAACGACGTAGGCGCCAGGCGTACCTCCTCGGGGAGACTGTTCCACAATTCGGGGGCCACCACCGAAAAGGCCCTGGATCTTGTCATTACCCTCCGAGCTTCTCGGTACTCAGAGGAGGGCCTTAGATGTCGAACGAAGTGCACGGGCAGGTTCGTAGCGGGAGAGGCATTCCATCAGGTATTGCAGGCCCACACCGTGTAAGGCTTTATAGGTCAATACCAGCACCTTGAATCTGGCCTGGAAACAAATCGGCAACCAGTGCAAGCGGGCCAGAACAGGTGTAATATGTGAGGACCGATTGGTCCTCGTCAACAGTCTGGCTGCTGCATTTTGCACTAGCTGCAGCTTCTGAACCGTCTTCAAGGGCAGCCCCACATAGAGTGCATTACAGTAATCCAGTCTAGAGGTCACTAGAACATGAACAACTGAGGCGAGGTCGTCACCGCACAGATAGGGGCGTAGTTGGGCTACCAATCGAAGATGGTAGAACGCATTCCGAGCCACCGAGGCTACCTGAGCCTCAAGTGACAAGGAAGGATCGAAAAGAACCCCCAAACTACGAACCTGTTGCTTCAGGGGGAGTGTAACCCCATCCAGAAGTTAAAGAGGAAAGCACAAAAGCAGGACTACAGCTGAATGTCAAAAAGACTAAAGTAATGACAACAGAAGATTTATGTAACTTTAAGGTTGATGAGGAAATTGAACTTGTCAAGGATTATCAATACCATGCCACAGTCATTAACCAAAACGGAGACCATAGTCAAGAACTCAGAAGAAGGCTAGGAGTGGGGAGGGCAGCTGTGAGAGAACTAGAAAAGGTCCTCAAATGCAAAGATGTATCCCTGAACACTAAAGTCAGAATCATTCAGACCATGATATTCCCGATCTCTATGTATGGATGTGAAAGTTGAACAGTGGAAAAAGTGGCTAAGAGAAAAATCGATTCATTTGAAATATGTTGGAGGAGAGCTTTGCGCATACCATGGACTGCAAAAAAGACAAATAATTGGGTGTTAGAACAAATTAAACAAGAACTGTCACTAGAAGCTAAAATGATGAAACTGAGGTTATCATACTTTGGACACATCATGAGAAGACACAATTCACTAGAAAAGACTATAATGCTGGGAAAAACAGAAGGAAGTAGAAAAAAAGGAAGACCAAACGAGATGGATTGATTCCATAAAGTAAGCCACAGTCCTGAACTTACAAGATCTGAAAAGGGTGGTTCACAACAGATGCTATTGGAGGTCGTTGATTCACCATAAGCCATAAGTGGAAGGCGTGTCAAACAAATAATCATTGCGACCACCTTCCATCTGGAAACCTATGTCCTCACTGTGGGAGGATGTGTGTATCCAGAATTGGCCTCCACAGTCACTTACAGACCCACTGTTAAAGACCTTATCTTGGAAGACAATCTTACTCGGCCACAAGTGATCGCCAATGAATGAATAAGTCATAATCGACCTGAAGGCACAGAACAACAACATCCCACCTGTCATCTTACCAGTCATAGATCATTTGCAAACACTCTGTTTATTGATCACTCGCTATAATTTGTTTGCCCAAAATGTGTATGTTATATGATGTCAGCAGTTTTCTGAACATTCATTCTGAAGCTAACACACTAGTCGCCAGACCAAAGTGTTTCCATTAGTCACACCTGGAGGGGGAACAGGTTGATCTGCCAACTAGCTACAAAATCTCTTTGAGTTAAAAAAAAAAAAATCAAGCTGCTCCCATCAGGTTTTACAGTAAAAAGGGGTGCAGTTTGACTGGAGTCGTGTGCCTCCATTTTCAGAAGAGAGAGGTGGAGATACTCTGGAACCAGCAGAACAGCGAGTGTGTTTCTACCCTGATTTGTTTGCGGGGAGGTTATATAATGTCACATCAAGCAATTTTAATGTCACACTTTCCAGTGCATTTTCTCGTCACCTTCCTTACCACAAAAAGTGTGAGGCAAAATGGTGACAGTCTGGAAGCAGCCATAGATTTTTGCATATAGTAGATGGGGATTTAACCGCCCTGTTAGGAGTTTTGGTTACTGAGGTGTTAACACCAACATAACAGTAATCAGAGCATGATGAGCAACCAGAATGTTTCAAAATCTGATACACCAGAGGGGGAAATTATATATATAATCCCTGGGTTGTAACCAACTGAATCATTGTGCAAGCGTAACAATTTCTATCAGCACTGTAGAAGTTCCCTTCTATCCTCCCCCTGGATGTCCCCAACACTACCCCAAAATCTCTTCCAGGAGCCTGGGGTAATATTATGCATCTTTGTTCAGCAAAGCAATGGGGGGCACACGGGAGGAAAGGGAGGGAAAATTCCATTGCACTTACAATGTTCCATGTGCACAGTGATTTAGTTGCATACATACAACTCTATATGTGAATACATATTGTACCAAGCTGAAAAGAAAGAAAAAAATCCTTGACAGAGAAGTATTCTCCATTTATCAAATAAGAGATGGGAGTGTAAGAAATTAGAATAAAAATTACTATCTCAATAGCTTCTGTCCAAAATGGGGTTTAAGAGTTCATTCAGGTTACCCCCAATAATCAGTTCCCCCTATTTCAAATTGACCAAGATACCCAAAAATTGAGTGAGAAATTCATGTTGGTGTGAATTAGAAGCATAAAATATGGCTACAGTAAGTTGCTTGTCCTACAAGGTCCCATTAACAATAGCATATTTACCTTATGGGTCCCAGAGAGGGGTCTCAGCTGCAAATACTTTTTTTTTTTTAGCCGTGACTGTAGCCACACTTCTAGCTTTTAAGAGCCTGGTGCCAATATTCCAAAACCATGATCAAGAAGGTTAGTAATGGAAGGCTTATAGTAGATTTCTTGCAACAGGATAAAGTCTGGACTTTCCTTCTCTGTCAAGGTCTCTGCCTTTGCACATTACCTAAACCATTCACATTGTTGGATAGTACTTTATTGTTAGCTATAAGGAATTACACTTGAAGGCTGAGGTTTGCATGCCTGACTACTCTCTGAGGCAGGGAGGCCTGGGAAACATAAGAAATGGAAAACACAACAACTCTATCAATAACAAATGCCACAGGTGAGGTAACACCGTGTTTAAACCCACATGGCTCTTCTGGCTCAGAGGAAATGCATTTATTATTTGATTTATATCCTGCCCTTCATCCCAGCAGGAGCCCAGGGCGGCAAACAAAAGCGCTAAAAACACATCAAAACTTCATAAAAACAGACCTTAAAATACATTAAAACAAAACAACTTTAAAAATTTTTTTTAAAAAAAGCTTTAAAAACATCTTTTAAACAGGGTTAAAAAACATACTGGTGTTTTTTTTTTTTTAAACATATTAAAAGCAATTCCAACACAGACACAGACCGAGATAGGTCTCAACTTAAAAGGCTTGTTGAAAGGGGAAAGTCTTCAAAAGGCGCTGAAAAGATAACAGAGATGGCACCTACCTAATATTTAAGGGGAGGGAATTCCAAAGGGTAGGTGCTGCCACACTAAAGGTCTGTTTCCTATGTTGTGCAGAACAGACCTCCTGATAATATGGTATCTGCAGGAGGCCCTCACCTGCAGAGTACAGTGATCGACTGGGTATATAAGGGGTAAGATGATCTTTCAGGTATCCTGGTCCCAAGCTGTATAGGGCTTTGTACACCAAAACTAGAACCTTGAACGTGGCCCGGTAGCAACTGGGCAGCCAGTGCAATTCTTTCACAAGCAGGGGTGACATGCTGGTGATACCCTGCCCCAGTGAGCAGTCTCACCACCACATTTTGCACCAGCTGCAGTTTCTGGACCAACCTCAAGGGCAGCCCCACATAGAGCACATTACAGTAATCCAGTCTGGAGGTTACCAGTGCATGGACAACAGTGGTCAGGCTATCCCGGTCCAGAAACGGCCTCAGCTGTCTTACCAGCCGAAGCTGGTAAAAGGCACTCCTAGCCACGGAGGTTACCTGGGCTTCTAGCGACAAATATGGATCCAGGAGCACCCCCAGACTACGGACCTGCTCTTTCAGAGGGAGTACAACCCCATCCAAAGCAGGCAACTGACCAACTATCCAAACTCAGGAACCACCAACCCACAGTACCTCCGACTTGCTAGGATTCAGACTCAGTTTATTACCCCCTAAGCAGGGGGGGGGGGGCTTTGCCACAATCAAACCAAAACTAATCAATACCTCTAAACAGCTTACATTTGAGAGTGAACTTGGACATGTTATACAAACATTGCTCCTAAAATCATTTGTTTTTCACATACTGGCAAAAGCATTCTGGAATGAGAATCAGAAATCTGAAATGGCCTTTCCACACCTTTGCTCATGGATCTCTGTCATCGGTAGTCTTGAAGCTCTTGGGCCTCTTATAAGTGAAAAGATTAAGGTGCTGGTGGGATATCTTTTCAGTTTGAAGCTGAGTTGTGCAATTGATGACAAAACTGCAGGAGATGTGACAGTGGCAGGTACATGCCACTCCCTGATCTCAGGCTGGGGGAGGAGGATGTCCATTGTTATTAGAGCCTCCTCCCGCTTTCTTTCCCAATATGTTTGTTCTGAGAAATATCAGAAGAGATGAGTGGGCTATCATGTACTGCTGCAACGCCTACCCACCCCACCTGTGCACTGTGCACCTTCCTCTCTAGATACAGTTGTGCCTCCCACCCAAGTGGCTGGTAACAGACAGGAAGCTTGACTCATATGACTGCTGCAGAGCTTGGAAAAGTTACTTTTTTGAACTACAACCCCCATCAGCCCAATCCAGTGGCCATGCTGGCTGGGGCTGATGGGAGTTGTAATTTAAAAAAGTAACTTTTCCAAGCTCTGGATGGCCTGAAACTATTCCAAACCCGGCTCTCCAATGAGCTTACCAGAGCTGTGGCCTGCAAGGTTGTGTGATTTGTATGCTGTATAGTTAGAACTGAGGAAAATGCACATGCGTAAAAGATACCATGTGTCTGATCTGGTAAGCCTCATAATACAATCAAAAAAGGGTTATAACACAGCCACTGTCATTTAGTCTCCTGTATCAGTTTTTTTGTCCATTCTGGGGTTTTTAGCCTGATAAATAAGACATCCCAGTGTTTTAAACTGAATGGTTCAGTAGTCTTAATATTAATTAATAATTGTGTAGACAATATTGAACAGGTGCACAGAGTTAATGACAGGCTCAAGATCACAGACGACATACCCAGAGACATAATAGTATAATGCTACCATTATTGCATCATGGAGGCTGTGTACAGAGCTTTGAAAAATCCTAAGAGAGATCAAATACAAAGAAAATGTAATTGAAATCTTCTCTGAGACTCTGAGGTATCGCCATGATTTTAAACTACACACACCAGCTTTCCAGGAGGTGCGGATCCCATATAGATGGGGTTTCCCATTCAAATTGGTAGTTCAGAACAAAGGGAAGTTTCTATCTGTGGGAGACAGACAAGCGGAGCTGTTGCTGAAAAAGCTAAAGTTTCCATACCTGAGGCTGAAGTAGGCGAGCGCTCAAGGAGAGATGAGGATGCTCAATGGGTCGCAAAGAAGAGACGCAAAGAGTGAAAGAAGAATTAGGCTTAAACCTGGCAAAAAAGGGTTGCCCACAGAGAAGGTCCAAAGATGCATCCAGAAAACCAACTCTTCTCCTTTCACTCATTTTGCTTCGCCCCCCCCCGCTGCCCCCGTCCCCAGTCAGAGCTCCTGTGACTGTACAAGCTGTGTAAAAGAAGGATAACAGCTGCACATTTTTTCCCAGCTGGAAATGCAGTGCTGGAAAAAGCAGCACCTGTTGCATTTCTGCCAGTCAAGCAGCTTTAAAAAGTTCTGACAGGAGCTCTGTCGGAACAAAAATGAGCAAACTTTGGAGCAAGCTAAGAACAGTCTAATGACCACAGAGAACAAACAGTGAGGCATATTTTTGGTGGCAAGAGCTTTCTGGAGTACAGATGGTGTGTTTCATGCACTGCCTCTTCCTCATCAATTGATGGTGTCTCAAAGCAACTTACAAAATATTAGAAGACTATGTTCAGAACAACTAAACATTTAAAATCCATAACACAGAATAAAACGTAAGCATAATAAAACGTAAGCATAATAAAAGTGTTCATCCATCGACAATAATAAAAAGTACAAATCCTACTCTGCTAAAAAGTGAACACCAAACCAGGCCAGAATCATACTACACTATGCTTAAATTAAGATCCAAATGCCTGGGTAAACAAGAATGCTTTTGCCTGGTGCCTAAAAACTGACAATGTTGATGCCAGGCAAGTTTCCTTGGGGACGGAATGTGATAATTGAGGAGCCACCACTGAAAAGGCTTGCTCTCTGGTTGCCACCCTTCAAATCTCTCTTAGAGGAGGCATACAGAGAAGGGCTTCTGATGACTAATGTAGAATCCAGGTAGGTTCATGTGGGAAGAGGTGATCCTTGAGCACTGGGGTCCCAAAGCTGTATAAGGCTTATAGGTCAAAACCAGTACTTTGAACTGAGCACAGAAACCAATTGGTAGCAGATGCAGTAGGGCCAGAATTGGTGTTATGTGCTTGGACCATCTGGTCCCAGTTAACAGTCTGACTGGTGAAATCTGCACTAGCTACTCTGCTTTTCTTTGATTATAAAGGTTATTTTCTAGAGATATTTAAACAGCAGATATATAATATATTGTATATGTTGTATATTGCTTTTAAATGTTTTTATGTTGCTGAACACTACCCTGATGTTTTGCAAGAGGGCAGTATATAAATCCTTCCATCAATAAATAAAATATAAGCAAAAAGATGCAGAAGGGGACATGCTACAATCTTCAGGATGTTGAGGTGTGTACAGAGTAGCAGCAATTGCAGCATTAGTTCCCGGTTGGTTTTTTTCTTTTCTTCACACCTTGGATGGATTTTACCCTTGCACATACAAGCATTTCATCTCAGAATTGCTCAACCAACTGCCAGATCAAAGAGAAGTATCAGTAACATGACTTATCTGACCAGTTGCATATAGCAATAATCTCTCTGGTGTCAACTATATTCATGATCACTCTTAGCACATAACATTGAATAATACATTTCAACAACACGTGTATAATTTATGAATAGATTTGAATTAAAAAACATTGGAGAGCTCCGCAACCTGGCTGCAGAGGTTCATAGCACATCTTTATTTGTCACAGGTGTAACACACACACCCTGCCACCACTATCAAGTCATCCACGCCGTAGGCTGCTGCCATCTGGACACAGTATCAAAACACCAGAAAACTCTGGAAATGCTTCTCCAACAGTGTTTGAGTGCATTGTTTTCCATTTACTGTTCCAACGCATTGAATATCTTTTGACTGAAACCCAGTAAGATGTTTTATAAATAAATAAAAATATTGTTTTGTTTTCAGAAAACCTGCTTTGTCTGTTTTAGAGGTGCCATGTGCAGTCACAAGAGGTAAGAGTAGATCAGCTTGCAAGTTGGGTTGCATTATGCGGTCCACCCGTATGTAAAGGCCAATGTACCTGAGAATAAACACAGCTTTAATAGCGTATGTCTTTTCCAGGGTATCAAGTTGCTGTTTTGATGTACAGGAGAGCCATTATAGTACACATAACACATTTCAAAGTACATTAGTTATTTGTTTTTCTATGTGGTCATGCTGAAAATAAAGGGACTCGCTGTGCATGTTAACCTCTGTATATGAGAATAATTTTAATGTGTAAACAACAAACTAGAAA
Organism: Rhineura floridana; assembly: GCF_030035675.1. NCBI lineage: Eukaryota > Metazoa > Chordata > Lepidosauria > Squamata > Rhineuridae > Rhineura > Rhineura floridana. Next base: position 9,371,149 of record NC_084483.1, on the reverse strand, counting down.
CGGTTCTTTTGACAGCCTACTATACTCCAATTCATAAAAAACCTGAAGAACTTCAATTATTGTTCAGTTTCATAAGGGAGAATTGCAACAGTGATGCTTCACAGTTCTTTATTTACTTTACTGATGTTTTCTGAAGCACAGGAAAGAAAATGATGCTTAAGTTCATCATTATGTATTTAAACATACATACAACCCTCAAAGGTTCACAACTGCCAAACATAGTTTAGAAACAGTTAAAAGATGAAAATGTAAAACTATGGCAAGGTAGGTTTAATAATCTCCTAGTAGTAGTATTGCAGCCAAGTCAATCCACATACAGTTCCTGATCTGCTTCAATAGATCTGGCAAAATTTTGGGGTTGGGGGATGAGTTTCCATAACCATGGAGCAGTCACCAGAACCGTAGCTACCATTCCTTATTTATTTAAATTTGGTGCACGGATTATTATTGGTAGGAGGGCACTCTTGGTTGATCTTAAGAGTCACCGTTACTTTTAGCAATGTAGATTGCCTCTCATATTTCTTTATCTCACTCCTAGTCCTAGGTAAGGATGGAAGGATCTGTCCATTTCTATTCTTATAGTTTCTCATTTTCCCAGTCTTAAATTCAGTTCTCCACATTTCTGCAGTAATTTGTAATTTTTTTAAAATCCTCATGACAATTATTCAACATTTTAGCATGAATCTATCCTAATAAGCACATTTTTGAATGTAGTTTTGAGTTATGTGTACATTTGCAAGCAATTTATCCTAATTTAATGCATTTTTGTACATTTTTTAACCAATATGTGCATTTTATGCACATTTCCCCCTAATATATTCATTGTTTGGTTGTAGAACAACATCAAAACATTCAGAGAAGTGCACATTTTGAAGGATGTCTGTGTTTTGGTTCCCACATTGTTTCGGAAAGTGCAAATTTGATGCATTTTTAAATGCAAACTGAATTGAATTTCTACACCATCTCTACTCTACAACAGTTCCACATGGAGTCAGGTGTGCCAAACTCATTGAAATAATGTAAAAGTTGTTCTAGTGAGGCCCAGAGATACCTGCACACTCAGGACTACCTGGTGAATTGACAGCTAACTGAACTTTCAGATTGGAATTCAAAACCTGGCTTTCCTGGTTGAAATCCCATCCTATCTGTTGTACCCCCATATCAAAACAGATTTGTTTTGACACGTTTCTCTTATTCATAGTAGCTTGGGTCTAAAGGTTTTGTTGCACAAGTGGAAGGCACTTCTGCTCTCTTATTTTCGCTGGTTTCTCATACCCACTGCAGCCTCCCCCATACTACATCCACTATGATGCATGCAATTTGTGCACCTGTGAGCACACCCTGCACATGTAACTTCATAAAACAGAATGCTACCATTTTTTGCCTATTTAACCTGTAGAGTGCCAAATATAAAGCCAGAAACTTTTGAAATTAGTCAGGTTTGCTTGCTCTCTCTCTTTTAAACTGTTGTCTCTGCTTGCATTTGCGTGTTTGGAGGGAAGTCAAGCGGGTAAAATTGCTTATGTTGCAATTTCATCGCATCACACATTTAAGTGGCAGTGCAGAATTTCAGTAAGGATGGCCACATTTACCACTCAAGAGATGATGACTTGGTTGGAAAAACCGCAGACACAGCAAATGTCTGTGATATCTCCTTTGTAACAACCTGAAAGATGCAGATCTTGCTGGGGTGGGGAATAGAATCTACATTTATGCAATGGAGCTCAGCATACAAATATATTCTAGCGATATACAGAATTAATTTGAAAATAAAACAATACTCAATACTGATATATTATCCTAAAGGAAGTGTTGAAAAGATGTGCCAATTCTATCTGGAACTGAAAGATCATGGCCAGCCCTACCATTAAGCAGAGTGAACCCTACCATTAAGCACACACACCCCAGGCTGTTCCTCCAGAACCATTCCTGTCAGATGACAGAGATGTGCATGCTTTTGCCCTGTACTTGGCCCCCTAAACTAACCTGCTGCCTCAGATGTGGTGGAGGAGACTGTCCCATTGCCAGGCTTCTGAATGTGGAATGGCGTGGAGGGGGAAGAGTGTCATCTTGTTTTTCACCTCAGGCAGCAAAACTTTGAGACTAACCCTGTTAAAGATTATTGTAAATCAATAGGGAGGTCCATCTAGTCCAGCATTGTTTCCAAACAGATACTACTGGGAGGCTTACTAGTAAGCCACTTTGTTTGTTTGTTGTGCCCAGCATCTGGCACTCAAAAGTATAAACATGGTGTTTCCATGCTGTCACACCTGACCCAGGCATGAACCAGGAAGATGACTCCTCCAGTGACGACCGCAATGACACAAAGTCCAAAGATGCTATGGGCCTCAGACTCCAGCACTATCCCATCAACACCCAACATCTCTGGAGCCCATCTGCAGCAGAGGACCTGGAGGGACCCATGGGTGAGGTGCCTTACTCACCTGTGGCAGCTCCCTCATCTGGGAAATCGGAGGAGGAAGCCGAACTACCTCCCAGCCCCAGCCACCCATTGACGCAGCACGTGCCTCAAGGCCCCTAAGAACCAACCTCTTGGGGAATAAGGGGACTCTTGGAAGCAGAGAGCCTTGAAGATTGGGCTAACCAGTTGCAGCTGGGCCTGGCTGGGGTCTGGGTGACCAGGATATTTAAGCTCCCAGATGAAGACAGTTATGTGCTGGAACAACATACGTCACAGAATAATAAAATAGTAGAGTTGGAAGGTGCCTAAAAGGTCTTTAGCTCTGTGCAACCCAGCTTATTTCTGCTGCCTACTCTCACTGACCCTGTGCTATGAACCTCTGCAAATACCTTGTTCTTGAAATCTTTTCTCCCTTTAGACTGTTCTGCTGTGTCAGACCTGGGCTTTGCCTCATGACCCTGTCATTGCACCATACCCTCTTTTGGAGTGCCTTAGCCTGCTCGACCTTAGCTTCTCCGTAAGACCCTGAGTTTCTGGATCACCTTGATATCCAACTGCTACCTTAATGTTCCAGAGTTTGGCCAGCCCCTTGCACTGGGAATCTAGCACCCCCCTTGTGTCTGGCTCAGAGACCAAGCCAGGACCAGGACAAGGCAGAACACTCTCTTATTGAATGGCCATTGATAGAGCTACTCCCCTTTAAATTTCTCTAATCTTCTTAAAGCCATCTAGAAGCTTTAGAAGATCATGTAGTAATTAGTTCCCTATGCTATGTGTTGTCCAACACCCATTGCCAATCTATATAATTGTGATTTCTGGTGTTTGGGGAGTTATCTGGGACTTTCTATACGATGGAGAGATGTGCAAATATTGTTTCACTTTTGCATCTTCTTTTTTATATAGAGGGGGGGTACCACTTGATCGAAGATCCTCCGTGGCACAGTGGTCAGCGGCGGTAACGCAGCCGAAGCTCTGCTCACGGCCGGAGTACGATTCCAACAAAAGGAGGAAGTCGAATCTCCAGTAAAAGGGGTCGATGTCCACTCAGCCTTCCATCCATCCGTGGTCGGTAAAATGAGTACCCGGCATATGCTGGGGGGTAAAGAAAGGCCGGGGAAGGAACTGGCAATCCCACCCCATATATACGGTCTGCCTAGTAAAGTCGCAAGACGTCACCCTGAGAGTCGGAAATGACTCGCACTACAAGTGCGGGGACACCTTTACCTTTTACCACTTGAAACCAGCATGGGTGCTAGCTGAGGGCACAGGGAAGCTGGACCTGCCACTTTGCCTGCCTGCCTGCCTATAACTTGGGAAACAATAATGTTATGGCTCTGAGATATATGATCGCAGCAAAATGTCTAAAAGACCTAGCTGGATTTTATCCTCTGTGTTCCTGTCACGACCTGTGAGGTAATCAGGTCCATATGAATTAGGGATGCTAGAACAGCTCCCTCAAGCCAGGTTTGGAAACTAACAGAGCTCTCAAAGGCTCACTTCAGACAAAAAGTTGAGGTTTTTAAAGTCCCAGGTTGTACTCTGGCTGCCTCCCCAAAACCCCTCGCTCATAACACTCGCATCCCCTTTCCCTACAATTCAACTGGCAGTAGTGGTGGTGGGAGCAGTAGCAGTGGGGCCTGAGGAGACGGACCGAGCACAGGATCTTCTCTTTCCTTCCCCCCTCCCCATTACCTGGACATATTGAGTAACAGCTTGCCAGCCAGGCCACAAAAGCCCAGGAGATCTTGGGAGACATGTTTCTTTCAAGGGTGGCTGCTGCTGCTGCTGCAATCATTTATAGCACTCACAACAAAGTACTATGTTGGCTCTCAAATATTAATATGGTAAACTAAAGTTCCAACTTGCTTGATGCATTTTGACCCCACAAGTATTCCTCATCAGCTTAAAAATGGTGGTGGAAAATTATCTTTCTTGCAAGAGTGAGCAAACTGGAACATAGGAAGCTGCCTTATGCCGAGTCAGACCACTGGTCCATCTAGCTTAGTATTATCTACACTGACTGGTAGCCGCTTTCCAGGATTTCAGGCAGAGGTTTCTCCCAGTCCCATCTGGATTTGCTAGGGATGGAATCTGAGATCTTCTCCATACCAAGCAGATGCTCTACCAGTGAGGCATGCAGGCCTTCCCTGGGCCTTTTCGTAAGATTTATTTATCCACTAATTTCCCCCAAGTTTTGTTTAGGGATGATCTTTAAAAATAATGTCAAGATACAGAAATTAAAGAATAAAACATGTCTTAGAAAATTCCATATATTATTATACTCACACACACACACACACAGAGCATCCCTACTGAAAGCTCATTTAGCAGGGCTGAATAACTTTACGGAATACAAGAAAAATGTACTTACAAGAGACAAAGTGTAATTCCTCAGGCAACAAACCTACTAATCAGAACCTCTGCACTCCAAGGCCCTATTCAGGCATTCCCTTCCACAAGACTGTAATCAAATCCTGTAAAGGATTTGAAAAAGTATTCCAGAGTCAATAAACCTTTAATCATTATGCCTAAATGAGGCAATAGATTTTGAAGTCCACATAGTAATGCTGTAGATCCTAGAACGGTGCTTCCTCCCTCCGCCTTAAGTTTGCCCTCCTCTCAGATCCACAGACATTACTTAGTGCAACAGTATTTCGAACAGAGATTACAGAATGTATCTGTGTTTTTTCACAGCATGAAGCAGGCCTGGGTGGTTGAAAAGAGTTTTGATAACATTCCAAAGGCCTGATCTGAAGTGATTATCCCTGAAAAGAAGAGGGTAATCAACTTGAGGTTCTTTCCATAAAGCAAAAGCTATATAGCTAAAAAAACCTAAGATACACAACAGACCGTGTTTCAATCTGACATAATGTGGCCTGCACCATGAAATTTGACTGTGTTAGAAAGCTGCTCACTCAAGATGTTCCAAGAGTAGTCTATCCTGTTTCAGAAGCTGGGGCCTTGTTAGTGGATGACCTTGGGTCTTTTGTAAAAGGCCCCAGATCTCCTATTCCTTCCCGCACCTTTTAAAAGCTTTTTCTTTTCTTTCAACTTTGCTTACAGGGTGGCTTTCCCCCTGAAAGTTGGCCTAAATTTGCATCTTTACATATAAATTAGCACATGAAAATTTGTGCCATGGGTCTACTGAGGACCAAGCAACATCCTCTTTAGAAGGCAGTCTCAGCTAAGGTTGATCCTTGTTGCGGTTGTGTGCAATTAGGACCATTTCTCGCACATCATGCAACATGAACCTGTCAAAATGTGTAATATATGGTCATAGCAAAATATAATTACTAATGTGTGTTATGGCAAGTGCATCCATGGTCAGTGTAATGAACTGGGCTCCCCAAACTACAACAAAAAGCCCTTCCTTTAAAATATTATGACAACTTCAGCATCCCTCTAATACAATCTGTCAACACTGTGAGTCTTTGATTAACTCAAGGTCACATCCACACCACACATTTAAAGCACTATTATGCCACTTTAAACAGTCATGGTGTCCCTCAAAGAATCCTAGGAAGTATAGTTTGTAAAGGATGGTGAGACTTGTTAGGAGACCCTTACAATCAAACTAAACCAGAACTATCACTAGAAGCTAAAATGATGAAACTGAGGCTATCATACTTTGGACACATCATAAGACAGGAGTCACTAGAAAAGACAATAATGCTGGGAAAAACAGAAGGGAGTAGAAAAAGAGGAAGGCCAAACAAGAGATGGATTGATTCTATAAAGGATGCCACAGACCTGAACTTACAAGATCTGAACAGGGTGGTTTATAACAGATGCTATTGGAGGTCGCTGATTCATAGGGTCACCCTAAGTCATAATCAGCTTGAAGGCACTTAACACACACATTCTCACAGAAGTACAATTCCCAGAGTTCCCAGTGAAGACAGATTGATTGTTAACCACTCTGAGATTTGGTATAATACAGCTTTTCAAATGCATGGTGTGAATGTGGCCTCATTCCTCCTCAATGCTGTGGAGCTGCCCTGGTGGCCCAATTATGTACAGTAAGGCCCTGCTTATACAGCGGGTTAGGGACCAGGCCCCTGCCGTAAAGCGGAAATCGCCGTAAAGCAGGACCCATAGACTATAATGGGGCCGTCGCATAAAAATGATGTGAAAATGTCGTAAAATTGCTACATTGGCTTTAAAAATGGGAATTTCCCACCGCCGCATTAGCGGAACGCCGGAATACAAAGCGCCGGTAAGCGGGGCCCTACTGTAATGCTTCCACAATGACTCTATGGCAGGCTGATGGTTCCCTTGCTCCTCACCATAATTTTGTCTCTTGCAGCTCAGATTTCCTTTCAGTCACCTTACCAACATACACTGGAAATAAGGAACCTCCGCTGGCTCCTTATTCTTGCCTTCGTTCTCTATTCAGCTGCGTTACTAAAAGTCAGGAGTGTAGTGACACAATTTTCATTGGGGTGGGGGAAGAGACAAAAATTGGGGAGGGCAGAAGGGTTGGGATATTGGTCACTACAAAAGAGGATTATGGGGGGAAATGTTTTCTTAGGTAATGACAAAAATAAACCCCAATTTATGCATTTTAAGTAGGAATTTGTGAAGTCTACAAAAAGCAAATCAAATTAAAATACTGTATTTTCCACATGCAAATAATTACGTAAACTAGATAACAGTGACTAGGAAGTAAATGTATATTGTGTAAGTCATCCTACCATAATGATCTGAACTGTTAATAAAGTCTAATACATCGTGATTTCTCTGCAAACTTGCAGAGGAACTTCAATTCCTTCAAATATGTTACTTTCAAAAGGCAAGATTACTAAGTTTGCTTTTCTCTGATGAAGCATTGAACACCTGTATGGTGTCAACACGTGTGAAAGTTGAGAATGAATTTTCAGACACAGCTGTAGATGCACCAAAGGTGAGTCCTGTAACATAAAAAGTGTACATGTGTAGAAAGGCTTCCTTGTACAGGTACAATGTTTTAGTAAGCTTTTGAACTGTGAGTTGAATTGTCCTGAGGCAGCTGCTTCCTGGTCTCCTTTGCCATGCCAGGAAAGGAATTAAGAGAAGTTTCACTTTAAAAATTAAATTAATACCTATAAACATCACTTTTCATAAGGAAATGCTTGACAGCATGTCATATAGAAACTATACGTCTCTCCAAACTACAGGACAGACAAAAGGAAGTACTTCTTTACTCAGCGCATAGTTAAACTATGGAATTTGCTCCCACAAGATGCAGTAATGGCCACCAGCTTGGATGGCTTTAAAAGAAGATTAGACAAATTCATGGAGGACAGGGCTATCAATGGCTACTAGCCGTGATGGCTGTGCTCTGCCACCCTAGTCAGAGGCAGCATGCTTCTGAAAACCAGTTGCCGGAAGCCTCAGGAGGGGAGAGTGTTCTTGCACTCGGGTCCTGCTTGCGGGCTTCCCCCAGGCACCTGGTTGGCCACTGTGAGAACAGGATGCTGGACTAGATGGGCCACTGGCCTGATCCAGCAGGCTCTTCTTATGTTCTTATGTACAGGTGCTAGAATCAACTGTACAAGCACACAATCTCTGTTCTACAGAAAGGACCTGGGCCAGCCAGCTAACACTGCTCCTGATGTCTCTACCAGCAAATCTCATACACCCTATTTTGGCAGTACATAAGTTTGCATGAGAAAAGTTAAATAAGGTGAATTATTTATGATCATTTGCACAGTTGAGTGGAGGTCTAAAATTGCAATTACGGCTCTAGCCACATATTTTTCAAAACCATTTTGAAATGGACCCAGCTTGAAAAGATTGAAATTGTGTATTTTTCAACTTTTAACAAACGAGGAAATGCCTCCAGACATATACATGCACACAATATTCCACCTCCACATTGCCTGGGCTAAGGTAGTAAGGTCTCATTAGGCTTTGTGGGCCTTGGAGAGTCAGCTCACCCACCTCTCTGCTTCTTCTCAGGTCCTGCCCTGGACTAGGCTAGGCTGTTCCAGTTTAGGCCCAAAAGCCTAGGCACACCCACCAGATGCACTAACAACACCCATCACCTACAGAGGCTGACTGAGCTTTTTTGGGGGGGGGGAGATATGCTCTGCAGTGTGTAATACTTCCCGCCTTGCCTTCCTCCAACTGCAAACCCTTAGGTTTGCCAACTCCCTCCCCCATTCATCAAGATTTATGTTCACCTCATTTGCACCTTTTATATTTGCCGTTTTCACATTCCCTTTGTAACTTTGCCCTGCCCCTCTCTGTGGATGCCTAAACTGTATTTTTAAAAGCTCAAGTGAAGTTTTAAGTTACTGCAATGCTAGAAATGTGGGGACTGAAGGAAAATTTCATTGTAGGGGCAGAATTATTTTTTGGGGGAAATGCCCTAATTTGCACCCCCCATCACTACACCCAGGGCCAGCTCCAGGGATGCCGGGGCCCTTGGGCATCAGCTTGCCCTGGCCCCTGCCATGTGCGCGTGTTCACACGCAGCCCACCCCAACCCCCACCTACCTGTCTGCTGTCTTTTACTATTGCCATCAACCAAGATGGCAGTTGTGGTTTCCCTAAGGGGATGAAGCCTCCACCACCATCTTTGTTGATGGCATGCATGCATGCTGCGCGTGCCCATCTCTCCCATCAACTAAGATGGTGGCGGGGGCTTCAGTACCTTAAGGAAACTGTGGCCGCCATCTTTGTTAAGGGCAACAGTAAAAGACAGCAGACAGGTAGGTGGGGGGATGTGGGGGAGCCGTGGACCACGGAAGGGGAGCGGAGGGGTGGCTGAGGGGCCCCCTGTAGCTCCAGGGGCGGTCGGGCCAGTGCCCAACCTGGCCGCCCTTTAGAACCAGCCCTGACTACACCTCTGCTTAAAGTCCATAATAATAATAATTTATTAGTCTCTGAGCAACTTACAACAATTTATAACAGGCCGAACTCCACTGCCAGCTCCCAACTGCTTCAGGTAACAGCCAACTTGTCAGAAATGACTCCTGCCTCAATAAATCCTCTAACCAAAATCATCTCAGCAACATTCTTTTTTTTCCTTTCCAGCTTTACAACTCTCCAAGGATCTGGAACTGGCTAGAGCTCCTGAACAAGTATTGCTGCAGAATGCTTTACATAGATTTGAGACTGCAGCTATAGGGTTATATACTCAGTTACTACAGAAAACTGCCATCTCTCCTGTGGTTTCCAGCACAAATGGCAGTCCTCTGTCTTTTTTGCCTTCATTCAGTTGTATGGCCACAGACAAGCCATTTTAGACATGTGTTTTACGTGTTCAAAACATAATTATCTTTGAATATCTTGCAAAGGCGTTAATCCCTGCATTTTAGCTTTTTGAACAGCAATGTTATCAAGCACATAGCAGTAGTGTCATATGAATAGAACTTGGCAACAGTTGATAAGTGTCAGTTTCTTCAGTGTATTCCCTTGTCAGAAGCACAGCTGTGCCTTCTCAAAAACAATCCTACCCATTATGAACAGCCAGCAAGACCTCACTGCTGATAGCATAGGCCTATAATTGTAGAGTACTTTATCCCATACAGAATACATTTCTAGCGATGGGAATATAATGCATTTGCTCTAGCAGTTTATATTTGGTTTACTTGTTCCCACTAATGTTCCTCCAGTCGGGCCAAGGAAGAAGGCAGAAAGGATGGCTTTATATTTATTAAATTTATATCCCGTCCTTCCTCATAAAGGAGCCCATACTATCGGCAAAATTTCCATAATAGGATTTCCCAAATTACTGTATTTGGAGCCTTTCTGTGCTGCATTCATGATGGCTATGCTCTACCTCTACGGTGGGAGACATCATGCTTTTGAATACCAGTTCCTGGAAACTGCAGGAGGGGAGAGTGCTCCTGCGCTGAGGTCCTGCTTGTGGGTTTCCCATAGGCATCTGGTTGGCCACCACTGGACAAGATGATGCTGGACTAGATGAGCCACTGGCCAGATCCAGCAGGCTCTTCTTCTGCATGGATACACTTTGGATATTTTCCCTTCCTTTGAATGCTGCATTCAAAATTTTAAGAGTGAAAAGCAATTTCAGGAGACATTGCACTAGCAAACCCTTGCAAAAAAGAATTTTTGTGTGTCAGCTTTTGGCCGAGTCATTCTGTAATAGTAACTTCTCTTGCAGGTTGTTGTTCAGTTACTGCTAGGTTGTTCTACATTAGAGTCTGAGGAGTGGAAGCCTAGGTCAAGCCTGGTAAAACAGATCAATGCTGACATCTTGTGGGGGAGAGAGAGTACCATGATTCCATGAGATTCCACCTTTTCTGTTCTTCAGTGAAGGACCAAACTGCAGCGCTTGCATATATTCTCTTCTTTTTTGCATACCACAATACTGAATTCCATCCTCTAAATTCTGAACCTTGGCCATAGTAAAGCAAGCATACAGAAACTTTAGCTAAAGATACATATTTGATTGCTGTAAACCGCCCAGGGAGCTTTGGCTATGGGGCGGTATACAAGTGCAATAAATAAATAAATAAAAATAAATATTTGCATACACATATATTTTGACCAGTGGCTTTTCTCAACATAAAATGAGGGGATGGCTATTTCTACCTGCTTACCCTGCCCTCCAGCCCTGGGTGCCTTCAAAAGGGAGCTACCTCCAGAAGACTTTCTGGCCCTTTGGGTTGAGGCATAAGGGTCAGAAGAGATTTTTATATCAGCTTGGGGGTTAGTTTTCAATATTTTTGCTTCAGCTTCATCGTTGAGCTTTATGCTCATTTACACTTTGAAGTATTTTTTTTAGATTGTAGCAATTATACTTTTTATTATGTATTGTTGTGCTACAGTATTATACTGTTTGCTGTTTGTGTGAACTGGATTCAGCACATATTTGTGGAAAATACTGCATACAAATAAACTGAATAAATAATAATTTTTGTATATGATCACAGTGGCCTGCTTCACATGTAATGCTAAACTGTTTTAGCATTATGCCCACAAGCTTCAGGACTCATTTTCTGCCTTCCCACCCATGCCTGTTCCTTCTCTACCATAGCTTCAAGAAAGGGAGCCGAAGTTTTTGCTTCTATTTCCAACTAACCATGATTTACTAGCTATATTTGAACCTGTTCATAATGTTATTAATGTCAGTTATGGTTTGGGAAAAGAAGCAAGCTTTAAACCAGTTTATGATCCTGGCAGATTTTCCTAAATGATAGTTAACACTAACCACACATCCTGGTTTGGCCAAAATGAGTAACTATGGTTAACTGAAGATCAAAGTGAAAATTTTCAGTCTCCTCTCATGGCTATGCCAAAGAGTGAAGTGGGGAGCATATAGCTACACAGCTCACCCAGGCTCATGTACCACTAAACTATGGTTTAACATCACATCGGAACTCTGCCACACAGGTTAGCTTAACTTGGAGGATCAGTGCATTAGCTTGTTTCCAGATTTTTTCCTCAGGTTTTAGCTCCAAAATATCAGTGTGCACACATTCAATATTTTTCACATGAAAACTGCAACAATAATTTGATCATATGAATGTGAAATTACTTTTATGAATTATTCTGTGTCATCTCAGTAGATGAAACAATTACCTAACAATGACAGACAAGAAGAAATTGATTTCTAAATGGATTAAACTAAGGAAAGTTATCTTGCCCTGTGCAACTTTCCTGATGCAAATCCCACCCTCCCCAGTGAAAGCACCAGAACTACAAAGGCAAAGAGCATAACTGATCCAGCATGAGAACTACATGCATTGGTGCCACAGAGCTGTGCTTAGCCGAGGCACATTATAGGATTGGGCATGTAACTCCTTCTCCAGGAGCCCTCAGTCATGAGGATGAAACCAGCCTTAATCTTACTAGGCCTCTCAGCAGCTTTCAAAACCTCAGAAATGTTTATTAATCAATCAACAACAAAATGTAGCCAAAATAAATGAAGCTGTGCTGTTAGTTCAGAAGTTATCTGGATATTTCCAGAAAATGAAAAATAGGGGCAGGAGATTCTATGACATTCCTTCAGGATTCAATTCTATCCTATTACTATTTAGTTTGTATAGATAGCTGAATGAGATTGCTAGCTCTGTTTTTTTATTTTCATCAGATCCTGGAGACCAAGTTTCAATTGGAAGCAGGCTTTGGCAAGGATGGTTAATTTGGCTGAGGATATTTAAGCCAAAAGCTGAATCCAAAATAGAAGCAGTGCTACTAGAGTTTCTGAAACCAAGAGGAGGGGAGTTCTTTGTGTCTTCGAACATCCACATGCCGTTATTACCTTATTGCAAGACATTTTATCAAACCTCAGTCACGTTTACAATCTGAACACAAGCTGGACCTTTCCTATGATCTACTTCCAAGTAAATTGCATCAAAAAGTAAGGGGGAAAATGCATCTTCATGAGGAAACCATTGTGATGAACAGCCAAGCTCTGACAGACTATGAATGAGATTCATAGGACCAAAATCCCTTCTCTTCCTTGAGTTCATTTCATCTTCAAAAGAATAGGAACTATTATCTTAAGAATATTAAAACTGAGTTAAATGGGGTAAGCAGAGGAGGACAGCAGAAACTTTGATTTGGACAATCTGCAAAAAGAATGACAACATGTTTGCAAGTTTTTGGTACTGATGAACTGCAGACCACTATCTTCTCCTAAAATGACAAACGTGACCAACAGTTCTAAAAATATTTTTTGATAAAGTCATCTCTTTTACAGATTAGGTTGTATATAAATGCATTTTCTTCTTTTGAAAAGTTTTCACTTTGATTGATTCTCCATTTGAATCAAGGTTTCCTTCTGATGTGCTTCAATTTCCTTAAGAAACTCTTCCTTTTCCTTAAAATAATTCCGGAACCATTCAATATGTTCCACCTTTTCTTTAACGCTTAAGTATGGATTTTTGGAAAGTCCACAAGTCACAAGTTCCATAAAATGGCGAATCGATTCTTCTTTAGGAAAGTCTTCCAAGTATTTATCCAGAAATATATGCTCATAAAATTCTGCATCATCTTCAAGTCCTAACAAATTTAATCACAATAAAATTAAAAGTTAACAGTTAATACTGCCAGAGAATGATCAGAGAAAAGGGCTAGTGGGATTTAGTTTCAAAATATACCAACCCCTTCCCTGCCACTATTTTCTTTGTCCAAATCACAAGTTTGAGATCTGCAAAAACACATGTAAGGTTAGATCCAGACTTAGAGTAGACCCACTGACATAAATGGGAGCCATGACTAACTTGACTCCCATTGATTTCATTGGATCCCCTTTGTGTTGTGCAATTCAAAGAACTACTTTGCTTCACTAAGACTTACAGAACCTACCTAGCCCAGAAATACCTTTGAATTTCATCTCATAAGACTAATTTAGCAAACTACCAGAGTTAGAAAATGAATTCAGAAATGGCTTAAAAGCATAAGTGATCCATATTTGTTCACACTGTTCAACTTTAAAAAGCCAGCTTGAAGTCGAGGTCTTTTAAAATGCAAAACATATTTGATATTCGCTATAACATCTGGCTGGTTAGGGGAAAGAAAGGCTTCTAAAGTCACCCTCTGTGCCACCCCCTCTGGCCAGCTGTAGCACCCAACAATGTTTTAAAAAACTGGGATCCTGTCAACCAGTTGTAATCACTATTGATGGAAGAGGTAAATTCAGTAAAGGTGAGGACAAGTAGTTAACTAAGGTGGGTCTGGAGGGACCAGAGACATATTTCTAACTCACTAGTATTTTCAGGCTTCGGCATGGCTCCTGCTTATTTAAACTTTGCTGTGTTGTACCAGCTCCTAAATCACAGCTCTGCCTTTGACTGAATCACAAAAGCATTTATCGCTTTATGATTTGTCCCTTGATGTGAACGGTGTTCATTTGGAAGTACTATGTTTTGAACTGATGCTGGGTAATATGGACATTCTATCCGTGATGACAAACCCACACAAGCAAGTAATATTGCTGCAAAACACAAGTGATTAAGAAGCATGAACATACCAGCATTCTTTCCCTTCCTGCCATTTCCAGGTATCATGGACTTAAGGCTCGCCTGCCGAGATGGTAACATCTCTGCTTCCCTCTAGCCCAAGCTTTACCTGTTGCCCTTGGATTATCCCTCAAGTCAAACACGGCCAGGAAACACTACATTCTTACCTTATTCCTACGGATATTTCTAAACAACTTCTCTGCTCCTCAATCTAATGGCTTGAGAGTATCAATAAGGGAATTTGGGTTTTGCTGGGTGGTTTTAATTAACACCTGTAATCAGGTTTATGAAGGTGGGCATTTAATTATAATGAGTTGTATTCAGCTAAGTCCTATTCAAAGTTGACCTACTGAAATTAATGAACTTAAGTCAGTCATGTCTATCAACTTCAATGGGTCTAGTCCGAGTTGGACTAACATTAAAAAAAAACAGCAACACTGTCTTAAACCAGTATGAAACTTTCAAGAGCAATGCAGTTTGGATTACAACTCCTATCAGCCTCAGCCAGCCAGCACAGGCCAAAACATCTGGAGGGCACCAGGTCGGGGAAGGCTGGTATAGCATATGCTGCAGAAAGCAAAACCAGACAAGCAGAACCCTCTTCAGGACACGTACCGGCTTCATTGTTAATTGGAAACTCCCACAGTTTCCCCTCTTTTGTCCACTGTATCATCTCCTCAAAGCCATTCTGAGGTTCTTGCTGACGGGCAGCTTCAATTTCTTTAGCAAGCTCCAGGTCCCAAAATGTTGGTGGTGTCACTATTTACAAAAATAAACAAACAAAATTAATCAACAAGTCAAGTTTGCCGTACAGTTGCTGCTAGCTGGAGATAAACAGCACCAGGATTGCCAAGATTAACACAAGCAGAAGAACGGAAATGGAAATGGACTGCCTTCAAGTCGATCCTGACTTATGGCTACCCTATGAATAGGGTTTTCATGGTAAGCGGTATTCAGAGGAGGTTTACTACCTCTGAGGTTAGTCCTCCCCAGCTGGCCAGGGCCTGCTCAGCTTGCCACAAATGCACAAGCCAGCCCCTTCCTTGTCCGCAACTGCCAGTTGGGGGGCAACTGGGCTCCTTGGGCCTATGCAGCTTGCCCACGGCTGCACAGGTGGCAGGGCACGTAACCCCTGAGCCACTCACTGTGGGGGGGATATTTAGCTGGCCTTTGATACCCAAGAGACACGAGTGGGGATTTGAACTCACAGACTCCAGACTCCCAGCCAGGCTCTCCTCCCCACTGTGCTATATGACAGCAGTTTCAAAAGTCTGGAATATCTGCTCCTTTGTGCTGCTACTGCAGTACTAACCTATTCTGTGTCAGAATTATAAAAACAAACTTATTCCCAGCTCATAATATTAAGAACAAGGAACTGCTTTTTCACCACATAACTTTCCCTCCTCATTTTCCACACAGATTTGCTTGCAATTTACTAGCTTCAAGACTGGCTAGATTAATAGAAATCTCAATAATGTTTTCAAAGTTTGGCATTAGAGGGAATGACTATGATGATCCCAAATTTGCTCATTATCACTGTCAGTATGATACCATGTTGGAAATAGGGAATGTACCGTTATTAGACGGAGTTTTACTCCCTTTAAAGACCCAGGTTCGTAGTTTGGGTGTCCTTCTGGATTCGGCCTTGACTTTGGAGGCCCATGTCTTAGCAACTTCCAGAAGTGCCTTTGCCCGCCTAAAATTGGTTCGCCAATTGCGCCCTTTTCTGGAACTCTCTGACCTAACCACGGTTACCCATGCCTTGGTTACGTCTAAGTTAGACTATTGTAACTCGCTTTATACTGGACTTCCCCTTAAAATACTTCGTCAACTGAAATTAGTCCAAAGAGCGGCTGCCAGGATGTTAATAGGAGCAGGTTGGCGAGTTCACACTACTCTGCTCCTAAAACAACTACACTGGCTTCCAATTTCTTATCGAGTTCAGTTTAAAATCCTGGTTTTAACGTTTAGAGCTTTATCTGGTTCAGGCCCTAGTTATCTTTCAAATCGTATTTCGTTTTATGAGCCTGCTCGTTCTTTAAGATCTTCATTAGACCCCGGCCTTAATATTCCTTCTTTTTCCCAAATTCATCGGACTGGTACTAGGAATAGATCGTTTTCGGTGGTAGCACCAACTCTTTGGAATTCTCTTCCGCAGGAAATTCGTTCTTCCCCCTCTTTAATTAGTTTTCGTCGCCAAGTTAAGACCTTTTTATTTCGGTTAGCTTTTGAATTGTAATGTGAGAGATAATTTATATTTTTTTATATATTGTATATTGTATAATGTGTTTGCACTATGTTATTGTTTTGGCCGCTTAGAATTCTTTGGAACTGAAGCGGGATATAAACTTTTTAAATAAATAAATTAAATAAATACGGATCAGGAGCACAATATGGAGAAAGTTGCACTGTTATTACTATATGCTTTAGTCCCAAAGAGAAGTACTTATCGTTAGGGATCATTTTCTCTGAATTATGCTCAAGTTCCAAAGAAAAACAAAGACTTAATTACTTCACATGGAAACAAAATAATATTTCAGAGAATTCATCCCTCCCTCTTCTAAGAGAGAAAGCTGGGACATAATTGGGCAGCTCTGTTCTAGTAATATGGATTTTGGAGATTGTGAATTCCACAGGTATGTTCTTGAATGTTTTCAGAAGTGTGAGAGAAAGATATTTAGGGAAGACATTGATGAGAGGCATGGTGTGGCTTGCACACGGGCCTAATGGTGAATAATTTCTAAGTTTCCACTGCCCTCAGGAGTCTTAAGGCAATTGACAGTAACTATATGGAAGCATTTTAGCTAAAACTTAAAATGTGAAGCTTACTCAAGGCATCGGGCATGGAAGGACAGCAGGCAAAAATTGCTAGGCTTCTCTCCAAAGAAGAAATTGACATAAGAACATTAGAGCTGTCAAATGGCGAGAGGCAGCTCTAAGAATGTGAAAGGTGTGAAATTAACCAATGGTCCACCCAATGCACATGATAAACAAATTGAGGGAGTCATCATCAGCAGATTAGGGGGCAGCTTTACAACCCCTGGAAACAAAAACTGAAACTTCAGTAAATTTTACCCAGCCAGTCCACTCAGCTCTCCACCAAGAGGCTGCTGTTTATCCTGCGGGAAGATGCTATTAAAGTGACACTCAGTACAACGTGCAGTTCGAAAACAAATTTGTGGCTGATGATTTCGACATGCATTACTTTTTCATCAGTTGCCGATGGAGTCAGAGGCAGGGAAGAAGAATGATCATCAGTGTAATTTGAACAACCTCAGAAGTACCAGGAAATGTTGTGGGCCTTCCTTTCTTATAAATTGTTGCTTTGCCACCTTGTTGGCGAAGGGAGGTTGGGAGATATATTTGCCCCACTGCAGTCGTATCTGAAGCAGGCCTGTGATTACACTGCCCATTTATGGGGACTGGAGGGATGTTCCAGGAGCGCGAGGAGAGTATGCCTTGAACCTAGCCTGGGAAGGTTCGCCGGAGAGATAAGTTTCCCGGGATGGGATTGACTCCATTGCTATTTCCCTCGTCTGCCATTACTGAGCCAGCTTCCTCTCCCTGTTCCTTTCAGAAAAACTTTTCTTGCTTTTGTATGTGTCTCTGCTAATTTGGAGATGACCGTCTGTCTCCCATCTTTTCTTCTGGGCCCGTTTAGAAGGCCAAGAAGAGAGAGGAGTGAATTTTTGCTTTGTGATTTGTTAATGTATTATTACTGGATATTGTAACTGCCGCTTTTTGTAAATTGTATTTTTTTAATTGATGTATTTTAATATTTGTGTTTATTATTTGTAAGCCGCCTTGAGGGCCTTTTGGCCAAAAGGCGGGGTAGAAATAAACAACAACAACAACAACAATAATAATAATAATAAATAAATTGGAGGGTATTGCAACAATGGCAAATGAGGCAAGGCAGCTAGGCCTGGACAACCAGACTGCAACTGCTAAAAATGGCGACTTTTGACACAGAGCTCATACAGGAGAGATAGGAGAACAGAGAGCACAGGGAAAATTTGAAAGTGAGGAAGGTCCTGGAGAAGGAGCTGGCATGCTTTTATAACAGAATGGATCAACTTGGGGCTCATAATAGATACTGGCAATGAAGAGAGGACACATAGAATGGCGAGGCCCCAATTTCACACAGACGATGCTCCTTGGAATATAGTGATCAGATTTGAGAAATGCAGAACCAGAGATACTGTCTTTAAAGCGTTTCATAATCTTAGAAACATTAAATATGGAGAATCATCCTTGGGGATCTTTCAAGAAATATGCCCTGAGACCCTAAAGAGGCACAGAGCCTTTAGGCCATACACGGCAGCATTGCAGGATGCAAGGATATCCTATTGTTAGGGATTCCCCTTCAAATTAATAGTCCAATATAAAGGCAGGTTTCTGATTGCTTGTGACAAACTCCAAAAAGTCATTTTACTGCATGACCTGAAAACCCCCATCTCTGAAGGAGCAGATGGCCCAAGCTAGAGACTGGGCGGAAAACAACAATAGAGAGGGCTGGTCCCGGAGGCCGGGAAGAAGAGACAAAAACAAAAGAAAAATGCTGTAACAAATAAGACTGACTGTTTAGCACACTATTAACAGTCTCGCAGCGACCTCGGTTATTTAATATATGGCTTACCGTGATAATTAATGCAATGGAATCAAGGATTCTCATGGGGAGGCAGCAAGGGGACCCAGAAGTTAGACTGAGGTCCCCAATGTCCCCCTCAACTCCTTGGGCTTTGAGGCAGAGCCTTTTTCTGCCTTGGAGTACCGAGTCGGCAGGCCGGCTCCATGCCTAAAGATTTTAGTTTTAGTACCAAGCTTGTGGTTTTTCAACCAGTTCTTTTCTTTCCTCTTCTGAATTGTGTGGAATCCCTTTTCAGAGTGCCTATCCCCTGCTCTTTGCAGGAATTATTTTCACATTCACATTGCTTCTACGATGGGCTGCTAAATCAGGACTGAAAATAATCTCCTTTAATGTAAATGGGCTGGGATCAGCAGTTAAAATGTTGAGATCTGAAATGGCCTTAAAAAGAGATCACCCGGACATTATCCTGCTACAAGAGATGCAGCAAAAGAAGAACTACAGTTTTCAGCTGTTAAAAAGCTCATGGATAGGCAAGTAGTATTAAGCCCCAGCTCATCTAAAGCTGGGGTCAGCAGTCATGGTGGCCAGAAAATGTCTGCAAATAGTGGAATCACTGATAGACCCAGATGGGAGATACCTACTCATGAGGGGCTCACTTGGCCCAACCTTTGTGACCTCAGGGTCCATTTATGCAGGGTCCATTTATGCCTTTTCTATGATCAACATTCACAAAACTGCAATACTTCCAGAAGGGGGATGTTGTGATTGGCAGTACCTTAACAAATGCTTGGATAGATTAATGGACAGCTTTGGCTCAGGATGGGCAGCTTCCTCAAGAGGCCCCAAACTATCTCTCAGTTACTTCTGGACTTTGATCGCTGCATCCCACAGAATGCAACTACACGTTCTACTCAAGCAGATTTTGGTCACATTCCAGGATTGACTTTTTTGGGTCTCTAGGAACCTGTGGTCCCAGCTGGCTGCTGCTGCAATAGGGGTCACAGCAGTGTGAGACCATGCTCTGGTTGCTAGAACTATCTCAGCAGCCCACTCCTCTCCCCACTCCTCCTAATGGCTGTTCAGTGTTAATTTATTAGCTGATGCAGCTGCCTGGACCAACCTGAAAAAGGCTATTGAGGAGTACTTCTGGGAAAATAATACTCCTGGAATAAGTACACCTCTCTTATGGGATGCTATGAAGGCAGTGGTCCGGGGCTGGTGCATTGGTGAAGTGTGTAGGATGCAGAGAGAGAGAGAGAGGGAAGGGGCTACCCAAATTATTGCGGCTGAGATTAGAGCACTGGAAGCCAAACACAAATCAGGGGGTTCTCCCCTGTGTATTAGAAAAGTTTCGGTTGAAGCGGTTTGCACTTCAGAAATTGCAATCAGGTAGAGTTCACATTGCCATGGCTTGCGTTAAGGGTAAATATTTAGAGTTTGGGGACAAGGCATCCCATTTACTTGCCCATCAACAGAGGAGAACACGTATCACTGTTTAAAGATTGTATAAAAATGATGGGGGTTTTTTTGCTATACTCCTGAGGGTATTGGTAAAGAGTTTGAAAACTTCTACACTTCTCTGTACTCCTCAGTTCAGCCATCTCAAGATGAGATACAACAATTTTTTGCTAAGGTGAACATACAAGGGTTCTCTGGAGAGCACAGGTAACTGCCTAACCAACCAGTATCTGACACAGAGGTCAACGAGGTCATTGCAAACATAAAACACAGAAAATTCCCTGGCCCTGATGGGTACAGTGGGGTGTTTTATAAAGTGGTTGAGACCTTGGCTCGTCACTCTCTTTAATGAAATATTGGACAGAGGACCCATTCCAGATACATGGCGTTGTTCAAACATGGAAGTCTTGCCCAAACCGGGCAGACCCAGAGCTAATTAGGTCCTATCATCCCATTGTGCTTATTAATTTTGAGGCCAAATTATTATCAGCTGTTATGATACATGGGCTAAATGGATTAATTGGCTCTTACATTTCCCCCAGTCAATCGGGGTTTATCCCAAGCAGGAACATAGCAGATTCCATGCATCGGTTTTAAATGCCGCACAGGAAGGAAATAGGGCGAATATAGCTGCAGCACTGTTCTCTTGGCAGTATCAGGAACCAAATTCCATCAAGAAATTAGTAAAAACTAGCTACAGAGACAAAGTACACAAGCCACTTGCCTAGGAAAGAGCATACTGTGGCAACACGGGTGAATTTTATTCTATTACATTTATCTTGTTTGCTGCTACCGTTTTTTCACTAACCTGTTTCAAGTGCGTGTTCCGTTTCAGAAGCAGGAGTAAAAATATTAAGCCTTTTTCCTGAAAACAGATTTTGTCTAGGTAAAAAACAGAAAAGGAAATTTAATTTTTTTAAAAAAGTAACAGTAGTGTTACAGTGTTCTGTATTGGGTCCCATTTAGGAGAGTACCGTGAAACACTATTGCTAAGACCCATGTGAACATCTGAATGTGATGCCAGAAAGAATGACTCAAAGAACAGCTTGTTTATAACATTATTTCTTCCTGTTCTTCATTAAGAAAACAAGTTCCTAGCCCTTATGGCTGAAAAGATGCACTGGCAAATGCACAGGCAATGCATGACAAAATCACAAAAGCCAGAGGAGTTGCTCGATAAGACTTCCAGTCGCTGAGGGCAGGATTCAATAGTCTGCATTGTTCTGTGCTCTTCCACAGGAATGAAGGTAAAGTTATTTTGCATAACTTCTGTTCTTACTACTTTGTATCAAGAGAAATTACACAAGTTTGCTTAACTTGCATAATCTGTGTAGGCCGCATCCTTTTAGGTAGAGAATTTTAATTTTCTTTTTAAAGCACAGAGCACACACAGTCTTGAAGAGAGTGCCAAGATCATTGGCTGAACCAGTGCAAATATCAATTCAGCCACTTCTTCCCTGACAAGAGCTGCTCTGGCTCTGCAATCACATCCAGCTATACCAATCAAACATGGCCAGATTCACCCACGCCATGCTTTTTGGCCCTGTGCTATCTAGGCAGAGTAAACATCTCCCTCTAAGGCAGGGGTGGGCAACCTTCCTGGACCCACATGCCAGTGCTGGGTGAGGCCAGAAGCAAAAGTGGGCAAATCAATAAATGTACACTTTACATTTGTATGATAGGTTAGTTTCTGCACCCAAAGCACACATCCCTCTCTGTCCTTTATCCAGGCAGGCAAAAGTCATGGCCAGAGTTTAAGGACACAATCCAGTCAGGGAAAACACTAAAGGAGAGTGCAAGGCAGGGCTGGTGAGGGGTGTGGCCTGGAGAAGGCCTCATTTAGCCTCCAGGCATGAGGTTCCCCATCCCTGCTCTAAGGGCTATCCTATACTAGAGATATAATTTAACCTTCTCTTAACGATACAATGAAGCTGGGAAGATGTAAGGTCTTGAACCATATTATGTTTCCATTGCAGTACTGGGTAACGGGAAATGATTAAATGGACATTTCGTTTTCCTTAGATTTATTTCAATACAGGATGCAACAGGATCATTTTTATATGCCTCCTTCTAGTGATCCAACTTGAAATTTCTTAAATGTTGGACTTGTAATTTTGGATTGAAACTAATGGCAATACGTTTGTTACAGTTTTACTTATGTGGCTATTCCAGCTTATGCTCTTAGCTACTATCAGCTGTCAGCTGGGCTGGACATCATTATGTCCATAAACATGTATTCCCCTCCCCCCCTTTTCATTTTTTTCCCTTGACTATCCAGCCTAAGGTAGAATCATGTTGCACTCAAAATGCCTGCGTATTGGATTCTGAACACCGGCTGGCCATAATAAAAAGGTACTGGCCTCATTCATATGCTTAACTATAGTTTAAAAGGTGAACGCACAGGATTTAGCAGGGCAAAAATTGTGGAACATTCACTTCTACATTATAGTTAAGCTTAACTATAGTTTAAAGTGAAGGGCGAACTAGGCCATTATGTCACCTCCAATTTCTGTTTGGACAACCAGGACAACTTTTTTTAAAAAAGTTGCTACGAATGTTTCAAAAATTGTTTATAAAATTGTGAGTAGGGCAATGTATTGCTCCACTCCTCAAAGGCAGAGATAGAAGCACTTAGAATGAATTCTCTTGAAATCACATGATCTCTAACACAGAACGGTCCCTCCTATTAAGCATCTTGCACTGCGTGTGCAAATTGGCCTTTGACTATCACAGTATAACTCTTTTTCATTATAAAGATGCTTTATCTCAGGATGAAAAACATACAGAGGAACACTAGGAGAAGTACCTTTTCATTCTATCGTATTGACGAGGAACAGGTCTTTCAAGCATATAACCTCGTCCATCATCATCAAACTGAATTTGACTGGATGGTCTAAAGGCATTCTTTGTTGGAGCCCCTCTCTTAATCTTCATGTCTACAACGATGTTACTGAAATTAAAATCAATGTTTATTAAGTAACATACTCAGTACAGATCAGGAATACTCTTCCTTCAGATTAGCTATCTTCCTGGGATGATTAGTTATATTAAAACAAAACCCTAAACTCTATTTCTGAATATATATACACAAATTCATCCTGCCTGTTTCCATTTTAAAACTGCTTATAAAATAATTAACACAGTCACAGTAAAATACTTAGATCCCTTCAAGAGCTAAACCAGTGCTCCCCCAATAGCAGTAATTTAATTTGATTCCCCATCCTCTAAAAATCCTGCTAGAACATGTATATCTTCCACATCTTCTTGGAAGGCAACTGAGGCAGGCACATACAGATGATACCTGGACTCCAAAAACTTTAGGACTGATGTGGAAAGCTCTGCTCTTCCCCTTACTATTTTGTTTGCAAACAGCACTCAAAAGATGGAGGAGGAAGTGAACATTCTTAAGATAAAATAGTTTCCAAGATATGCAGGGCCTTGAAGGTCAATACTAGAATCCTGAATTGAGCTTGGATGCCATCAGATAATCAATGCAGCTGCATCCTCAGTTTGACTATACACAAATGTGTCCTGTCATCTGAGGAGAACCAGAGATCTCTATACCAGGAAAAGCTTCAGAACGACTTGCATAGCAAGCACCACATAGAACGCTTTGCAACAGTTAATTTTCAAATATACAAAGGGATCAAGGCTGTACATTGTGGCACATCCAGTCTCAAGCACTCAGTCCACACATTCTCAAGAGTCATAAAACTGCAGAAGTGGCAAGCAGGTGACACCTCAGGCTTGGATTCTACCTGAATAGGTGGCTTGTAAGACCTGTAAATTACTTCACCTCCAAGCGAGGTAATCCAGGTTGTAACAGGTCCTGCATCACCAAAACATTTCTAGACAACACTCTGCTGACTGCAATTGTAGTGGAGAAGCAAACTACCTGTGCCACCATTAGCACTACATCATAGCCTTGATAATAAGCTTTATGGCATGGTCTATGAGATTCAGAGCAAGTTTTCTGTTACTCGTGCTCAAGCCATTCATCTTCTCATTTCATATTAGTAGAGTGGCTTGCCTGCTTGTAGATAAGCCAAGGGATAAATGAAGGGTGACAATAATATAGGAGATATTCTTTCAAGGGGGGGGAGGGGAGAGGGAGAGGGAGAGAGAGAGATTCCACTCCCCCCCCCCACAACAAAACCACCTCCAGGCCTGGATGTTCCTCTGGTGGCAGACAATAGCATGCAGATACAAGTCATGATCAAGAATGGATGGAGAGGAGATTTAATTGGGTTGACTGAGAGATGTAAGCAGGCAAGCAATGAAACTGCCTCCTCAGTGGTCACCCTAAAGGCAAAGGGAGGTTGATGCAGCCACAGGGTTGAGAGCAGAATTGGTTTTAGATGCAATGTTCCCTATGACATGTGATCTCTGAACCACACTGAAGGTAAACAGGAGGCCCTCCGTTCCCCCCGACAGTGTGAGAAGGAAGAGGCTAATGAGATCTATTAATTTGAAGGTTTAACTCAAATGCCTCTTAATAAACAGTTCAGACTATAGCAAGTGACACAATAGCAAAAATGTTGAGATCATGATGCTCCAAGAAGTTCTATGACGATCTAGAGCTGTCTAGAATATCGGCCAGGATATGACCATACAGGATTTAAATAAATACTTGGGACCAGAGAATGGCATGACGGCACAATAGTTTTTAATCTCTAACAGTAAGCAGATCTCAGCCTGGCCAAAATATGGATGGAAAACCACCTGCCTATCATTCTAAACACATACAAAAGTACACTTCTGATTTGAATATATTTTGACTAAAACTCAAACACATTCTTGGGAAATGTTTAGAAAGAATATTTCGGCAGAAGTTTTAGACATGTACATGGCAGTAAAAGCCAAGAAAGAACAGTGTTATGCCCAAATATTTTCTTACACAACAACTACATGAAACTTAATTGTCATTACATTTTTACTGGAAAAAAACCCAGAATGTTAGACTCTACTCTGTTTGCTGTCATCACTTGTAGTCAGTGTGATGAGCAAACCGGAAAAATATCACAGTTAAGTTGCCCTGGCAAAGATAGTGCAATTTATTTCCTTCATCATGTGGCTATCCATGCATCTTTCTTGGCAACCACATTAATAAGAAGAGCAAACTCCTTTGAAAGAACTCTTCTTTTCTCCAAGGAAAATGTTTTTGCCCTGCAGTATGCCAAACTTTCTGTGGACAGGCTAACCCTCTGAGCTAGAAGTCAACAAGGCCCATGTTACATGGATAAGGTCCCAGTTTTCCTGAGTTACTACTGGGTGGGTGGGTGGGAATTCATCACACTGTTAATACACACCAAACTGGCATCTTAAAAACCATACATTTCTTGTAATAATAATGATCACCTGGAATTTGAAGACTGGGGCTTTCAGGATGTCTCTTAATTCTACATGTTGCTTCTAATGAAGCTCAAGCCTTTGATGTTTTTGTAAAGTGATGCCATAATTTCCACAGAGAGAAACCTCATTCCTCCCCAAAATTCTGTACTGTTGTTATTTCCATTTAGCGAACATTAAGTCCCTTCCTGTTCTGCAAAACAAACTGATGAAGATTCTGTAGAGCAGTGACATCTGCAGGTCGTATAAGTTACTGCACGCGGAGAACAGCTTGGCTAATTTACTGGTAGAAAATAAGGGTTGAAAAGGTACTCCATTTATTTATATTTATTTGAAAAATTAACTGGTGTCTGAGCGAGGGCTGATGCAAGAGACCTAATCTACTTGGATTTTAATAGAGCATTCAGCATTGTACCCTGTAAGAAGCAGGTACTCAAAATGGTAAATGTGGGTATTAACACAGCTAGTGTTTGATTTGATAAAGAACTGTTAACAGTGCCAAAAGGAAAATATTTAACTTCATTATTTAAATATTTAACCACTGGTGCCCAATCTTGGGACCTCTTTAAGTCATCATTTTTATTAGCGGCAACTGGGAGAAAAGTAAGAGTATTCTGATGAAATTTGTAGGTGACATTTACTTAAGAGAGACCCCTAACTTCCAGAGGAATAGTTTATGCCATTAAAAAAAAAATCTGTTAGCCTGTAAGGCGCCACAAGACACTTCGTTGTTTTTAATATAAAGTTGCATCTGGGCTGGGGATTAGGAAAATTAGAGGGATTATCTCAAGATGGAATAATAGAAATTGAATGAAATTTCACAGCACAAGTATGGTCATGAGTTTGCAGATAACCATTTTCCCACCTGGAATCAGGAGGAAAGAGATCGTGGGATTATTGGCTTACCAGTGATGACTGTGAGCCACCATTCCAGTATTAGAGCAAATACAGTAATTGGACATGTATAGTGAGTTATTAATTCCTTTCTACAACATGTTTATGAGACATCTGTGCAACTGTTTCCAGTAATAGATATCCATGCTTAATAGGCATTAATTCAAAGTGTCACAAATTCAAAAAGCAATCTAACCACAAAATAAGTTGGTCGGCTCAACTAGGAAAAAGTGGATTGAGAGAGACTATGATATCACTTCATACATGTTTCACAGCAGTTAATACATTAAATATGGATGGGGTGTTTCGGTGATCCACTATAAAAGAGCAATTGGCTATGGATTGGCCTTTAATATAATTTAGCTTGGGAATAAAGGATTTTGAATATGAAGATTCTGGAAAGTCTCCCTGAAACTTTTGTGAGAAGGCATTACTTAACCGTCTGGAACAGAATTGAAAGACTGGGTTCTCAGGTCTTGGCCATTATGTCAGTAAAGGATTCTCCCATCCAAGATTGCTGATATTAGGCATTAGCCTAAACTAAGTTGTTTAGCCTGTGCATGCTGTGTTAGCATATCAGCGATCCACACCATAAGCCAGACACTGTACTGGCATGCATTAATATTCCAAACGGAGTGGCAAAGATGATTGTACTGCTGCCTGTAATGTGTATTATTAATCCATTTGCAACGTGATCAATGTGCTGGGCTCTGGTGTTTTTGAGACAACACAAGCAGGGGAGCACTTTTCCCAAAGCAGCTTCACCTCCCCTTCCACATACTACTGGTGTTGCTTCCTTCCTTTTTCTCTGAAGAAGAGTCAAATCCCTGCAAACCATGGCATGGGGCCAAGAGAGACCATAGAAGTACAGAGCAGAACTGTACATTTGCTCATGCGACAGCTTCTTCTTAAGACAGGAGCCAATCTTGAAATACTTGGCAAAGCTACTCCATAAAACTGTGTTCAAATGTTGCCTCTCTTATATCTTTGGCAAAAATCAAAATAGGTAAGAATGTTCACTATGTATTCAAATCATTATAATAAACCAAAATATTTTATGCATAAAACTACTTTGAGTGCTTCAGCTGCAAAAGCAGGGTGTACATTTTAAAGCAAAACAAATTAGCCATCAGCAATAGCTTCCATGTTGACTTTTAACTAATAAAAGATCACAATACAATATTGGGAACAACATGAAGTTTACAAACCTTATGTCAGTGGCTTCTCCACTTTTACGTGCATCAGTCGCTTCCTTGTGCTTTTTCAGTAGTTGAACCAACTCTGAAACTGTCCTTTTCCTGTCAAAAGGGAGGGACGATGCAACGGCAGAGGCTGCTGCGACCAGCTCTGGACTGAGCATTTTGCTGGTGGAAGAAATAGATGCCAATTTTTCTTTGCTCCTTGTTTCCCACATTTTATTATCCACATTAAAATAGTCACAGTTAGACAAGCTGTAATGTAATCACTACAAATTTTCCGTGACTATTTTCATATGGTTAAGAAAGTAAAAGAAAACATCACTAGCTTCTTCATCTTGAGCTTAACAGAATTTGCATTCTTCAGAACTCTTAACTTTAATTTTTAAAAAGTAGGCTTTGTGAAATCAGGTCTGTAAGCAATTGTCTGCTAAAATATCCTGGCCTAGGGGAAAGCATGATTCCCCTAAGCTAGGAGTAGGGAACCTATAGCTCTCCAGATGTTGCTGGACTATAATTCCCTTCATCCCGGACCATCAGCCATACTGGCTGGGACTGATGGGAGTTTAATTGTAATCGACAACATCTAGAGGGGAAAACACGTGCCCTATCCCTGTGCTAGGGCATGCATTACCTCCTTAGTGAATGCAAAATATTTTTGGTTATACTGGGTTGAATCCAGAAGTGCTCTTCCACATGCAGAAGGCAACTTCTGCATTGAAAAGGCTGTTTTACACTTTACGCTGGATTTGGCTTCATGCATCTTCCACAAATATATCTATTTCAAAATTTAAGCCACAACAAAGTTAAAAACAATCTTAATAAAAAACTGCAGCAGCAAAAACATAGCATCACAGATGTTCTCTCTTACACAAGCTGAAATCAGAAACCTGCTATAGGATCTATTATAGCATTTCTGCTGCAGGACTCTGCAGCTGTCTTTGAACTCTTGTGCAGAACTCTTGGACACTAGCAGTGACCCCCCCAGTTCTTTGGATCCAACTTATGGTCAGTGCAAAACTGAATGGACTTACCCTGAGCAAAGAGTTTCCCAGAGCAAAATTTGGGAGATTAATACAACCTTACCTCTACTAATCCTTAAAAAAAAGTGGGGAGAGATAAAATACAGAAACAAAGCCTTCTAAGAGAGCAATGTTCAATTTTTTTCTGTTTACCTATCATTGCTGCAGGGGCAGATTAGAGGAAGTACTATACTTTTAGAGACAGCATGATGAACAACAGGCTGCAGATGACAAATTCCCTACTCAAGCTTCATATTTCTACAGTTCTGGGGTCAGGACCTACAGATCTGTACACAGGGATACTTGAGTAACTTTTATACAGATCTTTGCATGCCTGTGAAACACCACTGCAGTGAGAGGCCAGGAGTTATTTTAGTTCACAAATGAGGACCATGGTGTTCAGTTCTCCGTTTTTATCTCAGCCTTTCTTCCTGACTGGGGCAGCAGCATTCCCCTTTCCCTGACACACACTAAAGCAGGGAGTGCTTCTTCTAAAATGACACCTACTGCAACACAAGCATACATCCACAAGAAAAATGCTTTTTTAAAATCAATTAAAATTCATTTTAAAATATTTTTGATTAATTGTATTGAGCAACAGCCCAATTTGTAACCAGCTACTGCTACATATAACTGAGACCAATTAACTTTCCATCCTGCTACACGAAAAGTTCCACATATTTGCTCACCCTTATGCAGGGAGATGGCTTTGGTATCAAGACAGCATGTGACACTTATACATAAAACTTATAGAGGGGTCAATCTCCGGCTGTGCCATGCTTTGGAGTTCATAACATAGACAGTTTCTTTCTGTACTGCTGAGGTAATGTGGGAGGAGTCCATACTTTGGCTCTTTCCCACACCAGCCCCCAACGTCTGGGAGGATGGTTCATAAGGTATTATCCAGGACCAACACAGCAACTTTCCACACAAAAGCCAAGATCAAGGGGGCTAAATTGCAGTGTTGGGGTATTTTTTGTCTTTCCCAGAAAAAGGATCACTCTGTCTGAATGGGACAGAATGTATGTCTATTGTTGCTTTATTATCAAACATTCCAAGGTGATGAAATTCTTCACTACACCTCTCAATAAACGAATGTACTTTCCAAAATCCACAACACCTCTGGACAAAAGGTATGAGACACGTATCCAGAGCTTTACCTCTCAGCTTTGTCTTCTGTAGCTTTCTGGAACATCCTACTTGCACTCTCCATATTTCCTGACAAGACCCTTGTTTGATCCTTGTCTGATTCTTGTTTATTCTTCTGGGCTTTCAATACCTGAAACTTCTTCTTTGTACTTATTTCTACTTTCATTTTACTAATGATATTTAGCAAGTTCTTCTTTGTAGATACTTGCATTTTCTTCTCCCGGTTTTGTGAGGTTTCTGCATCAGTGATGTTGACTGGAGGGACTCCGTCATCTTCCTTGGTACAAAAGACAGAGCTGGTGCCCAAGTACTTGCATGCCTTTCTGAAAACGATACGCAGTGTGAGGCCATACTGAGCACTCAGAAATCTTATCTTACGACCCAGCTTCCCAAGCGCTTTCCCATGGCAAATATGAAGACACTACTAGCATCACATATAACAAGATAGCATGCAAAAGCATTGCAAACTAGATGTATTTATTGCACGTGATCTTAGTTAGATATTTATTCCAAATATTCTGGTTTCAAAAAGCAATGAATAGTTCTTATTTCAGAAAGTTACACTGAACTTCACCAGACACTAATTTTCACAGCATCCTTTACTCTTTGAATTGTAACTAGCAAACATAGGTAGAAGAAAGGTAAAACATAGTTCAACATAATACTCTTAATAGCATGCGAGTCACCTACTTGTGTTACAAATCGCTGTATTTGAGAGTTTCTCTAATCAAAGATTCAATGCAAAGAACCGTTGGGTAAGTGTCAAATCTACCTACAATGCACTGAACTGAAGATGACACACAGAAATTTAAACTTAATTTTGCATATCTATATAAGGGTCCATGTACAACCTAATCGTTCATTCTAATAACAAGCTTAGACAGTTGAGTACTAATCAGATGGTAGCAAAATGGGACCACCCAAAGATGAAGTAGTAATCTCAACATAGCCAGGGGACTCCTTCAATATGTAGAAGTATGCAAGTTGTAAATTTAAAAAAAAAGAAAAAAAACCAAAACAAAAATAGACTGAACCTGTGAACTTTCAGAGCTTACAGAATGTTGCGGTGTTAGTTGATGAAAAACAAAAAAGAAAATAGGAATTTTTTTGGGGGGGGGGGATTATTATGATCACTTATTGCAGTTCTCCCCCGCCCTTCTCCAGAAGGTCCCAAGGAGGGTTACAGAATGAAAAAATACAATATAGATTCAACTACCCCACCTATAATCCCAAAGCAATAATTCCATTCAACACATTACAGGGAAGACACTAAAACCAATCTTTCAACTTTCAAAGGCCGGGGGAAAGAGGTGCATCTTCAACAACCAACAGAAACTGTAAAGAGATGGTGCCAGACTAGCCAATGTGGGGAGGGAGTTTCACATAGTTGGGGCCGTTGCCAAGATGATCCTCTCATGAGACAGCCCTTCCCAAATTTCTGAGAGCGCTGGAACCTCCTCCTCTGATCTTAATCCCCAATCTAACTATAGGAAAGGAGGCGATCTTTCAGATATTTTGGGCCCAACTCATTTAGGGCTTTAAACACTGGTGTGAGCATGCTGAATCAGGCTCAGACACTTACAGGAAACTAGTGCAGATGCTTTGTGTTATATGCGTTTTTGAAACCATCCATGCCAACAACCTGACTACTGCATTCTGCACTAGTTGCAGCTTCCAGGTCTACTCCTAGCCCCTAATAGCCTATAGCAGTGTTTCCCAAACTTTTTTTATTTTTTTGTTGCTGGACTACAGTTCCCATAATTCCTGACCATTGGCCATGCTGGCTGGGGCTGATGGGAGTTGTAGTCCAGCAACAAAAAAATAAAAAATTTGGGGAACACTGGCCTATAGCAAGCATCTTGGAGAAAGGGCATTAGGGTTGAGGTATGTATTCTGGATAAGGTGGGGATACACTACAACATTTTGTGGGAGGCTCTTTTTGTAATACATCTGCGATTGTACCAGCTGTTATAAGAACTCTTCTAGTCATACCACCTTTATATTAACAACTAACCCACCCAAGGGGAGAGAAGGAAGGGTTACACTAGGCAGGGAAGTTGGAACAATTATATTCTTGTTGCTTGTCAATAATACACATCAGCAGAGCCTTGGGATACAGCTCCGAGCAAGAGAAAGATGGACTAAACCAGCGTCTCACACTCGCCTCTTTTCCCCAAAAAATCTACTGCATGACCTTAACAACAGATACGAGGAGACAAATTCCCTCACTGCTCGCTCCAGTAGATCTCCCCTCAGCTGCAGATGAGCATAAGTACACCTCTCTGGGTGTACTTTGCAGCAAAATGCCTTCTCCTGGGAGTGAGAATGATGCAGAGGAAACGAGAAGAGAGCACAACGCATAGGCCCTGCAAATATTTGATAGGAAAAATTCAGGTGCCCTTGCAAAGGGATAACCAAGCCATAAGGTAAACCCTACAGGAGAAAGTCGCCTTCCTATCCCCCACCTGCGGTACCTGTCCTGAGCCACGACGCGCCTCCCCTGGGCGCCCAGGCGAAGACCAGCACAGAAGCTCCCAGGGACGACAACGCTCCTTCGCCACATTGCTCCCAAAGCAACGAGGAGGCAAGCAAAGCTCTCCCTGTCCGGATCCTAAGGCGCTTCCGTTTCGCCACCCCTCTCATCCGTCCGGGCAGAATGCATAAGCGCAGACAATTGGTTCCGTGGCTAAAAGAACCCTCGCGTTGAAGAGGGAGTTTTGTGAAATGTGCAGAGGCTTCGCGATCGATTCGAAGAATGATCGACGTTGTTGGTACCGCTTCCAGAACAGCAGGGAATCGATACTGGAGACTGTAGCCTCCAGGAAGTTGGGGGTGACTGTGAGGGGCCCCCACAAGAAGTCTCGGTGGATATGTTTTGGACCTGACCTACGAAGGCATAAAGCCAAACGTCATATAAATCCTACTTTGTGTTTAGCTATTTATTTTTCCTTAATAATCTGGTTCTGAACTATATTCCGTTGTCTTATGGGTACTTACTAAATATTAGTTATGTATTCAGTGCGCTTCACACTAATGGCAAAGAGGCTGACGCATGCTAACGAGGCACATGAAGGCGAGTCGACCCCAGTCTCATAGAGTTGTAGGACACGTGGAACAGTGCATTCTTTCCCCTTCTGTCTCCTTCCCGCTCTTTTATTTTTCTCCATACTGACTTGCTCTTTATTTCTTTACTTCTTTCCCTGTCTTTACTATTCACTTCAGATAATAAATCCCATTGAACACAGTAAAACTTACTTCTAAGAAAACATGCTCGTGTCATGCTACACATGGGTGTATTGTCTGTCGCGGCCAAGTGCTGCAATTGCCAAGCAATGGCAATTCAGCAGAATACGGTTGTGGTCTTAAGTCAGGAGTAAGTTACATTAAAATCAGTGGGGCTTCCAGGTATATAGGCATAGAATTGGTCTGCATAGGTGTGGAGAAATGACATATTTTGGGGGGAAACGTACGGGATCACGCTACGATGAAAACAATCTGATCTAGTTTCTCTAGAGCTGTGTAATTATGGCCAATAGGTGGAGCCCCCTGACATTTCAACGGACAGAAATCATACAACTGGAAAAGATGATAAGGCCGGCACAAAGAGGATCGTTACTACCCTTTGCAGGAGATGGCTATTTTCATAGCCTGATAATAGTGAAAAATGCAACTGTCCTGCTTTCTGCCAGTCGCTGCTTCTTCCAGTTTACACAAAACCAAAACTACTTTCCCAACCCAATGCATTTTTCAACACCTGAAGGCTGCATAAACATAGCTGAGGGTTTTTTTTTTTTTAAAAAATGCACCTTACACCTCTGGAAAGAAGCCAGAAGTCAGTAAGCTGAAACAGCTGCAATGGAGATGCAGCAAGTGTAGGGAATGCAGCATATGCAAACTTCAACTGAGCTAAAATGATTTGCTGAAACAAAACCCCTCATTTCTGTTGATTGGAAATAGGGAGAGAATGTGAAGTGAACATGCTTTGAGAGCCAAAGGCAACTGCTGAAAATGACAACCTGTGGCTGCGGGTTGTGTGTGTCTCCTGCGCCACACTTATGCATATGTGTCTGCTCTGTTGTACAGGAGAATGTTCATAGTCTAGGGGTAGAGGCACACTTACTGTTGTGCCAGTTCCAGTGTGTCTCCACCTCTTTTCTGAAAATGGGGGCACACTCCACCCCTTTTTATTCTAAATCCTGGTGAGATCACCTTGAGTGCATTTTAAAAAAAAATTGGCTTCAGACAGATTTCGCAACTGATTGGCAGATCAACCTGTTGCTACTCCAGGAATGGCCAATAGAAACACTGTTGTAGGTGACTAGTGTGCCCGCAGCCTAAAATGGAATAGTCATTGGAAACAAGGATAGGTCAGGCAAGGACCCAGTGGGATGGGAACCAGGTGATAATTGCTGCTTGGCAAGATATAATGGAAACATGTAAAGAAGTAATCAAAAGTCACTTTGGTAAAGTTGGCCAATGGGAGTCAGGGGGCGAAGAAGGCCCAGTCAAGATTTGGTAAGCTCAAGACTAAGCACAGGTGCAGAAGAATTCTAAAACTAGCAGCCCCAGGTTTCAAGAAATCATGGTAATAATGGGCCAAGTGCTACCGATATTTTAAGGAGATGCCAGAGATGCAAATAATTAAGAATGTTTTGTATAGTGGCAGCATGTCTGATAATAGCCAGAGCTTGGAAATTGGATGAAAAACTAAATATTGAACAGATCTAGGACACTACATTGTGAGAAAAACATACAAGACCACTGAAGACAAATGTAGAGCAACATGAGACAGAAGCTTTCTATGCAATGTGATATTATCTTATTGACTTTGTAAACAAGGAGAACTCTAATAAGACACCAACCAAATATGACCAGTGCACTCTGAAGTGACACATTCTTTTAAAACTTGAGCAACATAGAGGTTATATAAGATGGAAGTGGTAACTAATATGCAGAGCTTGGAAAAGTTACTTTTTTGAACTACAACTCCCATCAGCCCCAGCCAGCATGGCCACTGGATTGGGCTGATGGGAGTTGTAGTTCAAAAAAGTAACTTTTCCAAGCTCTGCTAATATGTACGTGGATACAGTATAATGCTGTGATTGCTCTTTCCTGATTCCTTGGGGATTGTTCAATGTGTTCATTTTGTTATATATTCTGAAAGACAATAAAATATTGCTCCAGTTAGAAAGTCAAACTGTTAAATATTTTGGTTCAATTGCAATTCAGGTTCATCAATATTTCCTAACTCCCCAGTTTAGTTCTAGGAGGACAACCTAATGTTTATAAAAATATGGTGTGGTACCTGGTTCAACCACTTTGAAACTGGTTCAGATACATTTGTCTTTCTCCTGCTTCATTTCTGTCTCCTAAGCCCCATTTCCCCACAATTCCTAGTTCTTCTCTGTTCCCTACTTTCACATTCCAGTTTCCCATGATTATCATCACATCTTGTTTTGGTGTGTGATCAATTTCCTCCTGTACTTCTGCATAAAATCTCTCCAATTCCTCCTCTTCTGCGTTTGCTGTTGGAGCATAGACTAGGATGATGGTTATGCTAATAGGTTTCCCATTTAATCTCATTGATATCACTCGCTCAGACCTTGCGTTGTAGCTCCTAATTATTTTTGCTACATCACTTCTCACTATTAAAGCAACCTCGTTTCTTCTTAATTTCTCATTTCCTGCATAAAAGATTTTGTAGTTGCCTGATTGAATATGTCCCATTCCCATCCATTGTAATTCACTCATGCCAAGTATTGTAATGTTGATACAGTAGGGCCCCGCTTATACAGCGGGTTACGAACCAGGCCCCCGCTGTAAAGCAGAAATTGCCGTAAAGTGGAACCCATTGACTATAATGGGCTACGTCACGCGAAAATGTCGCAAAATGCCGTAAAATTACAAAATCGGCTTTAAAACGGGGAATTTCCCCTAATTGAGAGCTGCCGCATCAGCGGAACGCCGCAAAATGGAACGCCGGTAAGCGGGGCCCTACTGTACATTTCATTTCTTGCTTGACAATTTCTAACTTTCCCTGGTTCATGCTTCTCACATTCCATGTTCCTATTGTGTGCGTCATAACTGCGGACTCTCCTTTCGCATCTGTGCACATCAGCCTCTGGGCTTCCTTTCAGCTTTGACCCAGCTGTGTCATTTCATTAGTCACAGCGCTACTCATACTTGTCCTGTGTTCTACCTCAGTAGTTCGGTGAGTGCCTTCTGACCTGGGGGTCTCATCTTCCAGCACTATATCGCGTTGTATTTTGGATACTCTGTTCGTAGGGTTTTCATAGTATTCAGAGGTGGTTTACCATTGCCTTCCTCTGAGTTTGGATGCATCTTAGTCTGGTGTCTCAGCTTTGACCATTCCGCCTTGGGTGCCCCTGCTAGGAGTCTAGCCTCTTGCTCTAGACTCCTGGCGGCATTGCTCTCAGCTTCTTCAACATTCTCAAACCCTCTCACCACATTAAGGTGTGCATCCTAAAGGGGGAGGATCTTGGTAAGCAATTGTTTACTGTAAACATTTTCAATTATGATTATAGTAAGTGTACATGCAGGGTTTTTTAATTACTTGCAAAAATAGCATATTATACATTTTATTTTTCAAATAATTTTGAATAGACATATACATGCAGCTTATGATGCCATTATAATGAGATTCTTTTCTAATTATGAATCGAGTAAGTTTAAATTTTTCTGGGCTGTTGAAGAGGGCAGTTTATTTGTCTAATTCATAGCCTGTTTTGAAAACCTTGCAAATATGAAGCTTAATCCAATACTCACTATTTTGGGAGTAAAGCTGCAATGCTAATCCCACATACAAGGAGTAAACCCCATTGAATTTAATAGGACTTACTTTTGAGTAGACATGGTTAGCATTGTGCTGTAAATCAATGAGACTGAGTGAACATAGCAAAGGATTGTGTTTGTGTTGTAAATCTTTCTCTTCCCCTCCAATCCTATTTTTTAAGCAATTAGGCAGGGCTTACTTAGGTGTCATTGCTTTTATTTGGTAGGAAACTAATACTTATTTTTAAAAAAATGTTCTACAATGACTAACTGCTTTTGACAATAAACTATTATATGGAGTGTATGTATTTTTACATCTCCAGTGTATGTATATATGGAGTCTTTTGCAGCAACCTTGTGAGGTAGGGTGGCCGATTGGAAACTAAGGCAGCTCACAACAAGAAATAAATCCATACAAAATTCAATGACCTTAACAAATATAAAAGTTGCAAAACAGCTTAAAGTGACATGATGCTGAATTTTGGATTGAGTGAGTGACGTTTCTTATCACTTGAGGTTGCAGTCCTGTGCACGCTTTCCTGTTTCAGTAAGCTCCATTGAATACACTGGGACTTGCTTCTGAGTAAACATGCATATGTTTGCAGTATAAATATCTTTACAGGTTGTAAAAATAATAAACATCTTTGACAGTCATGCTTATATAAATATTTCTTTGTACTATGTCTCGATAAGTATCTGCTTTCACACTATGGTTATACATTATTATTTACACTACATTTTAAGTGTACCTTTCTTCCTTGGGGTGGTCATGGTTCCCCTCTGTTGTTTTCATCCTGAGGGGCAGATTAGGCTGAGAGATGGTGAGTAGCCCATGGTCACTCAGTAAACTTTGTAGCTAATTTACATTTGAAAAAATTAATTAAAATGGTTTACATGCAGGCATTAAGTAGATCCACACAATACATTTAAAGCACATCCAACACACATTTAAAGTGCATGACTCCCCCCAAAGAATCCTGGGAAGTGTAGTTTTCCCCTCACAGTTATAGTTCCCACTACCTTTAACAAACTTCAGTTCCCATGATTCTGTGGTGGGATTCATGTGCTTCAAATGTGTGTTGAATGTGCTTTAAATAAATGGTGTGGGTCTGCCCTAGGCATGCTGTGCATTCATTAGTGAATTGAAAAGAACAATTTTAAAAGATACTTTTAAAAACAGGGCTGTAGCTCAGTCATATGGCACATGCTTTGCATGCAAAGGTCCAAAATCCAATCTCTGGAAAAGACTATTGCCTGGAATCCTGGAAAGCCAATGCTAGTCCATGGACAGTGCTAGTCCATCAGTACAGTACTGAGCTAGCTGACTTGAGTTAGTATAAGGCAGATTCCTTCGTTCCTAAAAGGGGAAAGAGACCCAAGGGTCACAGTGACTCCAAAATTTATTTATGTATTTTATTTACAACATTATTTATTTATTTATTACATTTATATCCCACCTTTCCTCCAAGGAGCTCAAGGTGGCATACGAACCAGGCTTTCCCCCTCCCACTTTTATCGTCACAACAACCCTGTGAGGTAGGTTTATTATTTTACAATAGAACAGTTAATACTGCTTTATTGTAAAAAAAACCTCAAAGTGGTTTACAGAAGGAATTAAAACAATAAAAATATTGGCAAAAACAGTTAAAGACAGGTATATAAAACCATTCAAAATAATAAAACCAACAATGAGTTGAAAACAGATAAAAAACATAATAGCTTCTCCATGCTTGGATAAAAATGTTTTTAGCAGGGAGCCAAAGAGTACAATGAAGGCGCCTGCCTAATGTCAATAAGCAGGGAGTTGTGGTTGGTATGGTATTGCATTTAGGAAATAATCACTGTCTTTTTCTATTATCTTTTTCTATTTGCATTTCCTTTACATCTCACTTCAGTCCCTTACATCCATAGAAATAACAACTGTGGTTCCATGTGCTCAGTTCAACCCCCTTAAACCTACTGATGATGCACCTTGCTGTTTGCATGATGGTTTATTTCTTGCCCAATAGTGGTAACCGAGAATTTGAATTCGCATACTGGGAATGTGGCTGCAATTGCTGTTGTCCCCAAGCTACTGTCTCTGAAGGTAGACCAAACCATGTGTGTTTTCTCTGTGTCAATTATTATTCACTGGAATTGGGTTGGCTGTCAAAATTACTTTATAGCAGCCTGATTCTGATTCTCTATCATTTCTCAAACCTCTCTCTAAGTGAAGGGTCAAGCCTGTAAAGTTTGGAGCAGCCACGTTAAAAGGCAGGCAGGGCATTCCAGGCAGGGGGTTGCCAACCCTGCTTTGATATGGGTATTTTTGCAGAGGATCCCTAGTCAAGCCTTACCAATAGTACAATTCTAACAATATCTACTCAGAAGTAAGTCCTGTTGAGTTCTATGGGGCTTAGTGCCTTAGTAAGTGCAGCCTTCAGGGGCACCCATCTTTATTCCTGACTGCTCCCATCTGACATCTCCACAACACTAGGCCCCCTTCTTCCTCAAATGGCCTTCTGGTGACTGGCTGGCCTGAGGGCACTTAAACCTTTTTTGCCAGAAGTAAGTAGGCTAGATTAAATATTCCCTACCCAGGCTTCCATACTACCCTGAACATGCCCGATCTCAGAAGCTAAGCAGGGTCAGGCCTGGTTAGTACTTGGATGGGAGACTGCCTGGGAATACCGGGTGCTGTAGGCTTAGAGGAAGGCAATGGTAAACCACCTCTGAATACCTCTTACAATGAAAACCCTATAAATATATCCAAAAAAGATTCATAGGGTCGCCATAAGTCATAATCGACTTGAAGGCATGTAACAACCCAGGATCCCTAAGCAGGTGAGAAGGAATAGTCCCATCACTTCAGCTTGCCTTGGGACCACCCTCATTTACCTATGATTTCTACCTTTAATTTCCAATCAGATATTTTGTTTTGAGTGGTATGCTCCATGCAATTGTGACTGATGCTTAATGTATCATGCTTCATGACATCACTAAGGCACACCCCTTTGACATCACTAGGGCCTGGGTTGACTGGCTGGCCTTGCCCCTGCAATCTCAGGGTTTGGGATCCTTCTGACCTCGCAACCCTACGCCCGTCCTCCACTTCAAACCAGGCTTTGAATTTTTACAGCACTGGACGCCACTGCAAGCCTTTTTCATTGTATTTGCAAGAGCATCTATCTGTTGCAAGGGCTGGTTGTTTCTTTTAA
Organism: Rhineura floridana; assembly: GCF_030035675.1. NCBI lineage: Eukaryota > Metazoa > Chordata > Lepidosauria > Squamata > Rhineuridae > Rhineura > Rhineura floridana. The sequence continues at coordinate 9,331,161 of NC_084483.1, read as the reverse complement.
TGGATGCACGAGGCTGGAGCGGAGCAAGTGGGCAATCTTTGGTCTTTCCTTTAAGCGGGCCACTCCTACCTCCCCTCTTCATCGTTGTTTGTAAGCACGCAAAGAGCAGCCAGCAGGATATTCTTTCGTCGCGGGGGTAATTTATAAACCCTTTGCCAGTGAACGGTTGAAAAATAAAACACTCCAGCCTAGTGCTCCCCACGCAAGCGGCGCAGGGGAAAGGCTGCAACTAACCCGCGGCGGCTCTTGTCACCACGTCTATAGCCAGGCTCAAACGCCTCGCTTTTTCCCGTTGGGCGGCCGCCGCCGCCGCCTCCTTGGCCCCTGCAGCCGTAGGGCGAGAGGTCCCGCCGCTTCGCGAGCTCGCGGGGCGGGCTTAGAGGAACGCCACCGCCTCCAGTTCCGCTTCCCAGGCCGCGCTGCCAACTCCTCCTCCCTTCCCTAAGCAGGAGGCGCCGGGCGCGCACCTCCTGAACCGGCGGGTTTATATAGCGATAGCTGCGGAGGGCAACCCGAGGGGTCCGGGATAGGCAATGCGGTTGAGTCGCCGAGGCAGCTGGAGGTAAGCGGAGGGAGCTGCGGGGCCCGGACGGCGGGTTGACTCCAACAACGGCTGGCACCCACGTGGCAGACAAAGTCAGCCAAGCCGGGCTCCCCTTGGCCCGCCGGCGAGGGCGCTCGAGGTAGAGAAGCTCGGCTTCCTGCCAGCCCCCTGCCTAATTCAGGTTGCAGCGAGGATGTGCGGCGGGGCCATTGTGCCGATAAACGCTGCCCCAGTCGGGGAGGGCAACGCAGCGGTCTTGACTTGCACCACAAAACTTGGATTGTGTCCTTGCTAAGCCGATGGACCCACCGCTAGGACCCTCCTCTGCCAAGCAGCATTGGGAGGGGGATGTTCTTGGGGGTGTGTGTCATCTACTTTAAGGTTCACCTTTGGGCTTATATTTCTCCTGATTTGCCCACAGGTTGCTCATTATTTTAAAAAAACAAATCCTGCCCTTCCTGTAAGCAGCCCAGGTTGGTGCACACGTACCTGGTTCAATCCCCTGCCCTGCCCTGTCCCATTTTATCTCCCCGACAACCCTGTGAGGTAGGTTAAGCTGAGAGATGGCAACTACCCTGAGGTTCCCGCAGGAAACTTCATGGCTGAGTGTAGATTTGAATCTGGATCTCCCAGGTTCTATTCTGCAACCTTAACTGCCTTGCCACACTCTCACCTTGCAGTGAAGCAAGTGGGGTCTTTGTTGGTAGAGGGCACTGCAGTACCTTGGCAGGAGCAACACAAAACATGCATCTCCCAAAAGACCTTTTAATGCTGGCTTTCCAGCAGCTCAGCTATTCATTCTCTGGCCATGTAGGAACCTGCCTTGTACTGAGTCAGACCATTGGTCCATCTAGGTCAGTTTTGTCTACACTGACTAGCAACAGCTCTCCAGAGTTTCGGGCAGAAGTGTATCCCAGCCCTACCTAGAGATATCATTGGGGATTGAACTTGAGACCTTCTGAATGCAAGGAGATGCTCTACCGCTCCTTTTTCCCCCAGCATTACTGCTGACCCTTAATTGGAAGCTTATTGCTTCTGGTGAGAGTCAGCCTATGGGATGTGCTGGACTTCGTTCAGCTGCCTATGCCCTTTTATATTCTCTCCTGCCATTGCTTCCCAGCAACTGGCATTCAGAGGCATGGTAGCATATAGCCATCTAGGAACCACTGGCAGCCATATCTTTTATGAATTTGTCTAGTCCGCTTTTAAAGCCGGCCAGGCTGGTGGCCACCACAACATTTTAGGATAATGAATTCCACAGTATAACCATGCCCTGTGTGAAGATACTAGCACAAGGTGGACCGCTACTTCTGCCAGTCCTTCCTTCACTCCCACTAAATCCTGCCCCTGAGTGTTGGACCCTCCGGAACCATCTGTGCTATGGTTCAGAGGGCTGCAGTATATAGGGGAGATTGCCCATGACTGTAGTGGTGGTGATGTCTTTTCATACTGAGTGTTTAAGGATTGTACACAATCTTAAAATTTCTATTCCCATTCCCAGCCTGCATAAGCTGAGTTAGAACAGTGGGTGCATAAAAATTTATCCCAGTGCGCTTGTGATCTTGAACTGGCTTAGTTTGGCACTTTTGTTTCTGGCAATTGTCACAGAACCAGTATGGCTGCCCAGTACTTGATTTAAAGTAGGCTGCTGAGATTAGGAATTAGAGACATTAATAGAACACATTGGGTCATAGAATAAAGTTACAGTAGAGTAGTTTAGTGAGCAGTAAATGCTTACCTTTATGGATTTATGAGAGCCAGTGTGGCATAGTGGTTAGAGTGTTGGACTACGACGTGGGAGACCAGGGTTCGAATACTCACACAGCCATGAAGCTCAGTGGGTGACCTTGGGCCAGTCACTGCCTCTCAGCCTCAGAGGAACGCAATGGTAAACCACCTCTGAATACCACTTACCATGAAAATCCTATTTGTAGGGTTGCCATAAGTCAGAATCGACTTGAAGGCAGTCCATTTTCATGGATTTATAGTATGCTTTTTGTTTGCACTGTTCCTAATCTACCTACATTGGTTATTTAATGGAGGAAACATATGGTCTCCTTGCTTTCTCCCAATCCCTAAACCCCAATTTATTTTAAGATCTTGGATCCATGCATAAAATGATTTGTATAAAATAAGTATATGCGCTTGCATATGCCAGGGCTAAGATGGCACAACTGGGTAGATTTCTTTGGAGAGATTTTTGTTTCTGTGTGGGTGCATATGTACTGCCGGTTCATTGGGAATGGTAAGATCCTCACCCCCACTAAAATATTTGCTTCCTTCCCCATTCCACTGATGGATGTCTTACTGTTGGCCGAATGACACCAATGGAGACAACCCATACTAGCTGTGCTTTATATATTGGTGATGTTTGGGTTTTTCCCTTTTTGCCATAATTGATGTATTTGCTTTGTATGATGACCTTAATGGCATTGTAAATGTCCTGGATTATTAATTTTTTTCTCTACATAATGGAAATCAATTTGGGCAGAAGGGAGGAGAAGTAACTAAAACAGTGTGACTTTGTATGTCTGACACACTTATTTGGAGTTGTCTGTTTTATAGTTTCTTCCTAAACATGTACATGAGTGTAATTCAATGGGAACTTCCAAATAAACGTGCTTAGAAGGGGGGCATTTACCTCAGAGCTCAGTGACAAAAGGGCTTTCCTTTTCTTTCTGCTAACTTTGGAAGGAAGCTATATATTGCCCTGTTACTGGATTATTTGTAGGAAACTCAATCCCCATACATGATTTATTAAAGCAACTTTTTCTTCAAAAATTAACAAACTGGATGTAAATTTTAATACAACGTGGTGTGTTAATGTGGATCATTTACCCAACACAAAACTAAAACTATATTATACTCAAAGTCTTGTCTTATTTCTGTTGATGCTATCGTTCTTAAATTTGATGTTAAACAGAAATACTGTTCACTGTAACTCTTGCACGTGCAGGTACGATCACCGTCCTTTTAGAGGTACCCATCGCAACTCCCCGCTGGCTGCAGAAAACCTCATGGTTTAGAGCCACCACAAAGCAAGTGAGAAACATGAAGACAAACCCTGCCATCCAAGCTGCCGTTGACCTCACAGCAGGGGCTATGGGTAAGGCTGAGGAAATCCTGTTTTCACAAGAACTTTTAGAAACTGATAGCAGAGCTTTGTTGCCCTTCCCTAGATGTACAAGGGCAGCGTCCAATGACAGCAGTGCTGCTTCTAAAAAGTACTAAGGGAGATAACTTGTTGACCTCGCCGTGCATTGTGAGCTTCTCATATGTCACTTTCCTTCTGTGAAACCCTGGCTATTGCGGAAAGGTAAATGTGTAAACATTCTTGTCTAATAATTTTCTAGCTGTCGCTTTGAATCATTTAGTGTTAGCTTTCATGCTCACATGAGCATTTCCAAATACGTCACAAGTAAAAGTTGAGCAATAAAGGCAACCAGAGACAATTTTGTTTTCTGGTGTTTTACATTCTTTAGCCAATACAGGGTTAGTATGCCAGTCAGTTGATCTCCTGTTGTTACTTTATAGTCAAATATTCCAAGAGTGCCATTGTGTCGGTGGCAGCTTACAGTTTTTTATTTCATTATGGTGGGTTTTTGTAAGCTCGACAGGAGTGAGGGCAGCTCATCTCCTACTAGCCCTGCAGCAACTGGGGGAAATATAGCAGAGTTTATCCCATCGGCTGCCTGCTGTAATTGCAGGCATCTCCAAACAGGAACGCAGTGGAGTGTCAGACTAGGACCAGCAAGCATCAAGTTCAAATCCTCACTTTGCCATGAAGGTTATTAGGTGATGCTGAGTCACTTTCACACTGTCAACCTAATCTTCTCAATATTTTATGAGGATAAAATGGGAAGGAAGAAACTTTGTATCTCCTAAGCTCCTTGGGAGGAAAAGGAAAGAAAAATGGATTTAAAAATTCATCAGAGTTTTTAAAGTTAAAATCATTGTTTCACAGTAACAGATGTCTAATTTGGTTTTTCATAATCAGTGTAAGTATCAAACTTGATGCTGATGCAAGAGGCCATGGAATGCAAGAGGCCAATTCACCTGTGACATTTTTCTGAATAGTTCAAATATATACAAGATAAGAAGAGCGGTCTTGTGCAGCTCTTTCTGTGGGGAATTTCCCTGCTTACCAAGCTGAGCTGTGGAAGCCTCTGTGTCAGAACCGCTCTGACCTTTTTGAGAGAGGCTAATGGCCCCTGTCTTATTTGAGGGCTGATCCCATCTGTATGTACCCGAGTCCCCTGTGCTTCTTTTGGAATCCTCTGTAGCAGCCCCTGCATTGTGGAACTCCTTCCCCACAGAGGTGCATATAGCATCCTCATTAGACAGCTTCTGTCATATGTTGAAGGCTTGCCTCTTGGCCTTGGCCTTTGACCGTGAAGGCGTTGTTGTGGAACCTCTCTCTTCTGTTTTGGTTAATCTGTACTGTGCTGCTTTTATCTGGCATCATTTTACTTCTTTTCATAATTCGTATAGATGCTCTACTTCATTTACTTCTTTTTAATTGCATGATTCCATAGCGGTAACCTGCCCTGGGACCTTATGGGGAAGGGCAGGGGTACGACATCTCATAAATGCTTAAATAAATCCTGTGCAAAGTTCCAGAAGCAGATACAAGGTGGTTACAGGAACTATCTGACTGCTGCCCTGCCAGATGGAAGGAGGGAGAGGATGAAGCTTTTGCTCAGAGGTGTGTGGCTTGTTTAGGAGAGGAGGATTCCATGGGCCAGGAAAGAAGCCAACATTCTTTTCTCCAGATTAAACTATTGCTTGCCACACCTGACCTTTGCTTAGCGCTGTCTTATTTGGTCTTAGGGAGACAGAACATCCATGGTCATGGGCCCCACCGTAAGCAGAATTATACTACCTTAAACAATCATGGCTTCCCTCAAAGAATCCTGAGAAATGTAGTTTATTAAGGGTGCTGAGAGTTGTTAGGAGACCCCTACTCCCTTCACAGAGCTACAATTCCCAGAGTGGTTTACCAATTGGTCCCTCTTCCCAGGGAACTCTGGGAATTGTAGCTGTGTGAGGGGAATCTTGCTGAGTCCATGATATCACCATCAATGTCAATACATCTGGCCCCAACCACACTGAAGATCTTCCTTTTTCAACAAGCTCTTTAAGTGGAGATTTTTATTTGCATCTGTACTGGAATTTTATATGTGACATTCTTTTAACATATGTTTTTATTGTTGATGTTTTTATTATTAAATCACTTTGAGGTGTTTTATAGGAAGTGATTCATAAATGGACGGAAACAGACACATCAGTCTCTCTCAAAGGCCTAAGTGGAAAGATGAGCATGGTGCCATTCACAGAGAGGCTTCTAACACTCACAAATTCTTTTTGTGTGTGCGTGCAGGAGGCACTGCCTGTGTGATGACTGGCCAGCCGTTTGATACTGCTAAGGTGAAAATGCAGACGTTCCCTAACATGTACCGAGGGCTTGTCGACTGTTTTGTGAAGACTTACAAGCAAGTAGGGGTTCGAGGCTTCTACAAGGGCACCACCCCAGCACTTGTTGCTAACATTGCCGAAAACGCAGTGCTCTTCATGTGTTACGGCTTTTGCCAAAACATTGTGAGGAGAATTGCTGGACTAGACAGGAAAGCAAAGTTGAGGTTAGTGACTAACCTTTTTGTTCTCTCCCAGCACTCTGTAACTAGCAGATGCTCAAAATAAGTATCTAAACAGGCAGAATTAGAAGGCCACTTCTGCCACCATCTGTGCAACGTTCAACTTCATTATGAAGAAATGTATTTATATACTCCCCTTCCATTGCATCTGTGCTGCACAGGGCAGGTTACAGCAGTTTAAAAAAACCAAACCACTTAGGCTGGAATACTCAGATTTCTTCCAATTGAGCCGTCACATTAATCCAAGTAGTTTGCTTAATTAGGCTTTGGATTGGGTTGTCAAGACACACAGGCTGTCCAGCCTGCTACACACTACTCAATAAGTATATTCTCTGGTCGAGTCAGAATAGCCCACAAGCAGGTGAGGAAAAAGTCATCTCAAAAGCTTCTCATTTCTTTTTTCTTTACGAAGGAAAGGGTACTCCTAGAGTTCTGGCTCCTGTAAATTGGAACACATCATGTATGTCTCGTGAAGCCTTCTTGGAGATTGCTTTGCTTGCAAGTCAGGGTGCCCCTCCTTCCTAGGCAGATGCGTATAGCAAAGAGCCTCCAAATGGAGGTTCAGGTGCAATGCTGCAATATCCCTCCCAGCCTGATTCTTAACAATAGCCTAGGTGAGAAAATCTCCCTTGCCAAGAATTTTTTTCTTTATGTGTCCTACACCCAGCCCTGTCCCTGGATGACACCTAGAGCTTATTCATTTGACTCTTCTGTACATCAGCTGACTCCAGGGCAGCTACTATTAAAATGAAACAGATTGCAGAGCAGCTATGTGCAGTCCCAAATGAGTAGATCTTTGCTTACTTAAATTTGCATGGGGAGAAACTTACTGGCCTTGCCAGGTACGGAGTTCCAAATTTGGAGTCCCCCAGAGAAGGCTCTGCTCCAAGCCCCTGATTTGATTCAGTCTGCAGCAATACTCCACCACCCCTGAGATCTTAAGAAAGAAGGGAATTGTACAGGCAAGGGGAATTCTGAAGATATGCTAGACCCAAGATGTTGGGTGCTTTTGAAGATCAAAACCAGCACCTTGCATTGTGCCTCAGAGACAATTGGAAGCCAGTGCACATTTGGTAGAACAGAAGGTGTGTGTTTTCTAATACTCACCCGCTTGAAACTTCTGAAAAGACTTTGTGGGCAGCCCTTTGTGGAACATGTAGTAATCAATCTGAAAACTTACCAAGGTATGTTATAACGGTGCCCACGAAGATATGCAGTAATAAAAAGAAATGTAACAGAAAAAGTGTGGGAAAGAACTGTTCCCTGGACAAGGTTGTTGCAAATGTCTGCATCATATCCCTGAACACCTTCCATCCTTGGCTTGACTGCTGGAGATAATTTAAGGTAAGTTTCTCGTTGGTTGCAGAAGTGAAACTGAACACATAGGAAATGATTTTTGAGGTCTGTTAATAGAAAGCAATTAACAGTGCAATCTTATGCATGTCTACTCAGAAGTAAGTTCTTTGGGCTTTACTCTCAGGTGTGTTCAGTTTTGCAGCCTATCTTACAATTATCACTCACAGTTTCTGAAGTGTTCACATGATTGCAGGATATATTGACTGTTTGTATTAATATGGAATTTTGCAATACTGAAGTTCACGTCGCTAGAATTATTCACTCTACTTATGCAAACGGTTGATTACGTACCAAAAAGTTTATTAAATTTAGCTTTGGTATTCTGGCTCGTATGTTTTGAGCATGGCTCTCTGTGCTGAAATGAATGAATGAAGAATGCTAGCTGTATATATTTCCGTTCTCATACAAATGTTTTACAAAGAAAGATTTAGGGAGACAAGATATAGTGATAGTTTTTAAAAGTTTAAAATAGTTGCTAGACAGTGGAAATGATTGTTCAGTGTCTACTGGAGGCAGCAGAAGATGCAGCAGTTTTAAACTAAAGTGGAACTTCCAGGCCACTGGGTTCTGTCCGGTGTTTGTCATACTCAGAGCAGACCTATTGAAATTAATGGACATGACTAACTAGTTTCAGACAAATTTCAGTAGGTTTACTTTGAGTTTAACATAGTTGGGTACTGTGTGGAACAAGTTGCTTCCAGGAGCTGTGAAACAGGCTACCTTAGAAGTTTGCTCAAAGAGTTCAACAGGACAGGCATTTATTTACTTCAATGTATATCCCACCCTTCCTCCCAAAGGAGCGCAGGTAATACAATATTCTGCCTTACAGAATGGAGTTGGACTACTTGATTCATGCAATCTATTCCTGTCCTGATTCTAAATTGGAAGCCAGATGCATTGGTCCAAACAGTGTCTCCTGTTTCTATGTACAGTACCACCCTGTTGCTATAAGTTGCTCCCCTGCTTATCTCTATAGTTACCTGCATGGAAAACTGGAAATCAGCATGGCCGTTATTGCACTGTAGATTAAGGCTCCTGACTTCCATGTACCAGATACAATTCGTCTTTCTTGCAGTGACCTTCAGAATGCCGCTGCTGGTTCCTTTGCTTCTGCCTTTGCCACCTTGGTCCTCTGCCCCACAGAACTTGTGAAGTGTCGCCTGCAGACCATGCATGAATTGCAGTTATCTGGGAAGATAGTGCAAGGACACAAGTAAGTAATGTGTAGCTCTGCAGAAAGGCCATCACCACTGTTGTACATACGTTGATAACTGGATTACTGTAATGCACTCTTTGTGGGGTTGCCCTTGACGTTGGTCCGGAAGCTGCTGAAAGAATTGCACGTTGGCTTCCCATTAGTTACTGGACCAAGTTCAAGGTGCTGGTTTTAGTGTACAAAGCCCTATATAGCTTGGGACCAGGATACCTGAAAGACCATCTTACCCCTCATATACCTAGTCAATCATTGCACTCTGAAGGTGAGAGCCTTCTGCAGATACCACCTCATCAGGAGGTTTGTTCCGCACAACATAGGAAAAGGACCTTTAGTGTTGTGGCACCTACCCTTTGGAATTCCCTCCCCTTAAATATTAGGCAGGCACCATCTCTATTATCTTTTTGGTGCCTATTGAAGACCTTCCTCTTTCAACAAGACTTCTAAGCAGAGACCTTATCCCAGTTTGTGTCTGTTTTGGAATTGCTTTTTAGATGTTTTTAAAGATTTATTCAAAAGATGTTTTTAAGATGTTTGATTTTTAAAATGTTTTAAAGATGTTTAAAGATGTTTTTAGAGTTTTGTTCTTTGTTTGCCACCCTGGGCTCCTTTTGGGAGGAAGGGTGGGATAGAAGTTTAATTATTATTATTACTAATAGCTCATTTTCAGAAAGATGCTTTGCGCTGCGTGCAACAAAATCTAGAGGTGCACATGCCCCAAAGCCGCTAACAGTAATAATTAAGTGTAGCAGTTTTGAATGTTCAGAGCACTATATGTGCATTGTCCTTATCGACTTACCTTACAGGGTTGTTGTTATTATTATCATCCCCCCCCCCCAGATGTTGCACATGGGTGGGCTGAGACTGAGAGAGTGGTTTGCCTATGGCTATTCGCCTAGCGAGTTCATGGCAGAGGTGAAATTCGAACCACAGACTTCTTAGTCTCTTAGGCAGCAACCATACTATACATTTAAAGCCCTATGATACCCCGAAGAATCCCAGCAACTGTACTTTGATGGCGCTGAAAGTTCTTAAAAGGGCTGGATATAAATTCAGCTCAGTCTTGGGGACGAGATACCTTGGTTGTGTGGGAGCAGGGTCAAAGGAACAGGAGAGCATTAATGCTCAAACATTTCCTTAGGCTATTGAGCTTCTGTCCTGCTTGAAATGTATGGGAATGAAACTGTTTTCTTGCTGAATGTCAGTCAAGGATATGAATGTATAGGGTTGTTGCTCAACCCGCATAGGCAACTGGCCAGTCCAGGAGCAGTGAAAGGATCTGTGAGATGCTTGGGCAGTTCCATATGTATGCATTTGCCTGCCCCTCCCTCCTCCCAAAAAGCACAAGAGATGACAATTCCATGGAAAATGGGACTGGTGGCAAGGCTATCCCTGCCAAGGAAACGTGTGAGATTCAACATGTCTTAACATGTACGTCAGCAACTCAGACAAAACTTTCATCTGGGACAACCAATGACTGGAAATGTGCATGCCTAAATGCTGATAAAGTTGGAGTTTTCTTGAGGGATATAAATCTTTATATTATTTTTGTGTGTGTGTTGTCTTATCTCATTATGCTCCAGGACAGGAGCTAGAAATTTCTAATTGTGCTTCTTCCCGTCTTGAGTTACATGACTTGAATAAGTGGCAATGCTCTTCCCCTATTTGCAAGCAACTTGTCACACAGGCAGTTTCCATTCGTATAACCTGTTCCTGATAATCTCTTTCCTCTCCTAGTACAGTTTGGTCAGTAGTGAAAGGAGTTCTACAAAAGGACGGTCCCTTTGGATTCTACCGTGGTCTCTCCAGCACTTTGCTACGAGAAATCCCAGGCTACTTTTTGTTCTTTGGAGGCTATGAACTGAGTCGGACATTTTTTGCATTTGGGAGACCAAAAGAGGAATTAGGTATGTTGTTTTGACTTGTTAACAGTATGAAGGTGTCAGCCTGGGCCTTTAAAAGAATACAGCTAGTTCTGATGAAACAACCTGCCATGGAGTTTTTACAGTGCATTCTAATTCCTGGAACTAAACACTTGCAATCCTTAAAGGAATAAATGTTAATGGAGTGCATTAATTTGATTCTACATTCAACCATGTTGTTTCAAAATACACTGATGGACAATTTGTGTTACGAAATTGGATTGCTGAAAAACATTTTTACATGTAAACTAATGATGGGATAATAGAGAAGACACATCCTACGCATGTTGTGGCTGCAGAGGTGTCAATTAGACACTTGCTCTGTGATACCACCACCACTTTCCCCTCACTTCCTACAAACCTAATTCTGCTCTAACAGAACTGGCTTCTTGTGCCCTTAGCATATAGTCCCTCTTGCCCTGAAGCAGTCCAACAACATCTGGAGGGCTTCAGGTTCCCCATCCCTGCTCTCATGGGAAACTTAGCAGGCTCACTGCCAAGCAGTAGGGTCACCTACATATAAGAGAGAGAGAGAGTGAGAGTGTGTGTGGTGTGTGTGTTACAACCAGAGCTTGGAAAAGTTACTTTTTTTAAACTACAACTCCCATCAGCCCCAGCCAGCATGGCCACTGGAGTGGGCTGATGGGAGTTGTAGTCCAAATAAAGTAACTTTTCCAAGCTCTGGTTACATCACCCCAATTGTGTGGGAACATTTTTTCAAAGCACACATAGAAAGTCTGCTAAACAACAGCCATGCATATGCAAATTCCTCCCCTAGGAACAGAACAGACGAAGCACTGGCTGTAGCAAAAAGGACCCTGCAGTACCTCATGATGCACTTTGGCATAGAAAAGCACAGTTCAAGAAACTTTGTCCAAAACAGTTCTTCATCCACCTCCTTTGGAGAACAGTGACAGTTATGGTCAACAGCCTTCAGTGTACCTCACAGCTCACCTAGAAATCACCTGCCTTAGAATTGCACACAAAGAGAGCTGCTTCTCGGGTTCAGGGCTTACCCCACTGTTAGGCAGAGGAGCAGCCATTTTGTGGGAGGGGTACCATTAAAGTATGTTTTTAGCACTGTAGGCAGATGGGGGATTGAGCTGGATTTTCTACTTCAGGTACCAAGACATCTTAGGCCGTCTCTGCTTGGTTTTGTAGGTCCTGTTGCATTGATGATCAGCGGCGGCTTTGGGGGTATCTGTTTATGGATTGCTGTATATCCAGTGGACTGCATCAAATCTCGAATCCAGGTTCTTTCTATGGCAGGAAAGCAGGCAGGCTTCATGGGAACGTTTGCAAATGTCTTCCAGAATGAAGGTTAGCACACTAAACAATAACTGAGGCTGTGGAAAAGGGGATATCTAGGAATCTGTGTTGCCACACAAATTGCATAGTATACTTAGAACAAGATGTCTCCTATATCATGGCCTTTACTACTTTTTTTTTTAATCCTGGAAGTGTGTAGGCAATTTCTCAAGGAGGCACTCATATCTGGCTCTTGTTCTTGCCAAGGTGATCACCAGCTTACAATAAACAAATTAAAAAACTGATTTGACCAATACCAGCAGCAACTATAGCAGCTGAACCAGCCGTACTTATCTACTTCTTTAGAAGCATAAGCCTCACTCGTGTTCCAAGAACCACAGACCTCCCTCCCTCCCTCAAAATAGCTAGGCTAGGAATTGCTATCTCACAAGTAGTTGGCTAAAAGTACAAATTGTTTTGACCATCTGTGGCCCTTCATATTGCTTCTCCAGTTTTGTTGGTAGTAGCAGGGAATAGTGTTGAGAAAGCCTATTACAAGGATAATTGGTGTGTTACAAGGAGTGGGAAGCAAGGAATGGCAAGGAATGGCAAGAAATGGGAAAGATGAGGTATGACTCCTCTGGGGTAGCCAGTGTAGTACACCACATCTTGAGGGCAACAGAGTGTTGGACTATGACCTGGGAGACCACTCAGTCATGAAGCTCACTGGGTGACGTTGGGTTAGGCACTGCCTCTCAGCCTAACCTACCTCACATGGTTGTTGTGAGGATCAAACGGGAGGGGAGAACTATGTATGCCACCTGGAACTTCTTGGAGGAAAGGTGGGGTATAAATGTAATAATAAATAAATAATCCTCATTGGCCGTGCTGGCTGGGGATGATGGAACTTGCAGTCCAGCAGCATTTAGAGGGCAGCAGGATGGCTATCCCTGCTGTCTAGATCTACAGCTAGAGTGTAAGATTCACCAGAGAGAAGTGGGGCCAAAGGAAGATGAGACTGGGGCTTCTTTGTTTTACTATTTTAATGCCTCTGGTACTGCTCATGCTGTAAGATGCGCCTTTTAGCTAAATATTATCTTAAGACACTTTGCATTTCTCTTTAGTGGGCACTCGTGTATTTCTGTTAGTGGGGCTAGAGGTACAATTTATGGTAAATAGAACATGGACTTCTCACTTATTAGAATAAAGCTACTCATTGTGTGTACTGCCCCTGCCCCACTGTACTAGGGGGAGAGGAAATCTCATACCTAGAACAGCTAGTAGAAAGGAGCCTTTATAGCAGCTATAATATAGTTAGAATTTAGTTGGACATAGAGTAGTTGCCAACCAGTGCCTGTGAAGGCTTTAATTGGTGCCTCCAGAAGGAACCCCAGACTTCATTTAAAAAAGAAGTAAGGCTCTAGCCCTCCTAGAAATAAAGTTACAAAGCTGCTCCCTCCTGTCAGTGTTTTTAGCACTGAGTGAAGTCACAGCTGTGATTGATAAGTGAGTTGTTTGGACACCAGGCAGTAGGAATCCCTACTACAGTTCCCTTTACTGCACTTTCATGGCTTCTGTTTTAATCTCTGTAGTCTGCCCTTCATTGTTTCCTAGCAATCAGAATGCATCTTTCCTGTGGTGGGTTCTTCTTTGCTTTAGGATCAGAATTGGGGAAAATAGGGTCTTTGCGCCTTTGATAGCTATATCTCCACAATCAGGACATAACTGACTTCCCAGTTATGCTGTAAACATAATGCTGTCAGGGGTAGTAGTAGTAGTAGTGACTGTACTTGTTCTAATTTTGTGTTAGAGTGCTGGACTACGACCTTGGAGACCAGGGTTCAAATCCCCACACAGCCACGAAGCTCACTGGGTGACCTTGGGCCAGTCACAGCCTCAGAGGGAAGCAATGGTAAACGCCTTCTGAATACCGCTTACCATGAAAACCCTATTCGTAGGGTCGCCATAAGTTGGAATCGACTTGAAGGCAGTCCATGTCCGTTGTTCATGCCCCATGGCAGCCATTTTATGACTGGCATTCTTTCAGAATTCAGAGTGTACCTACTGGCCTGTGTGCTCAAAGAGTCAAGCTTCAGTTATCTGCTGCAAGGCCACATCATTATCACACCCCAGTGAAACGTTAGCAGTGTTCTGTGACGTTCAAGGGATAACGGACCATGCCTTGCACCACTGTAAGGCTGAACTACTTACAGTAGACCTAGCACTGTTCTGAAGCCACAGTTACTGTAGAATGTCAGATCAGACTTTTTCACACCTACACAGAAGAGCTATTCTAGCCTCACAACTATGCAAAGTAGGTACAGCTTGAATAGTATGATTGGCCCAAGGGCAGTTGGTGAGCCGCATTGAGATGGAGATATGAACCCCAGTCTTGCTGCCCTGTAGCTCCCTAAAGACTTCCAGATAAATCTACAGCATTGATTTCAACAATTTCCCAAAGCGTTTTAGCTGTTTCAAGTTCCTCTTTAATTGTTCAAAATGTAAACACATACCTGGTCATATCATCCATGCCCTAAGTTTACCTTTTTTGCAATCTTATACCATTTTGCTATTAAGCAGTATATAAATATATGAAATAAATAAGTGTGGACCACATTCTGAGCACTCCAGAAGTATTTGAATAGTTTGCTGGGGTTGGGGCAGATGGACCTGGCTCAACTGTAGAAGAGGATTCGTTAATAAAAGACTTTTTATAAATCTCATTCTTCTGAGTTTTTTTTAAAAAAATACTAATTCTGTTCTAAGCAATAGCTTTGTTAACAATTTAACTCTCGTTGACAGGTATTTTTGCCTTGTATTCGGGACTGAAACCTACTATGATTCGAGCTTTTCCAGCTAATGGTGCATTGTTCCTTGCCTATGAATACAGTCGAAAACTGATGATGAACCAATTTGATACATAATATTTTTATTGTAGGCTAAAGTCATTGGAAATGTATGCAGGTCATTGGAGCTGTTGTAAGAGCAACACAGTTATAAAACTGTTGATAAAGTTTAAAGGATTATGTTGTGTTTTTTTAAAGTATCAATTCGTTTCAATAAATATGCTGTGGTTTTATAAAATTTGCATGGCTAAGAGTTATATGCCTCGATAACTACAGATACTAGGATCTCTTACAAGATCTTGTACAGTCAATTACCAAAGGAGTTAAACAGTGGGGTTTTCTTTTTTGAAAAAACATGTTAAAATACTGGTTTTGATTGTCAGGTTGTGGCAACCCAAGGCACTGAAGAATAAGAAATACTATCCATATTTATTATGTTAGGAAGACACACAGCAGGTACAATTTAATACAATGTCTGGAATTCACCTTGTTGGTACAACTGACTCTGCCAACTTGGTTACTTGATTCACCAACACTGCAAAGTAGCTAACGCATTTGGATGGGAGAGTGATGGGCTGCTTTGTATTCAAGAACCCAGCATACCACTACACTGCCATTGTTTCCCTGCTACTGGTAAAGATTTAAAATAAATCTCTAGCCCCAGTTGAAAACCAAGAAAATAATTAAGTACACAAGCTTATCTTCACTTCTGTCGTTTTTTTTGCCACAGAGAAGCTTTGTTCCATCTTTTCATGTGCACACTTCTCTTAAAGAATTTTTCTTAAAGTAAGAGCCACGTATCCCCTCAGGTACGTTTTAGTTTAGGGGGAAAAGGCAAGATATGACAAAGGTGTATACAATTATGCAGGGCCTAGAGCAGCCTTTCCCAACCAGTGTGCCTCCAGATGTTGGGCCACACTTCTCATCTTTCCTGACCATTGGCAATGCTGGCTGAGGCTGATGGGAGTTGCGGTCCAACAACATCTGGAGGCACACTGGTTGAGAAAGGCTGGCCTAGAGAAAGGGGAGAGATAATTTTTGAGTGACATTTCCAGAAGGGGAAAAAAGTCTTATGGCACCTTTAAAGACTTACATTATTATAGTCTTAGCTTAGATGCAGGAAATATTGTCTCCTAAGTGGCTCTGGAACAAAGGTGCCATACGATTCTGAGGGGTGGTGGTGAGGTTTTGTTTTTTTGCTGCAACAGACCATTGTGGCTACTACCAGCAGAAACAGTAACAGAATACCATTTCTCACAGCTAAAGCCTCTCTAGGGCATTACTGCTTATCCTGACAGTACCATGACTGTAAGACTGGGCCCAGAGGTGAAAAATTCACATCAAGCTTGGAAACAGAACACAGTAATGACAGAAGGCAATTTGGCACCTTAGTCTCCAGGTGTTGCCTAGCTGTAACACTGTCAAAACCTCAAACTTGTTGTCATACAGGTCAGCAGGGACAGCCGGAGAGAATTCAGGAATCTTACAGGCTCCATGAGCCTCTTAGAGGATAGGGCAGAACATCCTAATTCATCCCTAGTATTGCAATGGGGTGGGTGGGAAGGAAGGCTGGCTTGTATCTATCTGTGCCATTAGATCAGGGATGGGGAGCTTACAGTCTAGCAACATCACTCTTGATCACTGCCCATGCTGGCTTGTTTGATGGGAGTTGCAGTGCCAACAACATCTGGAGGGCCACCATGCCCGTTTTAGAGGTACCATCAGTAAAAATCAAATACCTCTAGCCAAGTGCCTGCACTCACCCTCTGTGCAAGTTACCCAGAACAAGTCCGGGCAACATCTAATACCAAATGCCATGTACAATAAGGGAGTCTACTATGTAGTAAGGTGATCAGTGCAGTAAGAGAATCTCCAGTCTATCCTGAGCCTCCTGTTTCTAAGAACATCCATACCATATCAGTAGAACAGAGTACTGGAAACCTTTGTAAGTCAGGGATGTGACCCTCCAGATGTTGGATTCACAGCTCCCACCAACCCAAGCCATCATGGTGAATGGTAGGGATTATGGGAGTTGTAGGCCCAACGATATCTGCTGGGCCACAGGTTCCCCAACCCTGTTATAAATGGCCAATCTGACCAATTGTAAACGGCTACTTCGTCAGATGTTGGTGACATAAGCAATGCCAAATGGTTTCACTCAGAATAAGACCATGCATTTACCACAGAGTTTGCACTGTGACCAGTCATCTGAGATAATGGTGGGTGGGGAGAGAAGCAGGGAGGAAAGACTGAAGCACAACTACACGGAAAACGTCACATTTCTCACACATGGACACAAACCAACTGGCAAAATTAATTATTTTAATCATCATAAGCAGCACACACGATAACTAGGCAACCTCTCAGTCCAATATTCAGTTCTGATGTGCTCCAACCCCCACATACATAAAGACACAAGAGTCTCAGAAGACAATACCACGGCAGTGGCAGAGTCGCATGATCCTGGGGAGGAAATGGAATAGTACTCAATTTAAAACTGTCACTGCTCAGTCCTGGTTATGGTTCAATGAAGTTCAGCTCTACAGCAAAGTTTTCTCTGAACATCTTCCACATCCTTGGCTTGTGTAGGTTATCGACTTCATTTCTAGGAATGTAAAGTCTGGGGTAAGGGAGAAAAAGGGTAATGTTGCTTTAATGAAAAGTTTGTAAATCCACATGCAGGGAAGGTCACAAATCCTATTCAGGCATTCTGCTTCTGTGTTTAATCAGTCTGTGGTGGTGAGGGTGGTGGGGGTAGAGCTCCCCACACAATTTAGTATCCGGACAACTTTATTTAGAACACTGGAGAAACTGGGGTTCTACATCTCTCAGGGAACTATATGCACGGAAAGGTTGCAGAAGTCATTTCCAATTTGTGGAAGGTGATGGAGTGGAGTTCGCCCATGTTCCTCACCACCTGGCATGTTGATTCAATACAGAAGCAATATATAAGGCTATTGTGCCCATCTTTTCACAAAATAAGTCTGGGGTTTCAAATTACAAGCTTCCTATTGGCAGAACAATGAAGCATGTACTTTTTAAACATTGCCTCCATCTTCAGCTTCCCCACACAATCCATTTTTAGCACAAAAACATGGCCACTACCCATTTGTTGGGGACTTTTTCTCAATTTTGTATTTTTGGATCTAGACTCACTCATTTGCCTAGCATTGGATGCGCCTAGCTGCAGCTAGGGATGCAAGAAGGCAGCTATTTCTGCCCTGTCCCTTGTTCATCACAATCAGCACTGTTTTCCATTCTCATAGAATAGTAGAGTTGGAAGGGGCCTACAAGGCCATCAAGTCCAACCCCCTGCTCAATGCAGGAATCCAAATCAAAGCATTCCCGACAGATGGCTGTCCAGCTGCCTCTTGGGCTCTCTGACACTGGAGGCATTCACTACCTTTCTAGGTAATTGGTTCCATTGTCGTATGGCTGTAACAGTTAGGAAGTTTTTCCTGATGTCCAGTCGAAATCTGGCTTCCTGAAACTTGAGCCCATTATTCCGTGTCCTGCACTCTGGGACGATCGAGAAGAGATCCCGGCCCTCCTCTATGTGACAACCTTTCATGTACTTGAAGAGTGCTATCATATCTCCCCTCAGTCTTCTTTTCTCCAGGCTAAACATGCCCAGTTCTTTCAGTCTCTCCTCATAGCAGTTTGTTTCCAGTCCCCTGATCATCCTTGTTGCCCTCCTCTGAACCTGTTCCAGTTTGTCTGCATCCTTCTTGAAGTGCAGAGATGCAGTATTCAAGATGAGGCCTAACCAGTGCTGAATAGAGGGGAACTAATACTTCACACGATTTGGAAACTATACTTGTGTTAATACAGCCTAATATAGCCTTTGCCTTTTTTGCAGCCACATCACACTGTTGGCTCATATTCAGCTTGTGATCAACGACAATTCCAAGATCCTTCTCACATGTTGTACTGCTGAGCCAAGTATCCCCCATCTTATAACTGCATTTGGTTTCTTTTTCCTAAGTGAAGAACTTTGCATTTATCCCTGTTGAATTGCATTCTGTTGTTTTCAGCCCAATGCTCCAGCCTATCAAGGTCCCTTTGAATTTTGTTTCTATCTTCCACGGTATTAGCTATGCCCCCCAATTTTGTATCATCTGCAAATTGGATAAGCATGCTCTGTACCTCCTCATCCAAGTCGTTAAAAAAAAATGTTGAAGAGCACTGGGCCCAGGACCAAGCCCTGTGGTACCCCACTTGTTACTTCCGTCCAGTTTGAGTAGGAACTATTGATAAGCACTCTTTGAGTACGATTCTGTAGCCAACTGTGGATCCACCTGATAGTTGTTCCATCCAGCCCAGATTTAGCTATCTTGCTAATCAGAATATCATGGGGCACTTTGTCAAAAGCTTTGCTGAAGCTGAGATATATTATGTCCACAGCATTCCCACAGTCTACAAGGGAGGTTACCCAATCAAAAAATGAGATGAGATTAGTTTGGCAGGATTTGTTCTTCATAAATCCATGTTGGCTACAGTTCAGCTTCTGCTGAGGCCTATTGTTTTATTTCCTCTTATTCCATGTCTGCTAAGCTTACTCTGGAGTCTCTGGCGTGGAACCTAGTCAAAAGCTTTTTTGAACTCCAAGTACACTATGCCAACTGGATCACCTCTGTATGCTTGTTGACACTCTCAAATAACTCCAATTAATTGATGAGATAAGACTTACCCTTGGAGAAGCCATGCTGGCTCTGCTTCAGCAAGGCTTGTTGGCTTGTTCTATATGCTTGGTTATTTTATCTTTAATAATATTTTATACCAGTTTTCCTAGGGCAGACATTAAGCTAACTGGCCTGTAATTTCCGGAATCCCCCTGCATTCCTTTTTAAAGATTGATGTTACATTGGCCACTTTCCCGTCCTCAGATATGAAGGCAGATCTGAGGGACAAGTTAACATATTTTTTGTTAAAAGGTCAGCAATTTCACGTTTGAGTTCTTTGAGAACTCTTGGGTGGATGCCACTTGGACCCAGCAATTTGTCAGTTTTTATTTTGCCTGTTAAGCCTAGAACTTCACCTCTTGTCACCGCTATCTGCCTCTGTTCCTCAGACTCCCTTCCTGCAAAAGTTAGTTCAGGCACAAGAACCTGCCCTACATCCTCCACTGTGAAGATTAATGCAAAGAATTCATTTAACTTCTCTGCAGTCACCTTATCTTGCTTTAAGCACACTTTTGACTCCCTTGTCATCCAAGAGTCCAATCACCTCCCTAGATGGGTCTCCTGCTCTGAATATATTTAAAGTTTTTGTTGGTGGTTTTTATGTTCTTAGTAATGTGCTCCTCAAATTCTTTTTTAGCATCCCTTATTGTAGTCTTACTTTTTTTTTTTGCCAGAGCTTATGTTCCCTTTTATTTTCCTCATTCAGACAAGACTTCCATTTCTGAAGCAAGATTTCTTGCCTCTAATAGCTTCTTTAATTCATTAACCATGCTGGCATCCTCTTGGCTCCTGATCTGCAGTATACACTCCAACTGAGCTTCTAATATTGTGTTTTTGAACAACTCCCAAGCATTTTGGAGTGATTTGACCCTCCTGACTCTGTCTTTCAACTTTCTTTTTACCATTCTTCTCATTTTTGGAAGTTTCCTCTTTTGAAGTCAAATGCAACAGTGTTGGATTTTCTTGGCAATTTTTTATATGTATGTTTAATAGCACTACAGTCACTGCTCCCAATCGGTTCAGTGACACATCTCACATCAAGTCCTAAGTGCCACTTAAGACTAAGTCCAGGGTCGCCACCCCTCTGCTCAGTTCCATGACCATCTGTTTTAGGGCACAGTCATTTAGGTTTTCCAGAAATTTTGCTTCTTTGTCATGACAGTAACACCTATGTAGCCAGTCTATGTCAGGGTAGTTAAAGTCACCCAATACTACAACATTTCCTAGTTTGGATGTTTCTGAGATGTTTATATCCAGGGATAACCATGTCCCACTATTTTTCTGTCTCACCAGGTTTCTGTTATGCTCACTATATCAAAGCTATCCTCTAAGAATTTTCCCATCTTAGCTCAGACACTTCTAGCATTACTGTATAAACACTTGTATACCACTGTCTCTCTTCAAGTGTCTTTGGCACTTTTGGTTTGGCCTGTGGTACTTTTGCCTGTCTGAACTGCCGTCCTGTGCCTCCGCACTTACAATGCCTAGTTCTAGGCCTACCCAATTTAAGTTCTCATTTTTTTGGACTTTACCCCAGGGGGAGATTTGTTCCGAACTGGACCCTCCTCAGCTCGCTGGCTTTACCCCCTCAATCAGTTTCAAAGTTGCTCTGCCACCTTTTTTTATTTTAAGCACCAGCAGTCTGGTTCCATACCAGTTCAAGTGGAGCATGTCCCTTTTGTACAGGCCCAGCTTGTCCCAAAATGTTCCCCAGTGCCTAACAAATTCAAATCCCTCCTTCCAACACCATCATTTCATCCATGCGTTGAGACTACAAAGCTGTGCCTGTCTAGCTAGCCCTGCATGTGCAATCAGTACATTTTAGAGAAGGCTACCTTGGAAGTCCTGGCTTTCAGCATCCTACCTAAAAATATAAATTTTGCTTCCAGGATCTCACAACTGCATTTCCTCATGTCATTGGTGCCAACATGCACCACAACCACTGACTCCTCCCCAGCACTATCTATTGTAGATGGGAGACATCCACAACCTTCACATCGGGCAGGCAAATCACCCTGCGGTCTGCATGCCCTTCATACAGCCCACTATCTATATTCCTAATGATCAAATCTCCCACTGCCAGAATCCCTCCACCCCTCAGAGAAATATTCTCAGCACGAGAGGATGTCTGCTCCTCCCAAGAAATGGTCTCTTCTAAAGGATTGTTTCCTCTTCCTCTGAGTGATGCTCTCCTTCCCAGAGGCCATCATTCTCCATGATAGCAGGAGAGCTCTCATCCTGAGAGTGGAAGACAGATATAATGTCCCTGAAGACTTATCCACAAACCTCTGTCTCTCTCAGCTTCTCCAGGTCAGCTACCTTGGCCTCAAGGAAATGAACTTGTTCCCAGAGAGACAGGAGCTCATTGCACCAAAGTCACCCCCACAACTTCTGCCCAACAGTAGACAGTACTGTTACAGATAGTGCAACACACTGGAAAGCCTCCACGCCCTTGCTGGCTTCCTACCAGCACAACTGTTTTTGTAGTTTGAGTTAATTTGTTGAAAGCTTGGGTTTTCTGCAGCTCAAGAGACAGACAGGCTGAGTGGGGTGCTCGGGCCTCCTTGCCCTGTTGCGAAACTTGCTCTGCTCAATCAGCTTCCGTTCTTGGAAAAGTATAGTTTGGCAAGTCTCCATGTAAAGAAAACCAGCAGAAATGTGCCCCTCCCCCAGCAAGGCAGGGGCAGCATTTCTGAGCTTGGTCTTGGTGAAGAGCTAGGCTCAAGGCAGGTCCCCAGTAGCAAATGTCAGGCTCTGCTTTCTTCCTTAGAACTTACGCAGAACACGGTTGTGGTTCACCCATTTAAAAAAATTACACATTCCCACGGAAGAAAGCAATGCCTTCTTCTTGCAAGTGAAGACTTGTCTTGAGCCCATCTCTTCACAGAGTAAGTCTAGTTCCCAAACTGGCCAAAGTTTGAGGGCATCTTAGCTTTTTGTTACAGGTCTGTGCTTTCAAACATTTGAGCTTACCTGTTGTCGTCTACAAAGGCAGTATGGAACCAAAAGAAGAAAGCACAGTTATCGTACCCTTTTGGGATAACCTATATTTTAAAAGACAAAAAGATTGGATACTTAACACTTCTTAACCTTTGTCTGGTGCTTTCAAATTTTCAAAGTGGTTCCCATGCATTGGCTGTAAACTTTACAACACAAACCCTGTAAGATAAATCAGTATTATCCATATATTGTATTTGCAGGGTGAGGTCAAGAGTGCTTTGCCTAAGAACTCCGAGTGAGCTCATGCCACAAGCAAGATTCAGACCAGGGAGCTGGAGCTCTGTCTTGGTCAGTGAGCCAGCTATTTAACTAAAGATTGAAGGTGGCTTATTGTACTTTGTGCTTGTAGTTAAATCTGCTAAAGAAATCATCCCATGCTACCCAGGACTGGGGCTTTTCTGTGTCTAGCTGGTTTCTAATATTCTTTGTTTTTACAGCATTTAAAATGTTACCCATCTAAGTCTCCACAAGGCACAATAAGTGAGGAATAAACAAATCTTCCATTCATTAGCATCTCCCTTACTTTCTGAAAGTATATCACAACGTCACTTCATTTCTAGGGGCTTTCCTGCATCTTTAGAGAAGATTCAATGTAGTTTTAATATGCA
The DNA here is from genome assembly GCF_030035675.1 of Rhineura floridana. NCBI lineage: Eukaryota > Metazoa > Chordata > Lepidosauria > Squamata > Rhineuridae > Rhineura > Rhineura floridana. The sequence continues at coordinate 9,308,088 of NC_084483.1, read as the reverse complement.
AGTCCCATGGGGTCAAAAAGCAGGTTATAAGAGAAAACCCTAACCACTTTTATAATGAGAAATTCTGACTATTAAGAGGTATATAAACATCTGAAATAAAGGTCAGCAGGTCTGTTTAATCAAGCCAACTTTGGGTTTGCGATGGAACCATTTACTGGATCAACAATGACCACAAGGAACAAAAATACTGGGTGAAAGAAATATGTAAGAGCCACAATTTCTTTACTTACAGAGGAAGATTCAAACCTGACTTTCACATCTTTGCTAACGACAGGACAGCATTCCAAACCAATTACTACCCAGTCATTTTCACCATCAAAGAACAACTGAAAGTAGATGGACATTCATTCACTATTGAAATATTCTTTTTTACAAAATATACAAACTTCACCTGCTGGATCAACAAGAGCATTCTGCTGAGCCCTTCCCATCCTCCAGTACGAAAATCATTGAGACCCTAAATAGCCTGGCAGGGAACAGTCCAGCATCTCCCCTCCAAAATAACTAGTAGATCCTATGCACATGTGCCTACACAGGCACACACACACAGAGTGCATGGCATGAAATTGCACCTCAGAGCCCTTAGACACGTATCAGTACCACTGCCCAAACTGACATAGGAAAAGGGCACAAGGGCCAGAAAAAAGGTTATTCCATGGCTGCTAGTTAGCAACCCCTATCAGAGGCTACAGTGATTTAGGATAATAATATGCAGTGTTAATAGCACTCCAATGGAACTCCAGGTAATGATTTGCCAATCCGAATGCAGCCAGAGTTATCCAACTTAATTTGCCCTTTGATAATTTCTCAGGACTCAAACATTCCTTTGCCCCCATAAAACATCAAATTCTTGGCTGCTTCTCAAATTGCCTAGCAACATACCCTCCCGTTAATCTATTACTACCTGTGGGAAGTGGGAACACAGTTGGCATTCTTAGAACTGCTATTTGGAGGAGAGATTTTAGACCACCATATATTCCCACGTTTTGTTTGGCTAGAAGATAGCTGCCTTTTCTTTTGGCCATATTTTTATTTACAAGTGTAAGACCTTCCAGTAAAGGGTTTCTTGCCTACTGCGCTTCATCCTTAGCGTGATATGTTCCAATCTAAAAAAATGTTGTATTTATGCAATATACCTTAGCTGGGGGAGAACCACTACGTGGTCATTGGCATCACCCCCCCCTTTTTTTTTGTTTAAGCACTTACTGGGCATAACTCTAGCTCAGGAGCAGGAGAAGTTCTTTGTCTCCAGAAAGTGTGCAAAAGGTGTTAAGAGTTAAATGGTGCAGAAATGATGGGGAGTAGCTGGGATATTATATTGCCTGCTGCGACACCCATGCAACGGCTTCTACACAATTGTAACAGCAAGAACACACGTGTCATTTGTGAGAAACACTTCATTTATCAAAGTTACAGGATACTGCATCTTTTTGGAATTAGCTTTCCTTGCAACAAAAGCATACCCTTTAAGTGTGTAAAGCAAATTCACATCTATTATAAGTGATCGATCATGCAGAAAGACCCTTAAATATATCAAATGTTGCCAAGGCTCTGTGTAGGTAACTGTTTTGTACGTCAGCCACTCTCACTATACCTCTACACCAGCCTTTCCCAACCAGCGTGCCCCCAGATGTTGTTGGACCACAACTCCCATCAGCCTCAGCCAGCATTGCCAATGGTCAGGAAAGATGGGAGTTGTGGTCCAACAACATCTGGAGGCACACTGGTTGGGAAAGGCTGCTCTACACTGGGTGTAGGCTCTTTAAATTATTCCAGAAATCCCTTACCTTGCAGTTCTCTTGGGTTGCACAAACACAATGAAATATTACTTGCTTTTCCATTATTATCTTCACTCTCAAGTCACTCCCATTGCCTTTCCCAACTCCTAAAAAGGGGGGGGGGAGAGAGAGACAGTAAAACAGCAATGGCAAGACAGTAATTGGACTGAATTTCAAAGTCTGATGCCGAGTTGCTGACTGCAAACTCTTTAAAAGTGATCTCTCTTTTAAAATGATCTCACTGCAGAGAGAGGAAAAAAGAGGAAAGACCATTACAAATACTACAGTTTTTTATTGGGGCTTACCATGGATAGCATAGAGCTTTATGTTTTTTATTTCAAGTGGTCTCACTGGTGGGAGCTGCAGGCTGTAACTGAATTTCATGGTTGCGTAATACCCAACATATCTATTCTGCAAATAAAATTTAAGAGCATCTTGAGAAATATTTTACAAGCGAGATACCATATTTTCAAAGAGGAAGACAAAGGTGAATCTCTCAGCTCAACCCTGAAGTCAGGCAAACTATCATCTACCCTTTGGCTGCAAAAGAAGGCAATATTTAAGCCCCATAATTGTAAACCCCTCTTTACCATAACTTGCCCCAAACCCACGATTTGTGTCATGCTGTTGCTCCAACCCATCGTACAATAGGTTGTTTGCTGGACTGAAGGCACCTTGGGATACCATCCAGAAGTGCAAGGGGACAGGAAGGGTGATCCAGAAAAATTACCAATTATAAACCTAAGATGTGGCAATCTACAAGTTGTGTTAATCTCTTCTAATAATACTGGTTCTGGTGCCTTTAACTGAGGTTTCAATGTAGGCTCTTACCTGGGATGGAGTTTCAACACCCTGGAACTTGGAGCTTGTGCTTTTATCAGTTCTCCTTTCACCAAAATACTCTAGACTGTCCTAAAAAAAAAAAGGAAGAAAAAAGAACCATGTTATTATGGCCATTGCCGTACCTTGTAGGGTTTGGTTTTAAATCAATGGACTACGTTCTCTTGGAGACATAAGCTTGGATGCCAAGTTACTCCTCCATTCACATGAGAGGGGGTGATTTCTGCCAACTTCTTGCATCTATAGTCTTCTGTGTCAGATCCCACATCTTTCCCATGGGTTCCCTTTCAACACAGGGGGCTATAGAGTTAAGGGGAGTTGAGAAAGCCCATATTCATTGAATAGAAAGTTGGCTCCTTTCATAGAAGAGATAGTATCCAAGCCATAGAAACTCAGCCTCCTAGTCAGAAGAGTGACACCCCCCCTCCTCATTCACAGGAGATATTCAAATTCCTCTCCATACCTATGGGTTTTAGTCAATGATACTGTTCCATTCACAGAAGGCACTGTTGGGGAGGTGTTTTTTTTAAATTCCTCTTTCCCCTTGCCCCCCCCACCTTCTGTTCAAGGATCCCACAACCCTCTGGAGAGAAGTTTAGGGAAAGCAGGAGGAAAGGAGAATTGGCCTCCTCTGTTCTCCCCTGTTCCCGGAAGGCGCTTCTGGAATTCTTCTGTGAATGGGAGATCAGCATCAGATACAACCCCATGAGGCTAAGTGACAAATTTGACAGTCAGATTCCATCATGATTTCCCCCCCCCCCCAGTCTTGAGAGCTGCAACCAGATGTCACATGCCAGTGGTGGGTGGGGCCACAGGCAAAAGTGGGCGGAATGGATGTAAATTGTACCTCTGTACAGTAGGCACACACCCCTCAAAATTCCAGGTAAGCAAGAGGGGGCCTGGAGGGTTGTATTAAGCCCCCTCAGGCTAACGATACCCTACCCTTGGACTAGATCAAGCATTTCACTCAAAAGTGACAGAAAGAGTTTCACACAGTGGTGCAAGTGATGTCTTCATTTGCATGTTGCTTACAACATCATTCAGCCAGATTGCAATTTGAAATGAATCTTCACTCCATGAATGGCCATTACTGGTGACAGGGGAGGGTGCTACGAACACCATACCCCCACTGCCACTGAGCTGAACCACATGGCAAGCACCATATAAACCTCATGTGATCACCACTTCAATGAACTGCGACACAGCTGGAAAGCATTTTTCAGCAGCTTCTGCATGGAGAAGCACCACTCTTTGGTCTTTGAGAGAATTAAAGCACTTAAGTTCAAAGGGAAGATCACCATGGCTTTACGTACCTTTGCACTCTCAAACAGGCTGTTCTCAATAAGCCAGACACAAATCATGGTTCCAGTCCTTCCTGCATCAAAAACAAGAAGAGGGATGAAATCAAAAACACTTCAGAGAAAAGTAAACAAGGCGGTATCCTTGTTGCACTCCAGAACGGTACTACCAGGGCACTTGCATTTTGTTACATCTCTCTACGGTTCTCAAAATGTATCTGAACCTGCCAGTGGCTTCCCTGAAGTTGAGCTGCCCCTTCTCCCTACAGAAGAGCAGCGGCAGCACACACCAATGGTGGCCACATCATGCATCCCACAAAGGTGTTAATGCACTACGGATCGAGAGAAACATTTTGTGACTGCGATGAACAGGATTTCTGATACTTAGAAATTAAGTTATTATTTGTCCCCTCCTTAGAGTATAGGGGTTTGAGCGTTCCTACGTTTTAAGTCTTCCATCCCACCTTCCTTAAAAATAAAACCAAAGTAGCTTACAAGCAGCAAAATATATCCCAAGTTTGAGATCCTTAATCCCAAACTTTGAAAAGATCCAGTTGAGAGGAACAGGAAGAATGGCTGCTAAGCCACATGTTCCAACCCCCTGTAATTATTTGGGGGATTTGGGCTACAGCTCAGCAGCAGAGCACATGCTTTGCACGCAAAAGTTCCCAGGTTCAAACCCTATAATCTCTAGCCAGGGCTCCCTTCTTGAAACCACAGAGGGTCACTTCAGTTAACACTGAGCTAAATGGACCAATAGTCTGACGCGGCATAAGACAGCTTCCTGCATTATACTGCCTCAACTATCTCCTTCAGAAAAATAATAGTCAGAATTTAATATTGGAATGCCAGAAACTTTTGCCACAGTCAATCAGGATACTGAAAAACAAAACATCCTTTAAAAAAAACAGGTGAAAGTTTGAAGCAGTTCACCATGAATGAGAGTCCAAAGCAAGTTCAATCTCCTTCAACTCCATTCCAGTGCTTCCGCTAAAAAGCATTTACTTACCCTTCCCTCCTTTGCAATGTATTGCTATGATGTTATTGTCATCTTGTAGCATCCATTGCCGCACGCTCTTTGTAAACTGGAGCATCTCCCTTAATGGAGAAAAGAGGACACTCTCACTTGAGATCTCTTTTTCCTGAATTACTATAAAAAAGGTAAAGGTGTCCCCGCACTTGTAGTGCGAGTCCTTTCCGACTCTTAGGGTGACGTCTTGCGACGTTTACTAGGCAGACCGTATATATGGGGTGGGATTGTCAGTTCCTTCCCCGGCCTTTCTTTACCCCCCAGCATATGCCAGATACTCATTTTACCGACCACAGATGGATGGAAGGCTGAGTGGACCTCGACCCCTTTTACCGGAGATTCGACTTCCTCCTTCCATTGGAATCGAACTCCGGTCGTGAGCAGAGCTTTCGGCTGCATTACTGCTGCTTACCACTCTGCGCCACGGAGGAATTACTATAGAAAACACTAAAATATTATCTCATTTATCAGAGCATTAATAAGCTCTTAACAGCTTGTGATTGGTTTGCTTGAAGGATTGCCTTGACTCCTATGTGCCTACCCGACTGCTTCAATCCGTGAAACTAGAATTTTTACAAATGCCATATAACATTCTTTTGGCATATATGAGGAGTTGATCTTTCAGTGTGGCAGCACCTACCCTTTGGAACTAAGCAGGCACGTTTGCTAAAAAAATTATTCCAGCAAGGCTACCCATACAGTAATTCGGTTATGCATACTTGTTTTTAAAAATTTGCTGATTTTATCTGTGTATTATTGATAACTTTATATTATTTTATGTACACTGCTTAGAGATCTTTTTGATTATGTGATTTATAATTCTAAGTAAAAATATATAAATATTGGATTTCATCTGGTTCAGAAAACTCTTATTTCAGTGTAACTTACAGAAGACATTGATACTATACTATTTAATTTTGCTCTGAAGTGGTTTCTTGTGGGCTACAGACACCTGCAAACTTTAAACAATTAGAGCTGGTCTGATAGGTCCTTTTATGTAAGTTTCTAGGTATATCCTTTTCTAATATTCACACAGAAGAATCTTGCCATGATACTTACTCTAGAGTGGGAACATTATGGTCATCAATAAATATTCGTTCCACCCTGTAATGGAAAATCTTTGGGTCGTAGCCCTGTTCACCTGCAGAGGGAAAGGGCATATAAAACATTTTTATTTAAGAAAGTTTAAATACTGCGTGATTGTAGATAGAACCTCTAAGTGGTTTATTAATACAGGACATTAAATTAGTCAGTAAAAGGCACTAGGTGGTATTCAAATAAATAATTGTGTGAGGAGAGCAATTTCTACTTCCACAATGGGACTTTCCTCCTCTTTCTTCCCCCCACCCCATACCATCCCAAAATTTGCTCTGGAGGGTTGGAGGGAAAAGGGGAGAACATTGTCTTGCGCAAAGAGAGGTCGTTATACAGTGGAAACTTTTATAATGCTCATTTGGATATACCGCAAGTATGACAGTGTCCCTGGGTTCAATACTGTATATAGTATCCATGGTTTTCATAACAACATGGAAACCCTATAACACGGGCATCCTTTCTCCCCAAACCCCTGCATTATGACGAGGTTCCACTGTACTGACAGAACGTTTGCAAAGCACTACGCTGAATACAGCCCAAAGTTAAAAACAGGTATTTTTTAAAAAAAATATGAATTATAATCAACCACCGTCAATACCTGCCTTGGGGTCTCCACACTGAGCAGTTCAGCCTGCAAGCCATCACTTCCCACAATGCCCCAGTCACGCTACATCAGGTTTTCCAAGGCATTATGGGAAATTATATTGGCAACTCACAGACACCCCTTGCTGTTGCCACTGCCAAGTTAACCTGAGGAGGCCCACTGCCAGGTATTTTGATCAGGGTATTCTCAGAGCTGGAGCTGGCCCTGACTGGAGAACAGGAACTCTGCAATGTTTGTTTGTTTACTGAAAAATATTTATAATTGGCCTTCCTCGAAAAGGAGCTCAGGCCAATGTAGAACACAATCATACTGCAAACAGTAAAAAAGCAATGCTAAATATAAATATTAACAGTTCACTAGAACTCTTAGGACTGTTTATTTTTATGTTATAAAAATATTTATATACCGCTATTTCGTTAAAAACATTAAAGAGGTTTACAACATGATAAAAACAACAACCACCACAGAATAAAAAACATTAAAAATATAATAAAAGCAAAGGTCAACTGTTGCAACAACAAAAAAAAGCATCTTCTTAATTGAAAAAATAGCACTGAAAAGTCAAGTATTGGTGACGCAAGGACACACCCCTTATCTTAAAGAGAGTTTTTGTTGGACATGGTGGCCAAATTAGACTGCCAGGATGCCCTTTTGTTGCCAACATGACGTTTAGCATGAAGAAGTCATTTGAACAAATGAGACATCTAGTATAGCACTTTAAGTAACATGGGAGGAGTGATGGGCACTGCATTTAGGAGGTCAAAGTGTGAAAAGGGGACACAGATTGTAATATAAGGCCATTGCACGTGCTGAGATGTAAGGTGCTCCCTTTGCAAATTATATTGAATGTACTGCATCAGATTTAAGATGGTTTTAAAAAGATACTTACTGCAGAGGTTGTAGACTTTGTAGTGGCCTTCATGTTTTGTATCCAAAAACCTTGCAACTTCCTATAAAAGCAGCAAGAGATACTCAAAGGATTTGCAATACTAAAGGAGGCCAGAAGTGTTAGGACCTAACAGGCAATGCATTTATGCAGCCGATTTCAGATTTAAAAAAGGTAATTCAAGCAATATTTAAATCTTAGTATATTTCCTTATGCAAAAAAGTCTTCAGTGTCAATGTACCACTGTAGATATTCTATGGGCATGGTTAGATTCCAGCAATATGTTAAGTAATGTGGGGGAAGTATAGCCTATGTGGAGACTAAACGTACATTAAGATCCTGTCATTAAGGTCTTCCCGATGTTGGACTCCTATCAGCCCCTGCCAGCAAGGCCAATGTTCAGGGATATAGAGTTATAGTCCAGCCAACACCTGCAGGGCACCATGTTGGGGAACACTGGCTGAGGTGATATCTGGGTGAAACTTAAGACTATATGTTCTAAGAATATTTGCCCCCCATGCCACCCAAGAATTCTAGGAACTGAAGTTTACTCCTTACAGAACTATAATTCCCAGGACCCTTAACAAACTACAATTACCAGGATTCTTTGTGGAGGGGAAAATAAATGTACTTTTGATGTACGATGTGTATGCAGCCTTAGCCTATGTTTAAACAGACTTGTCAGTTGTCCTTAAAAGGGTGGTGGGAGGAACAGAATGCCTAATATCAGAAGTTTATATGCCTATAATTCCTAGGCACATCACCCCCACTTCTGAGAGCCTGTAACAAATCCTAACTCTGTCACTATGGGCACGGAGAAGAAATCACGCGTATACCTGCAGCCTGACATTAGAATTGGCAAGGCAGGGAACGCAAGCTAGTTTTCACCAAGGCTGCCACCTGATTGAATAAATATTTGAGTAAAAAAAATTCTAATTCAATTACAGCAATTAAGCTAAGTAAACTGACAAAACGTCAATATAGGAATTTGAAGAAAGGACACGATACCTCTTAAATTACAAGTGTTGAAAAAATCAAAAGCTACTCAACTTTAGAAGATGCAATGGTTCCATGTTTGTGAATCTGGGGTCAGGAGTACAGAAGATTGTTCCATTACAGTGACAAATCACAGCAAAAAAGAAGTTTAAAATCCCAGTTGTACTGCAGGAAATGGGAATATGGACACTGATCTGAAGTAAGCTATAGCGGCTGCCCAGTGTTCATACAGCTAAGAGCCATAGCAGTTTCCCCCCAAAATACATACTTGTTTTATGTGCAAACTGGAGATATTTTTTTATATATATATATGTATAAAAGTCTCCATGGAGTTTGGCATAAAAAACAATCCAGCCAGCACTCTGAGCCCAACAGAAGAAGGGCCTTCAATCTGAACCGTAATTACATTTTTGGGTGGGGGGGTCAATACCGTTGAAATATTAGTTGATTAGCATGCCAATTAAACAGGTTGTTTGAAGCCTGGATTTTTATTATTGTTCATAAGCCAAAAACAATAAAATCAACTATTAACTAGATGCAGTATTTATACAATGAGGACTCACAATTGAGGACTTGAGGAACGCCATAGGCTCAAGCAAACCCTAAGGGGCCTTTCGGCTCTCCATATATGGTTGTTGGACTACAATTCCCATCAGCCCTGACCACTGGAACCTGCTGATGCCAAAGCACGAGCTCCACTCCTGCCCTCAGAACTCTCCCCTTCTATCCTTTAATTGCAATGTAACTTTCACATATGTCTGTTCTCTGTGGTTGTTATAGTTTGTTAGTGTTAGTAAAAATGTGCAAAAGTTATGGGGGGAGAAGAGGAGAATAGACTTAGAATAGTGCCACATGCTGTTTCTACAGACTTTCAGAATTTAGGTTACCTTTATAGGATTCCTGTAGAAAGACTGTTTCCCAGAAGATGGAAAAGACATGGCTATAACACGAGCTAAGATTTTTTTAAAAAAGCATAAAAGTTGTAATTAGCATAACAAGATTGCAACACATTTGCTGGTTTATAACTTGTAGTATTCCAGTTCAAAAATATTTGTGTGCACAGAGATCAGACTTCTGGCAGCTCGGCCTCTAAACTTAAATGCTACCTCTATACTCTGTCATTGTTGTTTCTGTTACATTTCTATTCTACCTTTCCTCAGAGGATCTCAAGGTGGCTATGTGGTTCTCCCCTCACAGCAACCCTGTGAGGTAGGCTAGGCTGACAGGCAGTGACTGTCCCAGGGTCACCCACTGAGATTCATGGCTGAGCAAGGCCACAGGTTCTAGTCCACCTTTCTAACCATTATATCACGCTGGCTTTCTACCTCCCAGGTGGGCAAAAAGAGGGGGAAAGCACCAAGGTCAGTGGAACAAAAAGGAGATAAGCCCCATGTTTCAGAGAATCACCCGGAGATTAGTGCTTACTGCAGAGACGCATTAAGAACCTGTTATCGTATAGCTTTTCAGTTCTTTTGAAATAGTTCCTTGTTCAGGTAAACAAGATTAAGGCAGCAATCCTATACATGTCTCCTCAGAAGTAAGCTCCATTGGATTCAGTGGGCTTACTAATAGGTAAGTGTGTATTGCATTGCTGCCTAAGGCTTTTCCAGATTTAAGAAATCCATCAGCATTTACAGCTCCGGACAAAGGAAGCATCTCTCTGAAACTTATTACAAAAAGTGCTTATCTCCTTTTGTTCCACTCCCCAGCTCCCATCAGCCCCACCAATCACGGCCACAGATCAGGGATGATTGGAGTTGGAGCCCAGCAACGTCTGGAGGACCAGAGGTTTCCCATCCCTGTGGTACCTAGAACAATTGAGTAACATCTCTGCACATCATATTCTACTAACTAATCCAAGAAGCCATATGTGAGGGAGCGAAGTGAATTATTATTGTAAGCCACCCAGAAAACTGTATGTTGTGGGACAGCATAGAAACATTGTAAATAAAATTATTTTTAGGTATTATTTGTTTATTGAAAAGATTCTTATCATGCTCTTTGGCTAAAAAAAAGTCTGCTTGAGTGGCTTACAGATGACTACAAACCAGACAGTCATGGCCCTCACGCTTCCAATCTCAAAAAAGGCACATCACAAAAGGAAAACTGATTTAGTCCATCTACCCCAGTATTATCAACTGATAATGGCCTCGGGAGGGGTCTTTATTAGTTCAGCTAGTGCTACCCAAGATCCTTGAAACATTCAAGGGTGTGATCCACCCCTATCTTGGGCCTTGCCTCCCTACTTGTTGCTTCCCAGCAGGGTGGAATTTGAAGCCACAGTCCATGGACACAAGCTGTAGAAGTTAGACCATCCTGCCACAGCAATGGATATTTTATTTCCCTTCTCACTCTGTGGGATCAGCATTCTGGCCTTTGCCAGGATCACTGGTTCGCAATACCCTTTCACACTGAATGAAACTGTTTCCACTGCAGGTGTTAGCACCTTAAGTTCATTCTTTTATTTAGCTCAGTATTCAAGAGCAACGTTTCCTTCTGGGAAGATGCAACCGAGGAGAGGCATGACTGCAACTCTTATGTACAAAAGGTTAAAGTTTGTTCTGCCTGCAGAGGGGCAACAGCAGCAGTGTCAGGTGAGGTTCTTCTTGGCCATGTGAAGCTTTCCTTACGTGCCTCTCAGTGTTTTGGCCATCCTGCAGTAATGTGGTTAGACTTTAACTGGTCAAGACCATTGGCAAAATCTGCCTTGGCGCTCGTTCACTTACTTCAGAGAAGCAATATCTAAGTTAAGTACATGCATTGACACATCTCCCCAGTTAGTAACTGTCCCTAGACATAAGGCCAGGAGAGGAAAAGAGCAAAGAAGACTGTCCTGGGCACTAACTGGACACACCTTTCTCTTCCATAGTTTTGAGGTGCCTGGATTTCTCCAAGCTCCCATGACAGAAATTTATATCAATTGATATTTCCCCTTTAATCAAGTTATACACACCAGTGACATAAGTGAGGTCCAGATCAAAGCCGTCTCTTGTATAGCGCCTTTTATTTTCTGAGACCTGCCAGGCAAACACATAGAAGCAAATTAAAGGGGAAAGTCTGGAAACAAACAGGCCAACCATGAACCCAAAAGTCAATCACGCAATGGCTCAGTGTGTCAGCAGCTCACATTTTAGTTCAGTTTGACAGAAGTTACTCGGAACCATTTCCAAGGCTGCCTTTATCAGCTTTTTTTAATTCTGTATGCAACAGCAGCAAAGGTCTTAAGTGTAAGGCACAGGGTTCCCCAAGGAACCCCAATTTTTGCATTTGTGTACCAAGATTATGCATATCTTACTCTGATCTTTCACAAAAATGGGACTGCTGCTTTTCATCATATTTCAGGGAGGCAATACAGAAGAAACTGGAAAAGAAGAGAATGCACACAGAGGAACACAATACCAAAGCCCTGATTCCAGATCATTTGGCTATTTTAGTTTTCAGTAAATAAAACCCTTACATCTTCAGACACCTATACATCCATGAGGCTTAGAGGTTTTTTAAAGCCAACCATTAGGAACTGAGTGGCATGGTTATAAATAAGGCAGAAGCCTATTTGAAGTAAAAGGAAGGCCTTTTGATACAAAGGCCTCATACTGTTATTCTCACAAGTTGCACAAATGAATGATGCTACTAGAGCAGAGATGGGGAACGTGTGAGACTCCAGCAACCTCTGGAGGGAAAAATCCCTGTGCAAAAACATTGTTAGGGTACAGAGCTCAGGTAGATGTAGATATATTACTTTAAACTCTGAAGCCAAAGGGCCCATCCATTCCCAGCCTCAAAACCCATGTATTTCATATTCAGTTGGTGGCCTAAAGATCCATCCATGTCCTGTCTGTGTTTGGATTTTTTTAAAAAAAAAACACTGAATTTTCAGACATCATGTGGATGGGTTTCTCCCCTTCTATTTCACTTTTGCATTTTGTCACACCTCTAAGTTCACCCCATCAAGGTGATTGGTCCTTAAAGGTCCTTTGCTTTTTGCATGTTTCTCTGTTCTGGCACACCCTTGGAAGAAAGTGAAAATTTATATAATTTTTTTTTAATTGATGTGCATGTGCAGATTTGTATTTATGTAGAAAAAAGATCCAGAACTTGAGTAGAGAATTAAAGATACAGGACCAGACTGATGATGGGAGGGTCTGCGAGAATGATTTTAGGAGGAGTACTGAGAGCCTGGAGGAGCAGATATTTTCCATCCTACTCTGACAATGGGCAGCAGAAAATGGTTATCTGCAAAGAAAGGAAAGGATGACCTAGAAAGAAAGATGTTTCCAGACTGGAAGTTCATTGACCCTTTGTTAAAAGGTATCAAAACAAACAGGAAATGGATGTGCAAAACAGCAAAGTTAACAGTACCCCCCCGCGCAAAGTGCAAGCAAACTAAACGCCATTCCTAAGCCTTGAAAATCCACAAGTATATCAAAATGTATGTTTGTATGAAAATGCAAAAATGTGCGTTTGTAAATAATTGATTTTTCGATTGAGTGGAAAACAGTCAAGCAAAAACAACAAAAACCTTTCCATGGGCTGTTACATAGAGCACAGTACATAGTACTTAAAAGTTATTAGTATAATATAAACCTTTGTAATGAAGGAAAGAGGTGCACTCCCTGTTTTCAAGGAATAGCCAGCTTTTTGATTGTTGGCATAATACAGCAAAATAGCTTTTAAAAAGAAAAGAGATACTGTGTTTGACTAAATAATTGCCTTTACATCTGATTGCAAAATATCAATTCTTTTAAAGCATGGGAAAACAATGAGCAATGCGATACAGCTACTGAAGTGAGAAGGAATTGCCCAGGTTCTATACTGGAAGTACAAATGAGCTGTAAGGAAGGAGGAGGCATGGACAGAGAGTGGGACCTAGCCCTGAGATCCACCCATAATACAAAAAACTGGGCAAGACATCCTCACTACAGATGTTGCAGTGGTTAATAATCAGGATACCAATAATAATCAGCTTATAGTAGGATAGGGAAAACACAGATTTAAGTACGAGAAAGTGCAAAATGGCAGGGAACGTCATATAGGTGGCGGCGAATTAACGGAAACACAAGGGGTTTAGATCACAGATTAAAAGGAGGTACAGATGGGCCCTAAGTTTGTTAAACTTCTGTTATCAGAAGAAGGGGGGAGGCCATGATTTGAGAACTTGAGCTTGTAATCTGCTTAACAGGTTCCTCACAAGTTCAAGAAAGCTTCAATATCAAAGTGACTAGCCTTAGTAACAGATTAAAATCTGAATGCTAAATTTATTTATTTATTAAATTGCTATCCCACCCTTCCTCCCAAACAGTGCATCTAGGACCTGACAAGGTCTGGATTGGTAGAGGGTTTTAGCCCATAGTAGATCTCAGTGCTGCACCTTTGACCAGTCTTCTATATATTATTTGAGCATTTATATCCTGCTTTTTCATTAAAGTTCCTCATCCACTTACAATACATGACTTAAAAGAAAAAGATAACAGTTAAAATACAGTGTAAAAATTGTAGTGTTAATATTAATTTGTTTATGTAAGCCAGGACTGAGGAATCTTTGGCCATCCAGATGTTGCTGAACTACAACTCCCATCAACCCCAGCAAGCATGGCCAATGGTCAGGAATTATAGGAACTGTTCAGCGACATACCGGGAACGTCTGCTAAAGTGCAGTAGAAACTTTTATAGTATGAAGAAGTCAAACAAAAACAGGAGCTGAACGGTAAGCAGCAAGGCAACTACATGCACCTCCCCAGGTAGGAAATCCTACTGTCTAGGTGCCATAGTTGGCAAGGTCCTGGGTCACTTACCATCCTCCGTGTCACTTTTTCAAGTTGTTCCTTCTCAGAAGCCAGTCGAAATATCCTTATCAGAATTATAATTCTCAGGAATCGAAAAATAATAACTGTTCTGGTGAACAGGAAAAAAAAGTGGTCAGTATTACGGTATGAAGGACCTGGCATGAGGTCACAAGTTTATGACTCCATCTACCCATAATGTAATTCGAACTCCAACATTTCTAGATAGAGGTGTTCGTAGGCACCAGGCATGCCAGATCAGTGTGTAACTCATACAAGCTACACAGAATTATCAGTGTCCAAAATTGTGTGACCTGAACCCTACCAGAACTTACCATAGATGAGAATACAAGTATCCAGTATTTTGGAGCAGGTAAATAATTCCCTTTTCTTCCACTACTTGAGAGTACCTTTCATTGTTGTGAATGCTGGAAACGGTTTTACAGCCAAAGCAAGCAGTTCTGCCTTTTTTGCAGACATCGGCTGCAAGAGAGACTTTTCCCTCAGGCAGCCCAGATGTGGGAAACCTTTGGCCCTCCAAGTGCTGCTGAAGTACAACTCCCATCCGCCCCAGCAAGCATGGAGAATAGTGAGGGATGGTGGTAGTTGTCGTTCAGCAACGTCTGAAAAGCTGAAGGTTCCCTGCACTTGGTGCAGCAGATGGTTGCAAAATTCAGGGTTTTTCCTGCTCTCGTCAGCTTAGTGGGATGGGAGAAATGTGCTTGGCCAGCCCTATATTCGGCCCTACAGAACAAGGCTGCAATGCTCCTTGTGCTGTGGATTACAAGCACTGGTTGTTATGTTATTGGGAATCCTATGCAAGGGCACCTGCCGATCATGTGACATCGTAATGATGTCATGTGATTGGCAGGTGGGTTGTTGCATCCACTTGTTAAAGCTGGCCTCTGAGGTGGGAGCAGATAAAGAACTGGCCCCTGAAGTCAAAAAGGTTCTGCACCCCTGCCTGAAATCTACACTGTAGCAGAGTTCAGGGCTGGCAGATTTCAAATGGGACTGGTCACCTCCAATTGCTTGAGTGACCTTGCGGTCCTGACTATGTCTTGCTCCAAGACTGCTAGGTGACTCAAGCAATCAGGTGAACCAGTCCCATTTGAAATCTGCGAGCCCTGGACTCTTACCTACTTATCATTCTGTATTTCTACTGGGCTTCAGCACTACAATGAAATACTGAATATTTATTTGATTTCTAGCCCGCTTTTCAGGATAAAATCCCTCAAAGCAGAGAACACATTTTAAAATGCAGAGCAAATAAACCACTGAAAAATCATATTCAATACATGGGTTGTGAAAACAAATACGACAGCAGCAAATAAAACCTCAGTTAAAATGCACAGTATGCTAAAATTCATCAAATCAGGACATCGACAATACAATATAGTGGTCCCTGGAAAGAGAAAAATATATATGAGAGAGCGTGAGAGCGAGAGCGAGAGAGAGAGAGAGAGAGAGAGCGCGCGTGCGTGCGCGTGTGTGTGTGTGTGTGAGAGAGAGAGAGAGAGAGAGAGAGATTGTATGGTTTTTTTAAAAAGCTAAAGAGTGATGCATTTTTTATTTAATGGAATAGTGGTATTATGAGTTTTAAACAAATAAGAGGTAGAAACAAAGTTGGAGAAGATCTGCAGGCCTGATGTGATCACAGGGAACCTGTTAGGGGATAGGACTTTACATTAGTGCCACCACTTGACATCCAGCACTTTTTAACATCTGATTATCTACATGGTCTTTTGCATTTTGTATGCTCTCACCACCACAGAAGAAAACTGGACATCTTTGAAAGGGGAGAGAGGAAAGAGAATAGAAGAAGAGAAGGACACCTCATTCTCCTTACCGTGGAATTTGGGTTATTCCGCTCAAGTCAGAGACAGAATACACAATATTGATTGTCAGGGTGCCCCCAACAATAATACAATCCAGAATATTTAGCTTGGATTGGAAGTACTTTTTGAAGCTGAAATAAAAGAGACAAAGATATGCAAAAAACAACTCACAACTACTCATTGCGACAAGTCCTTGTAGGTTACTCTGGATTACAAAACACTGGCATATATAGAAGCGGTTAGAAGCCATTTTTGCAGAGTTATCAGGCAAGTATTATGATGCAGAGCTGTAAACTAGGATTAGCTTTGGAAAGCACTGTTCAACAATGGTCATCTGCAAGGGTCACCAACAAGGCACCCATGGGCACCCGTGTGCTTACCATAACCTCCTATGGTGCCTGTGAAATGTCCCTCAATAAATATTCCCTCAAAAATCCATAATGCACAGGTACAGTTTGATCTTCCTGTTCAGTTCCTATTTGCATTGGCTCAGCCCTCTTACACGAAACACACAACCTTAACCATGCTCCAATTTCACTGGATGCCAGGACAGAACATCTACCCTCCCTTCCATTTTGAACAGAGGAGAGGTACGAAGAACTTCTCTCTGTGAGCAAGCATGGTGGTGGCTGTAGGTGCCTTTTCCTCCCCCAAAGATGGAGGGGAGCATGCCTGCATAAAAAGGTCTTGCCCTTTTCTGCTCTTTTAGATGTGGCAGCCATTCTGTGTTATGATACACCGCAATAACAGCCATTTTGTGAGTGGTGCCCATGCACTTCCCCAAAATTTCAAGTGTGCCCACTGGGCCAAAAAGATTGTGACCCCTGTGCTAAAGCAAGGCCTGGCTAAGAGCCATGCCAGAACTGAGTCTGTACACAGAATAATGAGAAAATACAAATTTAGAATATAAAGGAGATAGAACATAAAGACTAAAGGAGCTGCAACAAGGGCCAATACCAAATTACCATGATAGCTAAAACAGCAGCTCAATTTTACACAACTTGGGCACTATGTTCAGGCAGTTATATAGCCAAAACAAGGCTGAGAAACGAGAAAGGAACCAGCATGATATGGAGATGGGAGAGCCCAGGGTTTCTAGAAGATCTTTTAGGAGCAACATCCCATCCTAAATCACATACACACACACACGTCCAATCAGGAACAAGCATGTTCAGTCTCAGTTGGGGAGGGGAAAAACAGGATGGGAGGGGGAACAGAACAGAATATTCTGAAAGAAGGTTGGCTCTGGAATCCTAAACAGGGGCAATCCACATGCCAACATTTTCCTGCAGGTCCTATTTGTTCAACCTGTTTCTGAAAGAACTTTAAAAGCACTGCTCCCTATTCCAAATGCAGTAAGAATACTGCTCCAAGTTTATGTTTACAATTTTTTAACAAATATTTCTATCCCGCCCTTCTACCCTATAATAGGGCACTCAGGGCGGCTTACAAAAATAAAATCAAACACGTACATAATAAAATTGTAAACAGTAAAATCACAAAAACATTAAAATAAATTAAAATACATAAAATACAATTAAAATACATAAAATACAATACACACACACACACACACACACACACACATATATATAGGGAGTGGTACTAAAGAGACTACAAAGGTAAAATTTAATGTAGAAGGCATAAAATTATTGTCAGACTCTCCGGAACAAGATCATTTTCAGAAGTCTCCAGAAAACCAACAGGGAAACAGCAGAGCAGACTTCTTGGGTAGGATATTCCAAAGCTTGGGGGCCACAGCTGAAAAAGCTCTCTCCCGCATGCCTGTCAGTCTAACATCTTTTATTCCAGGCACGCAGAGGAGACCAGAGGCAGATGATCTTAAATCCCGGGCAGGTACATATGGGCATAAGCGGTCCCTCAGGTATATTGGTCTAAGGCTGTTTAGGGCTTTAAAGGTCAGAACCAGCACTTGGAATTGGGCCTGGAAACAAATTGGGAGCCAGTGGAGTTGATAAAGCACAGGGGTGATATGTTCCCTGCGCCGTGCTCCAATTAACATTCTGGCTGCTGCATTTTGAACCAACTGCAATTTCCAAACCATTTTCAAAGGCAGCCCCACATAGAGTGCATTACAGTAATCAAGCCTCGATGTAACCAATGCATGTGTCACTGTGGCCAAGTCAACTGCCTCCAGGAATGGCCGCAGCTGATAGACCAGTTTGAGTTGGCCAAAAGCACTCCTGGCTACCGCAGCCACCTGATATTCAAGCAGCAGGGCAGGATCCATGAGGACTCCCAAACTGCGGACCTGCTCCTTCAAGGGGAGTGCAACCCTATCCAGAACAGGTTGCAACCCTGTCCCTGATGCAGTTTTTCCCTTGACCAGCAGTACTTCTGTCTTGTCTGGATTAAGTTTTAGTTTGTTAGCCCACATCCAGCCCTTTCACAGCCTCCAGGCACCCGTTTAAGCTGCAGACCTCCCCTGCTACCCCAGGGCCACATCTGAATTCCAGTGTCCTATTCTATGAAAATTTCTGTACCTGTCAGCACAATGGTTTCAAAGCAGCACAATGGTTCCATAACAGTTCATGCTCTTACCCTTCAACAGACACTCGCAGGATAACATCAAAAAGGAAGAAGAATGCTATACCCAGAGAGATATTTCCAATCATGAATTCGAGAGTCTTATATTTGTGACCAATCAACAGAGACATAATCACAAGTGAGATGTCCACAAAGATAAGCACTACTCCAAAGAGCCTACGAAAAGCAAAGGGGAGAAAGATGAGAAGGAAATATGGTCATTTCAAAGCAAGAAGCATGAAAAGGAAACATTTTACACTAATTTTCCTTCATTATAGCGCAAATATTATATTAGAACTTCTAGAAAAGGGACAAATATGCTTTATGATGACCTGTAACATCATACAAAATGCAAGAGGCCATATTTATTTAGCAATTCAATTTTGTTCTGTGGAAGCAACCAGGTATTCAGCATGCAGCAAGGAATGGCAATTTACAGCTATATGCTGAGCAAAGCAACTTACTAATGCAAGTATTTCAGTTGATCTCAGATAATGGCTTAAGATCTTTCTGGAAAATATATGGCCAACACTTTTCTAAAAATACATATGGCCTAGTAACATGCAGTACAATCAGTAAGTTATGTGCAGTACAGATTTGGGTAAATGCTACTCAGCAGTGATCATACCATATTGTGCATGTTTGATATGCTACAAATTTATGCTTAGGCCACCAAAAAGTAGTTGGAAGGGAGAATGAATTAATCCAAGTTGGTTTCATGAAATGAAAACATTGTTCATGTTTATCATTCTATAACTAGGAAGCTGGTACAAGGTATGACTTAACTCTACAGTTGTTCATGTTGTAATAACACTCACCTGAATCCAAAAGACATCACAAGTGGAGA
The DNA here is from genome assembly GCF_030035675.1 of Rhineura floridana. Taxonomy (NCBI): domain Eukaryota; kingdom Metazoa; phylum Chordata; class Lepidosauria; order Squamata; family Rhineuridae; genus Rhineura; species Rhineura floridana. The sequence continues at coordinate 9,288,549 of NC_084483.1, read as the reverse complement.
GATCTTTTTCTTAATTATGCTGGTTTAGGGGAAGAAAGGGAAATTATTATTATAAGGACTTTGACTAGAGTTTCAAAGAAGTAGATTGGGTGTGAGGGAACATTTGGCCCTCCAGATGTTGCTGAACGACAACTCCCGTCAGCTCTGGCCATCAGCCATGCTTCCTAAGGCTGATGAGGGCCAAGGATTCCCCACTCCTAAAGCAGACTGTATTAATTAAAGAAATCAAGCTTATGATAACAAACAGGTACTTTATTTGAAATATTTCTATCTCACTCTTCACTGTAAAACAATTCCGGGGAGGTTTATGATAAAACATAATTCATAAAACAGCAGCATAAAAATCAGCATAAAACAAGATAAATCACAAATATTTAATCAGGCATTACAATGAAATAAAAAACCTTCTCAAGTCCCTAATTGGTGGCAACTTTTTTTTTGCTATTAACCAAGTCAGCAGTATCTATAGTTCAGTGCAAAGATTCTGACATCTTGCAATTGCTCTGAAAGTAACTGATTACTTTTACTCAAAAGTAATTGCTACAATTACATTTTAGTTACTTTTTTTAAAAAAATTGCCTACTAGGTGCTGCCCTTGGCTGCTGCACATCTAAGTAGCCTAAAACATTAAAAATAAGCACACACACAGAGAGTAGTAAAAAAAAAATTATCCATAAGATTAACAGAATGGCATAACAGAATCTCACATCCCCTCACCCCACTCCCAGCAATGATGATACCCCAACACACATATTTTGTATATATATATATTGCCTCCAGCTCTTTTCTCCTTCTACTCCTAACAATTTTTAAACAATTGTTTTCTCCACCCCGTCTCGCTCTCCACCTCCTCCCTTGTCGCCTCCTAAGCAACCATAGAGCATGAAGGAAGAACAACGCTGCATAGAAGCCCAATTTGAAGCACGTGGTTTTTATTCACAAATCAGAGGAGTAGAAGACTTCCCCTACTCCCCCCCAAGTAATGCACAAAAGTAATGTTGGAAACATTACAATTACTCCTCAAAAGTAATGAAATTACTACTCATTCTATTACCGGCTAAATGTAATGAAGTTACCCACTCGTACTTTATTACTTTTTTGAGTAACAAGTAATTCGTTACTTGTAACTAGTTACTTCCAAGCTCTGGTCTAATACATTCAAAGCTCTGTCTTTTTTAAAAAACAAACAGTTTTTCCAGGGCTCCAGGTTTGAGAAATTGACACATGCCCTTGATTTGCCTAGAAATGATTGCCCAGCAACTAGGAATGGGGGAGAAAATTGATTTGATTCACATTTAAAGCCAAATTTATCAAATCCACACTTTCCAACACAATATGAGAACCAAAACACAGCCACCCTTCAAAATTTGCACTTATCCAAGTTTTGCAATGCAGTTTTCCAACCACCCAATGTTTACAAAAATGCATATATTAGGGGGAAATGTACATAAAATGAACATATTAGTGAAAACATCCAAAAATTGTGAATCCAACTCTGGAAGCTAGGCTGTCATTTATAAGCTTCAGTCATTACTAGTGTCATATCAAATTAGTTTTAATGAGTGTGCATGCACACCTCAACTTAGAAGTGTAGGCCAACCATTGCTGTTAGACAGCAGATTCTGCTTCCTCTAGGGATTTAAAGAGGCAGCAATTTCTATCCCGTGTTTGTGGCAAGCAGAACTGTTTTCTTCTGCTGCAGTTCAGTTTCTGCTAAAACTGACATTGTCTGTTTCACTATGTGCAATGGCTAAAACGGATGTAATTTAATTATTTAATTAATGTCAATGAATTTCAATAGAAGGGAAACATCAAAAACAATGCAGAAAATAATGTAATTATCTGTGTAATGCTTGCGGACTAAAAACACAATGATAGTGAATACCACTCATATTTGCTTGCATGAGTTCTATTCCTGAAATCATCCTTGCATGAACATGCAAATTGCAACAATTTCGATTCTCATTCCAGTTTCCGACAGAATTATCTGACATCCCTAGCTTCCCCTATCCTAAACAAAGTTAGATTTATAAGTTCTTATGTTCTTTTCATATTCAGCATCGGGGACAACAAGATTATCTACACTCCAATGAACTGGAGACTCCCATAATTCTGAAATGTTAAGAATTACCTGTACTACTTTTTTTTTTAAAAGCTACTGTTTCTCCATTTTGTCCAGGGATGAGGGAACAGGATCTGGACAGTTGTCTGGACCCAGAACTGGCTCGCCCTCTGCAGGCCATTTTTGACAGGTAGGCAGAAACATCCACCTGTCAGTCACCTGATATCATGACTTCAGGTGAACATACTTCAAAGGAAGAATTGGGAGCACTCTAAGTGCACTCCTGATTCTTCCTTTCCTTTCCAGCCCCAAGTTTATTTAAAGGCAGGACTGCAAAGAGATTATTTGCAAAATGTGGCTGCAAAAGAAGAATCTTGTACTGCTTTCCCTTCTGATAGTGGGGCTTGCATTCAGCTCTAAGGCAAGCTCAGCTGGTGGCAGATATTGGCTGCATTCAGGAACTCTGATTGGGAGCTCCCAAGTACAGCTGATCCTAGTGGGACACTGTTATTATACTGGATTGCCCAATCATACCTAATTTCAGGGCTTTCTCCAAGATAGTAATTCTCCCAAAGGTCAGCCAGCATTAAACTGAATGCTGAAATGGCATTAAACTTCCAAGAGCTTGGGACAATAGCACAATGCTTTCAAAGGAAGCCAAACACAGGCCACACCTTGAGCTGCACACTGCAGAGTGAACAGGGGGACCAACCTCCACGTTTGACTTAACATGCTTGTCTTTTTAAGTAGCCCCTCATTTTAAAAGCGGCTTTTATCTCAGCTGTACAGATTCCACAAGGTCTTATATATCTGATGTTTTAACATGGGACATAGCCCAATCCAGACATAGGCTACCTCAATGGATCACTTTCAAAAGTAAATTCCTGCCAAATTTTAGTATTCTAAAGGTTTATTCAGGGCCCAATTGAAATGCAATTTCTATTCTACAGAGAACAGGAAAGTGTGACACTTCCAAAAGAGATTCACTTTTTGCACCTGGATAAATTCCTCACGTCTTCAATTCCCATTGATCAGCTGCAGAAAGTGGAGTGCATATTAGGAACAGGGATAGGATCCATTGGCTAGCGCTGGCTCGAAAGCATTCCATTGACCTAACAGGATGGTATTGATTTGAGTTGGTTCTTTGTCTGCCAGCCACAACTTTTACAGATCCGTTTTTCCCCTTGCAAAAAAATATTGATATTAATATTAATATTTTAAAAGGAAATATTGATCAATTTAAAGGAAATACATATTTTGAAAGGAAATACTGTATCAATAAATTACCATTCTTATTATAGAGGCAGATTTTTTAAAAATCTATTTTCAAAAACAGCTGCAGAAAATCACTACATAAAAATCTGATCTGTACCAATACAGAATCATCCAGCATCATCAACGTTGCCGCCCAACAAGATCAGCCTCAAAAGACCTCTCCGTCCCACCAGTTAAAACAGCTAGACTGGTGAGAACTAGGGAGAGGGCTTTTTCAATCGTGGCACCCACTCTGTGGAACTCCCTCCCAAATGACATCCGCCATGCCCCCTCCATGTTGAGCTTCTGCCAGACCTTGAAAACCTGGCTCTTCAGGCAGGCTTTTGGGGCGGGTTAGGTTTTAGTCTTATTGTTGGAATGTTAAGATTTTAATGTGAATTATATGTTTTTATGTTGTACATCGCCCAGAGTGGCTGGTAAACCAGCCAAATGGGCAACTAATAAATTGGACCATTGGTCTCACCTGAAGGGTGATTTTCATAGGAGGAATGCCATCAAGCGGGTTATAGCTCCACCTATCGTCTGAAGGCAAGAATGTTTTTGAAGTCAAGACTAGGGGCATCAGGCCCCTCCCACTCTCCAGTTCATTCGCAGTGAGTCCAAAGAGATATCTAAAGATGCAGGAGAAAAGGCCAACGGGCCTACCAGCAAGAACATAACATAATAGCAACATTCATAATAATATGACTCTAACATAGCGAGATAACAGTAATAGCAGTCTTGACTTCACTAGTAAATCAAAATATAATAGCGTAACAGTAATATATGAAAAATCCCAACAAATATCTAGGTATCCATGTATCCTCCAGCTGGGAGGGTCGTGATGGCATTACTCCTATGAAAATCACCCTTCAGGTGAGACCAATGGTCCATTTTCCATAGGAGGAATGCCATCAAGCGGGATGTACCAAAGCAGCCCATAACAGGGAGGGACCACCCACATCCTAATCATCATTAAGAACCTGTTGCAACACTCGTCTGCCAAAAGAGGCATCAGCAGAGGCATAACGGTCTATTTTATAATGCCTTATAAACGAGTGTGGGATAGACCAAACAGCAGCTCTGCAAATATCGGCAACAGGAGCGTTGGTAGCAAAGGCAGCCGTAGTGGCCGCTGACCTAGTGGAATGAGCTGTTATACTAGCTGGAACTGGAAGCTTAAGGGACTCATAGGCTAAGGTAATACATGCCCGCAGTGGGTTGGCCAATAATAAACACAGCTCTTGGGCAGAAAAAAGTGAGCCACCCCAAAGGACACTAAGAAGATTTATGAGGCCCACAGTTGGAGCTGGCAAAATGAACACTGAAGAATATTCTGTGTTTCAGCAAGCTCATTTTTAAAAAGGGAGAAAGGGGAGAGGGTGAAGAGGTTACCCATCACTAGGGATGGGAGAATTTATCAAGATCAGTTTCTTTCCTTTTCTCATTTTTCTAATCTTAAATTCAGTTCTCTACATTAGTTTATACATTTTTTTAAAATCCTCATGCAAATTCATCAGAATTTTAAACCTTATTTCTCCTATTACACACATGTTATGTTCCTTCAGGTTGATTACCGCTTATGGCGACCCTATGAATCAGTGACCTCCAAGAGCATCTGACATGAACCACCCTGTTCAGATCTTGTAAGTTCAGGTCTGTGGCTTCCTTTATGGAATCAATCCATCTCTCGTTTGGCCTTCCTCTTTTTCTACTCCCTTCTGGTTTCCCAAGCATTATTGTCTTTTCTAGTGAATCATGTCTTCTCATGATGTGTCCAAAGTATGATAACCTCAGTTTCATCATTTTAGCTTCTAATGATAGTTCTGGTTTAATTTGTTCTAACACCCAATTATTTTGTCTTTTTTGTGGTCCATGGTATGTGCAAAGCTCTCCACCAACACCACATTTCAAATGAGTTGATTTTTCTCTTAACCGCTTTTTTCACTGTCCAGCTTTACATCCATACATAGAGATCGGGAATACCATGGACTGAATGATCCTGACTTTAGTGTTCAGTGATACATCTTTGCATTTGAGGACCTTTTCTAGTTCTCTCACAACTGCCCTCCCCAGTCCTAGCCTTCTTCTGTTTTCTTGACTATTGTCTCCATTTTGGTTACTGACTGTGCCAAGGTATTGATAATCCTTGACAAGTTCAATGTCCTCATTGTCAACTTTAAAGTTACATAAATCTTCTGTTGTCATTACTTTAGTCTTCTTGATGTTCAGCTGTAGTCCTGCTTTTGTGCTTTCCTGTTTCACTTTCATCAGCATTCATTTCAAATCATTACTGGTTTCTGCTAGTAGTATGGTATCATCTGCATATCTTAAATTATTGATACTTCTCCCTCCAATTTTCACACCTCCTTCAGCTTGGTCCAATCCCGTTTTCCGTATGATATGTTCTGCATATAGATTAAACAAACAGGGTGATAAAATACACCCATCTCACACCTTTTCTGATTGGGAACCAGTCGGTTTCTCCGTATTCTGTCCTTACAGTAGCCTCTTGTCCAGCGTATAGGACAATCAGGACAATCAGATGCTGTGGCACCCCCATTGCTTTTAAAGCATTCCTTAGTTTTTCATGATCTACACAGTCAAAAGCTTTGCTGTAATCTGTAAAACACAGGGTGATTTTCTTCTGAAATTCCTTGGTCCGTTCCATTATCCAATGTATGTTTGCGATATGATCTCTGGTACCTGTTCCTTTTCTAAATCCAGCTTGGACGTCTGGCATTTCTCGCTCCATACATGGCAAGAGCCTTTGTTGTAGAATCTTGAGCATTACTTTACTTGCATGGGATATTAAGGCAATCATTTGATAATTACTGCATTCCCTGGGATCCCCTTTCTTTGGAATTGGGACGTATATTGAACGCTTCCAGACTGTGGGCCATTGTTTAGTTTTCCATATTTCTTGACAAATTTTTGTCAAAATTTGGACAGTAGCTTGTAGCAACTCTATTGGTATGCCATCTGTTCCTGGTGACTTGTTTCTTCCAAATATTTTAAGAGCAGCTTCCACTTCACATTCTAAAATTTCTGGTTCTTTATCAAACAGTTCCTCCATGAATGAATCTGTCTTCCTGGCTTCTCTTTTATAGAGTTCTTCAGTGTATTGCTTCCATCTTCCTTTTATTTCACTTCGGTCAGTCAGTGTGTTCCCTTGTTGATTATTCAACATCCCTACTCTTGTTTTAAATTTCCCTTTAATTTCTCTAATGTTTTGAAATAGGGCTCATGTTCCACCTTTTTTGTTGTCCTCTTCTATTTCTATACAATAACTACATATTTATGTGCAATTTTCTCCTAATATATACATTTTATGGACACTTTCCCCCAGTATATGCATTCTTGTACACATTACAGGCATACCCCGCTTTAATGTTCGCAATGGGACCAGAGAGTATACTTTAAGTGAAAATCTACTTTAAGTGAAGCAATTGTCTTCACGTGTACTGCACGCAATCACCACTAGATGGCAGCGGCGTCATGCCAATAAAATGTATGTTATTGCAAAGTGCATGAACGTTAAGCAGGGTATGGGGACGTATGCAGCATGTACGTTATAGCGAGGCAACGTTAAGCGGGGTATGCCTGTACTTGAGAAGTGCACTGCAAAATCCAGAGAAGTGCAAATTTTGAAGGATGGCTTTGGTTTGGTTCTCATGCTGTTGCAGAAAGTGCGAGATAGAATTAGTTCACCTTTAAATGCAGACTGGATCAAATTCCTCCCCCATTCCTACTCATCACTTCGATTTGTCTGGCAGATTCTACAAGTTCAACTTACTAAGTACAGAAGTCTAGTTCAGCTTCATCTTCATCAGAACCATCATCAATTGTAATAGCAGGCTCCCTGATCCGGCTTCTGCCATGGAATTAAATCAGTGAAATGGATATATTAACAACATTCCTTCTTTCTTCAAGAAATAAGAGGTAAAGTGGTCGGGTAACAAGGGCAGGCAATGAGCTCACCTCCTCCAAGTTAAGCCATTTCACTAGTAAGCTTGCACCAACCTGTAAAACAGGTGTGGGTAACCTTTGGCTCTCCAGATGTTGCTGAGCTATAACTCTCACCAGTTTCAGCCAATGTGGTCAACGGCAGGGATGATGGGAGATGTAGTTCAGCAAAATCTGGAGGGCCAAAGGTTACCCACACCTGCTGTAAAGCTTAATAAAAATCATTTTCATTTTTACCGAGTGGAAGACTATAACCACTATGCATTATCCTTCTAAGCATGCATTTGCCTCTTCCCTCAGACCTTTCAAGCATTAGAAGCATCCTTTCCAAGGTCAACAATAGTGCAAGGCATGCCCCAAAAGGGCACTTCATGAAGATCTGCCTTTTGGGGCATCTGACTTCTGCGGCAACCAGAAGTTGCCCTGCCCAGCTGGCCCCAGTGCAAGGCAAAGGGGTGATCACAAGAGGGACAACTTGCAAAGCCAAGGAAACTGCCAGCATGCAAGGCTTCCCAACATATTACACTTACTTTACCATATTCGTCCCACATTCAGTACTAAAAGATGAGACACTGCTATGTAGACACTATGTATCAAGGCCACAATATAATGCTTCTGAAGTGTTCTTTAGCAACCATTATTTCAAATGAAGTGTCTAATCTGCAATTAGTACACACAGAGTTGCCCTGTTTTGCATCATTACTGAACTCAGTTCAAACGCTTGAGCTAAACTGTGGGCTAGAAAAAATATATACCTCTATGTTGTCCTGTGCATGCACCCGTTTTTCTACAATGAAATACTAAATGAAATATATTTCTACTCAAATTTCTGTCGACGGTGCAATCTTAAATAGCTTGGGCTTGGCACACCATGAAATTTATCTCTTTCCCAACACATATCACAATTTCTCAGTTCTGGAAAAGCACCAACACATTCCTCTGTGCAAAGTTTATTTAGAAGCAAGCAACACACAGGTGTACATAACGGCTGTACTACAGATGTCAAACTCCTTCCCCCCAAGATTCATCAAAAAAGGCTACGAGTTTTCAAGTAATGCTGTAGGAAACTTTGTATGGGATAGCTTCTGGCAACCAAAGTTAAGCTCACTTTGCCCTTCCCAACCAGCACTATTTGCTACCTGTGGATTCAAGAGAGAAGTTATTTAGATTTTATTTCTTACGTTTATGACATTTGGGTTACTGCATATCCTCCTTATCATGGTAAAAGGCCAAAGCTAAGAGCAATAGGGCTGCCTCTCCCCCACCCACCCCAAAACCATGGTTGGAGACACATTTGGAATCACTGCATATAATTCTGATCGGCCCACCTTAAGGACAACAACAAAGTCTACAGTAAAGAAGATTAAGGCTGCTGGCTTAAGAAGGCTTACTTGAGAGTGCTATAGAACTCAGTGGGACGTACTTCTGAGTATTGTGATGTTAGAACATCTATAGGATTGCTTGTTTTTTAAAAAAAATAAGGTGGGGGCAGAAAAGAGTTTTGGTTTATAAGCTTCATGAACCACATAAAAGATTTGAATAGAGCTATTCATACCCTCAACACACTATAATAAGAAGTCAGACACATTCACAGCAGATCCAGAGTCTTAAACTGGGATTCACTGGAAATGCATTGAACCTGGGACCTTCTGTACGCAAATTATACTCTCTTCCACTGAGCTACAATCCCGCCCATTTATATCCCATTCAGGATAACTCACGCCTGAGACTCTTGCGATGTCTCGTCTTGATCATATCTTACAGTTGCCATTTTTCTGTTATTGCTTCCAGAGTGAGACGAAGGAGGTGTCTCCCCTTCTGGGGGAAAAACATGAACATCGTTAAGAATACCCCCAAAAAATACTTTCTACAAGCCAGGTTGAAATCCTAACCCCATTTACCTGCGAGTAATCCCCACTGAATTCAACAGATCTTACTACTGAATAGACATGGGTAGGATTGCACTGTCAGTTGTGATCTTCCATCAAGCTAGGCCACATATAATCTAAATTGCTCTAGACTTCACTTCAAGGAGAAGTCATTCATATCCAGAATGCCTCATTCTGCAGAATAATGGAATTTACATGGCACCTTATTAATTGGAACGAAGTGCTTTAGGTGCATTTGCTCACCAATTCTTACATCATCCCTGTAAAGCAAGTCAAAATTGTGGTCACCATTATAAGAAGTGACAAGGCTGAAATCAGGAAAGTAGTGGCTTGCTTAAGGCCATCTAGTCCTCACTGAGGTGGTCAACCTATGCTTTGCTTGCACCACTTTAGCTTCTTGGGATGGGTCTTGGATGATTCAATATTTCTTCATACAAAAATAATTTTCTGCACATATAAAACTAGTACATCAGGGAGAAGAGTTCTAGCAAAGACTCCTCCCCAGTATACTAGCTTTCTGGGAGGGAAGGGAAGTTCTTAATACTGTAAGGCAGTGGTTCTCAAACTTTTTTGGTTCGTGGCGCACTGTAAAACAAAAATTTTCTGGTGCACTTCGTGTACAAAATTAAAAATATATTACTATATTTTAAACTATGAATAAAAACGAATTATAGAAAACTATTACTTACCCTATACAAATGGGTTTCTTCTCATTTTTAAAATATACTTTCATAATATTTGAGGCACACCTAGCCCCCTCCTAGGGAGCACCAGTGTGCCTGGGCGCACCGTTTGAGAATCACTGCTGTAAGGTATTTAACTATGCAACTGAACTCATGGTGTAGTGGATAAGTCCATTGGACTAGGTCCTGAGAGACCAGGGATCAAATCCGCACTAAGCCATGAAGCTCATTGAGTGACCTTGGGCCAGTCACTGCTTCTCAGCCTAACCTAACTCACAGGGTTGTTGGGGGATTGTATGAGGAGGGGGAGAGCCACATACACCACCTTGAGCTCCTTGGAGAAAAAGATGGGATATAAATACAATAGAAAATGAATAAATCCCCTACCTGCAGCATAAAAGAGCTCAATAACACTTCTGTCAACCTGAGCTGGAAGGAGCAAAGGAACAAAGTCTCTTGCAGCCAAATCCTGCTCATGTTCACTTACGACTAAATCGCACCAAGCTTAACGGGGCTTATTTCCAAGTAAGTGTTCACGGGACTGTAACCTTAATATAGTTTTGTTCAAACCACTACAAGGAGGCTGTACTGTTGCAGAAAGACAGATAATCTGCATGAAGTACTCTTGAGAACATCTCCCATATACTTTACACCAGGGGTTCCCAAACTGTGGTCGTGAGCAACCCGTGGTCTGTGAGCATCATTCAGGTGGGCCGCAGCATGTCTGTGAAGACCACTTAAAATTTGAAATCCATAGCATTCTATGGAATACAAATTGTAATACAATAAAAAAACTGTAAGAAATAAAAGCAATAAAAATGCAACTGAAAATCGAATAGCATCTAGCACAGCGCGTAACAATTGCTACAACAGGCAGGGGGGGAAATTAAGTGGTCCACCAAGACCCTCAGCCATTTTCAAGTGGTGCATGGGGGGGGAAGAAGCTTGGGAACCATTGCTTTACACCAGTTTGAGTTGCCATGTGCCTGCAGAGCTGCAACCACAGCCACAAGGAAGGTATGGTGCCATGCATAAGAGAAGTACCAGCAGATTCAGGGTAACTTCAAAGTTTGCAAATGCACACAAACAAATTAGGGAAAAAGCCCCAAAGAGCCCCATAATAACTCAGCGGCACAGAACAGTAGCTGACTAAGGTTAGAGAGACACTTGTTGCGCCAGTTCCAGTACGCCTCCGCCTCTCTTTTCTGAAAACAGAGGCATGTGACACTAGTCAAACACCACCCCTTTTTACTCTAAAACCTTTTGGATTCGCTCTAGTACATTTTCAAAAAATTCAGCTTCAGACAGATTTCACAACTGATTGGTAGATGAACCCATTGCTCCTCCAGGTGTGGCCAACGAAAATGCTTCACTGTAGGCTCAGGCAGATATAGGGTTTGGCCCAACACTTCCTTGTGGGTGGTCCTGAAGGATCTGAAGTCAGCAGTAGGGAAAGGAGGTGTGTTCAGCCAAGGGCAAAGTCACTTCAAAACACAGCCAGAAAAACCATTCTTGCTGCTTATGAAGAGATTAGCGTGTCCACAGCCTGAGTAGGGTGGAAAAAACAGACAACCAGTTGAAAGGACGGAATAGAACTGAGTGGTTGGAACAGGAGGACAGAGACTCTGGGTAGAAACATTCACTGTTCAGCCAGTTCCAATTCGTCTCCACCTCTCTCTTCTGAAAATGGGGGGACATGTTGCTAGTCAAACCCCACAACTTTTTATTGCAAAACCTGGTGGGAGCAGCTTGAGTGTTGTTTTTAAAAAAATAGCTTCAAAGAGATTTTGCAACTGATCAGCAGATCAATCCGTTCTCCCTCCAGATGTGGCTAATGGAAACGCTTTATTCTGGCGACTACTGTATTCACAGCCATACCCACATGTATATAGAAATAACCACCTCCGGTTTTACAGTAAAAAGGGGCAGGGTTTGACTAGTGTCATGTGCTGTGCCCCCATTTTCAGAAGAGAGAGGTAGGAACGCACTGGAACCAGCAGAACAGTGAGTGTTTCTACCCTCATTTTGGATAAATCACTTCCTAGATCATGCCAAGAAGGTATTTTTCAATGTCCCCCAATGATGGAAAGAAGAGTTGCCCACAGACATCAAAACAGAAAGAAAATAATTTGATGCAGACTTGAAGGCATATAACAACAACAAAGCTGGGATTGGGACCCAAGGTGTCCACATTCCCCACCCCACCTCAAAACGATTAGAGCAAAGTTTGGGTTATGAGGGGAGGAGACATTTGTGAGTGTGACTTGGCAGGGTAGCTGTTAATGCATAACACTGGGAAACAGAAAATCTTAACAAGCTATTAACAAAAAGAAACCCTGCTAATACAAATTCCAAAGCAAAAGCAGCTCATTGTCTCCAAATTGGAAAGGGCTGTTACTGGAAGAGGGTGACTTACGATAGCCTTGCAATGTGGTACACACTGAATAATGCAGGTTCAGGCTTAGAGTGCTTTACAACAACCCTGCAATGCTGAATTAGAGCCTGTTAAAGGCTGGGAGTGTCCGAAGTTGAAAGAGTAGTTTGCAGTCCATTGCTTCTATCCCCACATCACAGGTTGGGCTTGGCAGTAATATAAAACAACCCTGCAGTATAGCTAGCTATTATATCCTTATTGCAGGTAGGCAGGCTGTGTGAAACAGCAGCTTACACGAATTGATTTTCCACTGATGGGCCTGGTCTGGAGTCCAGATCCATCACTGGGTTGCAGCCTGATCTGAGGCAGGTCACAACAGCAGCACTACTGCCACACAAATATATAATAAACTAAGAACTGGGTCTCCAAATACATGTTTGAATTAAAGGTGGGTCCTACCAGATCTGAAAAACGTGATGACTACTAGTTTACAGCAACTGTACCAGGTCATTCACCTTTAATCTCGCAGACTGGAAGCAAGGCTTGCCTCTTCAGACCTCCTCCTAGTCTAAATCAAGCACTGAATTGCATAGGAGAAGCCTCAAGCTGCAGTGACTTGCACACAGGTGGTTGGCACTTTATGATGTTCAAAACTTTTTTTTTTTTTAAGGGCAATGATAGTAGATTTTGCACATGAAGACAGACCCAAGTTAGGGCTCATATCTTTGGTGCCAATTAAAAAAAACCCTTGCTCAGCCACAGGCCCATGTGAAAAAGTGAAAAACTGCAACATTTTGTTGCAGCCCTCTTCTCCAGTTCTAATTCTAGTGAATCTGGAGAGTAACTTTGAGTGACAAGGAGGGGAGTAGCGATTCTATCCTATACTCCCCCTACTGCAAGCTCCTAGAGTAATACTTTTATTTAAACTTCCACCCCACCCACCCCATTACTCGGCTACCCTTGCCAAGCCACGAAGGGCTCATTATTTGCACGAACAGTTCGCGGGTCTTCTCCGTGCTCCGAAGAGTCTGAAAGTCATGAAAACTTCTTTCCGGTCAGGTAAATTCAGCTTCTGCAAACTTACGCAGCTTTTAACTCCCCACGCACCCCACCCCACCCCACCTCCCAACCAGAACAAGAACAGAAGTCGTTTACCTTGGCGGGGATCAAGTCCAGCTCCAAAGGGACCCCTCGAAGTGCGCATGAAACGCGTGACGGGCAGGTGGGTGGAGAGAGTTAGAATAAGCGAAAGACAAACCTCAGAGAGAAGGCATGAGACGGAGGAGAAGGAGGAGGTTCAGTCAGTTTTATTCAAAGGGCCTGTGACGGCAATAAAATAAAAAGAAGTGCGGGGCGGGCGGGTGACCTAGAACTATTAGAAAAGGAAAGAGCGAGAGAACAGACACCTCTTTCAGCAGCCCAGGTCAGCAGCTCAGGCCTCCGAGAAAGAGTCCCCCGGCTGCTCCTCCAGCTGCACTGGCCCAGCTCAGAGAGACACCGGGGCAGAGGCAGGCGAACGAAGGGACCGATCCTTGCACTTCGCCTTTACAGGAGCACACGGCCGCCAGCCACCGCGGATGTGCCACTTTAGAGCCCCTTCTGTCTTTCTTCCTTTCTTCCCTTCCTTCCCAGACTCACCGCTTATGGCCCAGTGGACTCTCCGGCGCAGCGCTAAAGGCTCCCTACCCGGCGCCTCGGGGCTAAATGGAGCTCCCGGAGTGGCTGATGGTGAAAGGCGAGCGTAGCCAATTGCAGCTTCATCCTGGCTTCGGGGAGAATCCACCTGATCCAGATTCACGCCTGATTATGCGGCCAGCCGGCAGGGAGGGCTAGCAACGGCGGCTGGTTCCAGCCCACCTGTTCTCCCCGCGGAGAACTGCCATCGTGGAAGTGGAACCCCGTTGCCAGGGCCACCGAGGGCAGGTTAAAGGTGACCATTATCCAGGGAACTGCAGTTGCTGCTTCGGCGGCGCGCGCGGAGAAGGGAGTCTAGTCGCGCGATAAGCGAAGCCCTTGTGTGTGCAGTGCCCCCCCCCCCCAGCTTGGCGAACCTTAGGGATGGCCTGCGCTTTGGACGCGTCACATTCGCTAAGAGCAAGGATGGGGAACCTGTGGCCCTCTAGACCAGCCTTTCCCAACCAGTGTGCCTCCAGATGTTGTTGGACCACAACTCCCATCAGCCTCAGCCAGCATTGCCAACGGTCAAGAAAGATGGGAGTTGTGGTCCAGCAACATCTGGAGGCACACTGGTTGGGAAAGGCTGCTCTAGATGTTGCTTGACTACAGGCCCTACAGAAGTGCTTTGGATACAATTATTAATTCTAATTCAATTTATTATTAATTCAGTTTATATACCGCCCCATAGCCGAAGCTCTCTGGGCGGTTCACAACAAGTAAAACATCTGATATACAATTAAAACCACATATCAAACAATTTAAACATACATTAATGATATCAAAAAAATTAAAGCATATGTATACACATACAAATGCATATTAAGTATTAAAAAGCTAAAAATACAATACATTAGTGGTGGGTTTATTTGGCTTTAGCGGTTGTTCTGAGGGTGCTTCCCCAATGGTACCATACTGCCCAGAGGGGGCTACAGCACAACAAAAGTGGGATAAAAATAAACTAGAACATTTGTGTTATAAAAAGTTAGGAGATTTCAGCAGGAGGTTACAGGATATGAACATATTGGAAATGAAACCACATGTCTGCCCCAAAACTTTTGCAGGTACAACCAGCATTGAAAGTGGGATTGCATATGACCACCTCGATAACATGAGCACAAATCATCATGATAATAAAAAGGATGTCTGGAGAGATCATACTATTCCCATCATCCCTCTCTAAGGGATATGCCTGCAGGGGCCATAGGCAGTTTCCTGATTTCAACAATATGTGGCCAACAGTGGCTTGGGAGGGAGGGGTGGAGATTGTGATCTACTCCAGGAGATGCTGGTGCTGCGCTTGTCACAACAGGGTCAGGATGAGATTAAGACATGCTGAGGCACTAAGCCAGCCTTTCCCAACCAGTGTGCCTCCAGATGTGGCTGGACTACAATTCCCATCTTTCCTGACCATTGGCAATGCCGGCTGAGGCTGATGGGAGTTGTGGTCCAACAACATCTGGAGGCACACTGGTTGGGAAAGGCTGCTCTAAGCCATATCAAGATTCACAGGCCCCATACCATAAAAAATAAAGAGAAAAAAGTGTATTACATTGTAATAGAAAGAGTTATTAAAAAATAAATGTTAATCATTATATTTGCATATATACATAGGCAAAGATGCAGTGAAAGGCTACTATATAAAACACTTCTTGCAAAAAGCTTTATTTGCATTATCAAATACCTTCTGATTTCATAATTAGCATACATGAAACAAGATTTTTAATAGAAACGAGCAATTGCAGATTAGAATTTAGCGAAATACAATGTACCTTGTAATAAAAAATTAAAACTGCTATTCTAAACCAATCCTTATAGACTTGCCTATATGCATTATTGTATGCCTTTTAAGGAAAATACCTTACAATTTCTTACTTAGTATATATGAAAGTGAAGATTTCTAATGTAAAGGAACACAAGAACATTACACAGATTAGCACTTAGTAAATGGAAGCAGCAAAGTAATTCACAGTTGCTTCTCTTTGCACATCAAATTTAAAACATTTTATTTTGTGATTTTAAAACAGCAAAGTCGTGGATGATACTGTCAAATGATAAGCTATGAAGCTTGTCATTATCAGTGCACATAATGCTTAGTGCAGAGAGCTTTTATTGCATCATTGATGTCCACAGTTCATTCTTAATCCTTTTCAGCTGCAAAAATGACGGTTCTGAGGAGTTTGTTACCATTATACTCACAAACAGCCGCAATACTACTTCTATATTAGGGAAAGCCAACTGAATCTTATCTTGGAAAATGACCTAATGCAGATTCCGGTGGTGTAAGTGTCCTTTACCTGAATAATTTTGCTTGATATAAGCATGGAAGTACTTTATTTCCCCAATGAGTGAATGTCTAGCACATGGTATATATACAGCATACTCATTTTTCTCTAGAAGTGTGCCATTATGTCTACATACCATGTTAGCTGTAGCATCATATGACTGTCCCCTGAATTTAGTGAAGTCAATTTTGCAGTCATTGCTGAGATAATCAAGCACTTTGTTGGCCATGCTGTCACTACTATGGTCTTCTAATTCAAGGGAAGTAAGAAAGCATTCAATGGGAAAACCATCATCAGGTGTTACATATTACAATAACAGTTGATAATAGATCCAAAACAGATTTACTTTTTTAGCCATAAGCTGAATGACTTCATCACATATCGTTTTAGACAAGTATGCAGGCTTCTCAGATCCACTGCTTCCAAAATATTTTATATGGTTGGCAAGAAATGGATTGATCTTAGCAGTGAGCTCTGTCAAGCCAAGAAAGTTCCCATTTTGTGGTGAACTAAACTTTTCATTGCCTCCCCGAAAAGCCACATTCCACCAATGAGCACACAACTTCAATAATACGTTCAAGTACATGCCTCCAGTACTCTTTCACCTTTTTATCTGTTCCTCCATGTTTCAATCCAAGGTTAAACTGTGCTGCCTTGTCAAATACGTAAGCAAAGCTCTTCTATGTTCCTCAGAGTTCTCATGCTTTTGAATTCAGATGGGGTTTTGTCAGTCATCAAACCCATCATTAGCAAACGCTATCATCGATGAAGTTGAAAAGAGCTTGTAGAAAAAGCAGTAAACATAACTGGTTGTTGGAAAATATATTAACTGCTCCCGATTGTATCTTTCACCATTAGATTTTTTTTGAATGAAATAGACCTTTTGACCAATATCTAAATTTGTTTTGGAATAATCGCTTCAATTTCTCCAGTGAGCTGTTCTAGTATTGACACTCGGAGGGACCTTTCTGGATGCAGAATGAAATTCTGTCCTCACTCAAGACACCCCAGTCATTTGATTTTGTGTATGTATTTCCTTCAGCTGGGGATCTCAGGCTCTGTAACTTTCTCATGTGTACTAGTCACATTCTGATTCATATCTGTATAAACTATCCCAGTAGAAGAGATGGCTGCTGTGGGCCTGGCTGACTACTTTGAGTGTGAGGTTCCTTCTGTATCACTGTAATGAAGTAACTGTCCATTTTCAATAACCTTGCTGCTGCCCAATACTGATGAGTGCAGCTCCACCAGTGGGAGGATACCACTGCTTCCACGTGCACCCTCATAAACCACCGCTGCATCTGATGGACCACAGGTTACCAACCCTGTCCTTGGGGCTTTAGGACCAGCCCTAACTTTAAACAGAGTGAGGGTGCCGATTTGGGCCTGCATGAAAGAGCATCAAGTTGTTGGCTATTCAACTTGTTACTATTATATATATATATATTTACTGCCAGGAAGATGGAGAGGTGCTGCTGCAGTAGAGGCCGGTCCATTAGGGCAAATGTGGCACTGCCCACCAACCTTGGTCTGCCTTCAGCTCCTGAAGAGGCACTTTGCAACAAGCACAAGACAGACAGAACCAGTACCAGGCTTATTCAGCATCCAGCACTGAATCTGTATGGATAGACTGGATTCTATTGGTATACTTACCTGCACTCTGTGCAGGAACCATCTTTCTTGAATTTATTTTGCGTAAGTGATTTGATCCTGATGCTGAGATCTCCAAATTGCATGCCTTTGGAAGAGTTCAGGAGAGTTGAAGCTGTCCCTATGCATTATTGAACAAAAACATGTATACTTAGCATGCAAGCTGAATTGCTTAGTTTACAGTGGCATTGATCTAGTGATGGGGAACGTCTTGATGATTCCTATCTTGGACAGCATTACTTGGTGATTGGACAATTTCAGCATCAAATTAGTCTACCGGTAGTGACTGGTGGATCCCGTAGGTTTCCAGCATGCTCTGGAGCAGGGATAGCCAAAATGGTGACCTCCAGATGTTTTTGATCAGCTCCCGTCTTTCCTGACCATTGGCTCCGGTAGGGGAAACTGATAGGAATTATAGACCAAAACATCTGAAGGGCACTACAGCAGCTACGCTTGCTCTGGAGGATTGATATATGGATCCCGACAATTACTCTGTTGGTGACCTGTGAATCATAGCGAATGGGCACGTAGAAGAGAGAGACTATATTGAAAGGGTAAGGCCTGGATAGCCTTCCATTTTGCCTTGGCGATTTAATTTCACACTACATTGACCAACTTCCCATTCCTTATTATGTATTCACCCTATCCCCGTAGGTACTTGCCACATGTATATGGTTATTTCCTCCTGCCCCCGGGTCCTTGGGGCACACACACACCACATTGTGGCAGCACTACTAAGTCTGCAATGCTGTATATAATTTCCTAGGTGTAAGGTTGTATATGACCCTCCGTGGCGCAGAGTGGTAAGCAGCATGCAGCCGAAAGCTCTGCTTGGCCGGAGTTCGATTCCAACGGGAGGAGGAAGTTGAATCTCCGGTAAAAGGGGTCAAGGTCCACTCAGCCTTCCATCCATCCGTGGTCAGTAAAATGAGTACCTGGCATATGCTGGGGGGTAAAGAAAGGCCGGGGAAGGAACTGGCAATCCCACCCCATATATATGGTCTGCCTAGTAAACGTCGCAAGACGTCACCCTAAGAGTCGGAAACGACTTGCACTACAAGTGCGGGGGCACCTTTACCTTTAAGGTTGTATAGGGATTACTTCAGAATAACTGTGCGTAGGACTAGACTGCAAATGCATATGATTTCTCTCAATGGTTCCCCCATGTCCAATATTTAAAGGACTCAACCCCTTCAACCTTTTTACTGTGGAGGCTGTTCCATTAGGGCAAATAGAGCATTGTTCCACCAACCTGTCTGCCCTCACCTGCCTGCCTTCCTACTCACAACCAGTCCAGAGGGTGGCCCTGCCTGTCAGCTTCCTCCTCCTTTGTCTCAGTGTGGCCCTTATAACGCTCAGCAGGGAGGAGAATGGGGACAAGAGAAAAGTGAGTTGACTTGCCTCTCATTGGCTCTAGCTCCATGTACTGTTTGGGCTCCTCACCTTCTGCCCCACTGGTCCCAATGGGCACTCCCTGTCAATGTGTAGGAAAGATGCTCTTAAGTACTCAGGTGTTTGT
The DNA here is from genome assembly GCF_030035675.1 of Rhineura floridana. Classification (NCBI taxonomy): domain Eukaryota; kingdom Metazoa; phylum Chordata; class Lepidosauria; order Squamata; family Rhineuridae; genus Rhineura; species Rhineura floridana. The sequence goes on along the minus strand of NC_084483.1, from coordinate 9,269,193 downwards.
GTTTGTATTTTCCCCCTTACCTTCTCCAGACTGATTTTGTGTTTGTGTTGTCTCTGGCGCTGTGTATTAGCCATGGTAAGTCATATAATTAATACTAGCATTTCCCCCTTTGATTTATGTTTCCTTTGGCAGCTGAAATGGTTTGCTTCTGAATCTGTCATTTTCACTCTAAAGGTTCTCTCAAAAATCTAAGCCTTTAGATTTACATTTCCTTTTTTGTCTTATCTAAGAAATAATCTTCCTTCCTAACATGTCTACTCAGCACCCCCAAACTAATTTTTGAATCTTTTACAGTCAGCAGAGGGAGCTCCAAGTATTCCTTCAAAGGTTTTTGAGACATTGGGTCTTTTTAAAGTATAGATTTATCTGCAATTACACTTTGAGAGCTGCCATCTCCACTAAGATTTAGAAAGCAACACTCTTATCATGCATATGCAGGCTCTCAAGTACTTTGATGCATCAGACTACAACAAATGAGGTAAGCTTATATTTTTCACTTCAATCCTTCTACTACATTTTTTGTCCTACAGTAATTCTGCGTTAGTCTTAACTCTAAGGAACTACTGCATTCGTTTTTTTCAAGCAATAAATACCTGTCAGTTTAAATGTGCATTAATGGACAGGGTGGGGAAAACCCAAACAAACCTGTACATTAATCAAGCTTTTCTGAAAAATGTTGGTTGGTACTATTATGAAACAACATGTATCCTTGAGGACTAAACTATACATTCAGCAGTAGACCCAAGTTTGGAAACCTGGGTCTCTCTACTGAACAGAAATAAAGCAGGGACAGGTAGAAAGGGCATGATTTGTAGCAGAGGAGCAGCAGACAACCAACAGATGCTTTACTTTCTATCATCTGTTGATTCTCCTGTTGCAACCACCTCTGTCCCTCAGATTTCTCCTCAGCCAAGGTTTCTGTCCTGAACCTTTCAAGTGTTGCATAGAAGTCAAACCATTGTTAAATGTAACTTTCTCCATTATGGTGCTGCACTGCCATTATTTATTTGCCCCTCCAGGCTGGTGGGTTTATGTGTGTGTGTGTATTCTGCAAAATGTCACTGATGGAATAATAGTGCATTGGGGTGGATTTATACTGGACCATCCACATATTTTTTTTGCTTGATTAGTATTTCTGCAATGCTTCCCCCAGTATCACCGCATTCTTGCTGTCTGGACAGGCGCTCTTGCTATAGGGCAACAGAAACAGACACCCCCCCTTCCAGAATAGGTGATAATTTCAAGGCAATTTACATAAAAACAATTTAAAATAGCTATAAAAACAAAACAAAAAGCAACTAAACTGCAATCCAGTACACAGTTACCTGGGAGTAAGTCCCATTGAACCCAGTGGAGCTTACTTCTGAGTTGACATGTACTGGATTGCACTGTAAGTTTAAAAACAATACAGAAGAAACACCTAAACCAAGAGACCTTTTCACCCAGCTGGAAAAGGATGTTGAAACAAAAAAAATTTCCATTGTTTCCAGAAAGTACAAATAGTGGTCGTTATCACAATAGAGATGCTGTTCCACCACAATATATATGTTCTTAATAATAATGTTTTCGCTATCTAATTGTGGCAGAAAAATAGTCACATTTAAAGGCCAACCTGCATCGTGTCAAAAGGAATATTTTCCAGACTGAACTATTCCTTGTTCCTGAAATAGTTATGAAAAGCACTTGGCACCCTTTCTTTACCTGGCTCTTTGAAATGTCTGTACCACTGTGCTTATATTCCTAGAGATTTGGCTATTGTGTTAATAAGAACTCAGCTGGTCACTACCCTTCTGCATGTTTAATGTGCATATTAATTAATTCATTGTTTACTAGAGTGAATGATGTATATACTGACAATAGCAGTGTTCATATGATGCAACCCCCTCATATGTTCAATGAATGTGATAAGAGGTTTGTATGAACACCATTTAAGATACCAATTAATTGGAGATGGATTACTTGTCCACTGGCCCTGACATCCATCTGCCCTACCAGACATCTGAACGGAATCTAGATATGCACAACTCTGCTTTTTATAATGTCCCAGATCACATGTACAGAGTTTATGCATATACACTTATTATTTATATGAATAATATAAATATACTTTGATCAGAGATTTGGCTTAATGCACAGAGATTAGAGTGGGGCCAGCGGGCACAGACCTATTCTACCTTTGGCATGGTCATTGAATGTGAACCTGTCGTTTGAAAAAGGCTTAAGGGTGTGGGCTGGAATGTTTCCAGATCAAATTGCACCTGTGCCATAAACTCAATAAATTGCCTTACAGCACCACCTTGTGCATTTTTACATGGAGGTTTAAGTCCTACTCCCTATGCTTGGTGGGGCTTGCTCCCTGCTAAGTGTGCATAGGATTCCCACCTTGTGCAACTAATCGCATTCCAGCTTCAGTGTAACATCTGCAACATGAAGGATAATAATACTGATCTGCCTGGCATGGTTGGTGCTATACTGATTACTGAGATAATGTAGATGAATGTTTCATGTACCAAAGCACCATAGAAATCCTTGATATTAATGTTCATTATGCCAAAACGTGAAACGGATGGCTGGTTCTCTCCCACCCATTCCTGGGTCATATAATTGTACATCAAAATGACTCTGTTAATAAAGAAGCCAAATTGCTCAACTGGGTGGTGTCTAATGAGTCAGTCCCATCTAGTCTGTGTCCCAGCTGACAATTGCAGCTGAAGGTCTACCCGCTGTTCAGCTGTTGAAAATACAGGAACTCAGTAGAGGCAGCGACTCTGTTGGATTGGCAGGACACTAGGGAAGGCAAATGGGTAGAACGTGTGTGTGTGATTAAATTTCACACAATCTTTGAATAACCAGCCAGATACTTAGATGCATGGCTGCAGACATGCATTCAGCAGCATTCATGATGGATCAAACCCATGTCACTTAGAAGCAGGGAGGCATGGATTTTCTAATTTGCCTTCACTCAGTATAGTGGACTTTATTATTAATCTGACAACAGGGATGTTACTGACCCTCCAGATATTACTGACCAATGATCAGGGAACATGTGAGTTGTAGTCTAGCAACATCTGGAGGCCCACAGGTTCTGCATGAACAGTCATAGGGATAAAGGGAATCTCATGGCGCCTGGCAGTCACTTTCTGGGGCCTGGAGGAACTGGCTATTAGTCAAAGAGGACCAGAAATAAGTGTGTGGTCCAAAACAGGCAAGGGCCAAGATCCAAGGCAGAAGTAAGGATTAGGGAGGCAGGAGTACCAGAGAAGAGTTGCTCAAAACGAGGAGCAAGATCTAAGCCTATGGCTGAATAGGCCCTGGTGGACAGGGATTGGCCCTTGGGAGCTGACAGTGCTGAGGTGAGCTGGTACTGCAATACAGTATAGGTGGTACCCTGGAAGCATAGTGCTCAGCCTGTGAGACTCAGTGGAAACAGGGTTCTGGTGTTGGTAAGGTGCTGGAGCGAGATTACTGGGATCTCTCCTTTGAGATCTTCAACAGGCATATCTCAAAATTACTCAGTGTAAGCCTCTGGTTTAATTAAGTCAGGATACTCCATACCTAAAGTATCTATGATAATTGCCCGTTTATTGAGGCCCCAAAGAAACACTATACAGTCCCCCCGGCTGCCTCATGCTATTCTTGAACATTCCCTAAAGTAAGATACTTTAATATGTGCCCTAAATCTTTGTGTAGCTTATATCTACTTTGCTTAATTTAATTTTTATTTTTTGAAAACTACTGATTCCCCTGCCCTCCAGCTCACACTGAATAATAGGCTGCTCCTTCAGTCTTTTACTGTTGCTAATCTTCTAGAATCCAGAGGAAAAAATGTTCTTTTAATTTTGCACTCTGCTGAGATCGGTGAAATTGCTCAGCAGCTTTTTCAGACTGAGCTCACACAAGGACTTTTGATTAAAACTTTCTTAATGAAAAAAATGACCATATTTACATAATCCACATCATTGTCCAAAGTATGAGTGTATGACGTGTGAATGCTAGGAGCATATGAATTAATTTTTATTATAAAATAGTTGGGAAGAGATTAAGAATTCACTGAGTCTTGCCTATTCCTAGAAGAGGGAGTATTTTTGGCAGAGGCTTGGTCCAGGGGTTCCCAGAATCTCCAAGGGGCTATTTTAGAAAGAACAAAATGTTCTTAGCTTGTTTTGATGACTGATTTTTCTTTAGAACACAGAGAGCTTCCTCAACTCATTCCTTATTGCCTTCACTTTCACCTCCATCCCTGTAGGGCTAGTTCACACTTTACTTTTGTTGTTGTTGAGCATTTAAACTGTTCTAAGTGTACCCCTAACACTGTAAAGTGTGCATATAACACAAACACGTGTAGTAGTAGTAGTTGCATTTTTCCCCCACAAAAAGTGACTCAGAGCAACTTCCAAAATAATACAAACATTAAAACCAAATATAAAAAACCAAAGCAAGATCAAAAACCTAAAAACACATCCATAATATGTATGCAAAAGGGCAGGACTTAACACACCCCACCCCACTGAAAGATTAGCAAGAAAGGAGTCAAAATGATACCTAATTATCCTACAAAGTACAAGCCTGGGTGAAAAGAAATATTATTGCCTGGTGCCTACAAGTAGATAATGATGGTGCTAGGCATGACACCCTGGGGTGAACGTTCCACAAATGGGGAGCCAACACTGGAAAGACCTGTTTTTGTGTTGCCATCCTCTGCACCTCCTCCAGAGGGGCACATGGAGAAGGCCCTCGGGTACTTCACTTAGGATGCAATTCTAAGTAATCCTATGCAGAAACAAGTCCTATTGAATTCAATGAGGCTTAGTCCCAGGCAACTGGGTTTCAGATTACAGTCTTACTTAGGGATTCATAATTGGCTGCAGGCCTCTATGCTATGTGCACTTAGGAGCAAAACACACGTTAACTTTGCCTAACCTTCACATAATATGTGAAATGGCTCATAGTCCCTATGCTTCCTATTGTTTTGGGGAATGCCAATTAACACATGTAAGGCAGCTTCCTTGGATACTGCCCTGGATTTATGGTGGAAGTAGACATTAAAGATGCAATTCTAATCCCACTTACCTGGGAGGAAGACTCATTGAAATCAATGGAGCTTGGTTCTGAGTAGGCATGTATAAAATTGTGGTGTAAGCTGACAAATGCATGGACCTTACCATGCAGTTGCTGGTGTAATGGGAATATGTTGGGGGTGGGGGGTTGTGGAGCGGAGAATCAATGGAAGGTGCTTAACCCCTTGTGTGCCCATTAATTCTTACCTGAAAATGGCCTCTTTGGACTGTTTGTCTACCACCTTACCTCATTTCCAGTTTCACGACCCAGCTTGGGGCGGTGGTGGAGGGGGGAATATTACAAACTGCTGAGGGAGCATTTGCAGGGCAGAATTGATGTGGGGGAGGGTTAAGCCTGTGAATCTGATAAAGATAAAGGTGTCCCCGCACTTGTAGTGCGAGTCGTTTCCGACTCTTAGGGTGACGTCTTGCAACGTTTACTAGGCAGACCGTATATATGGGGTGGGATTGCCAGTTCCTTCCCCGGCCTTTCTTTACCCCCCAGCAGAGCTTGGAAAAGTTACTTTTTTGAACTACAACTTCCATCAGCCCCAGCCAGCACCATGCTGGCTGGGGCTGATGGGAGTTGTAGTTCAAAAAAGTAACTTTTCCAAGTTCTGCCCCCCAGCATATGCCAGGTACTCATTTTACCGACCACGGATGGATGGAAGGCTATTAAACTGTTCTGAGGACCATTATGGTATAAAAGTGGCATAAAAAGATGGTAAATAAAACAAACATCAGAAGGTGGAGGAAGGATCGTTCAGAGAATGTAAGACTTTTGCACACTCTTAGTGTGCTTCTAATGCAAGCACTAGAGCCAAAATGGAAGTGTGTAGAAATGAAAAAACTGCTAAATTTCCCAAATTAGAATTTTGATTGTGAGATTTGTACTTCAGAATCTGTTAGATATCTTGGCATCTGTTGATTGATTTTGGCAGCTTCACATAATGAAATTGCATAAGCCGGGGGTGAGAAAACCTGTGACCCTCCAGGTGTTGCTCATCCCTGACCACGGGTCACACTGAGTGGGGCTGATGGGAGTTGGAATCTATCAGCATCTGGAGGGTCACACAGGTTCCCCACCCCTGGCATAAGCGGACAGTTCCAGTATTGTCAGATACTAAATATTATGACATGCCAGCTGGAAATACTGTTCCATGCTAGCTATCTAGGGTTGCCAGGTTCAAGGCCTGAGACTGATCCTGTATCTTTAGGAGAAGAGAAAGTCAGCCAAGTGCAGGTGGTCTTGCTTTGTGGGTTTTTTTTTTCTTATACTGGAGATTAATACAAAATGAAGAAAAATGTAAGTAAAACTATTAATAAAGCTGACAATATGCATAAAAATGGATTCAAATGGTAGTGTGTGTGTACAAGCCAGCCCCTTCCTTGTCCGCAACTGCCAGCTGGGGGGCAACTGGGCTCCTTGGGCCTATGCAGCTTGCCCACGGCTGCACAGGTGGCAGGGCACGTAACCCCTGAGCCACTCACTGTGGGGGTGATCTTTAGCTGGCCTTTGACACCCAGGAGACAGAGCGGGGATTTGAACTCACAGACTCTGGACTCCCAGACAGGCTCTCCTCCCCACTGTACTATATATATATATATCAATAGGGAAGGGATAGAAAAGAGGTGATCATTATAATAATATACAAAATGCTATTTTTTTTTAGCTCTATAAAATGAATGGAGTGATGATTCGGCTGCTGCTACTTCTGCTGCTCCTCAAGCCCTTTTGTTCACCTGCACCTCGGCTTCCAGTATGTAAGAGGGTTTTTTTTTTTTAATTAAAATATTTATATCCTGTCTTTCAGGGCAAATTCCTTCACAGGGTAGTGTCCAGACGCAGACATACAAAATATATACAATCAACCATTGAAAATCTGCATTACACCTCTTTAAAAAGACTTGTAAAACATCCACATCATACACTTAAAGAACAATTAAAGCACAAGACTTTCCCCAAAGAATCTTGAGTAGTTTATCCCTCACAGAGCTATAGTTCTCAGCACCCTTAACAAACTACAGTTCCTACTATTCTTTGGGGGAAGCCATGTGCTTTAAATGTATGGTGTGGGAAGTGACCCCACAGCAATTAATAAAAAGCAGATTGATTTTTTAAAAAAGTCTTAAGATTTCTTTCAAAGGTCTGAAGGCACATAAGGGCAGCACCTTGCTGAAGCTATGGTTGCCTGGGAACCATATGTAAGCCGCCTTGGGTTTCTATCATGAAAAGAAAGGCGGGGTATTAGGGTTGCCAGGTTCAGGGCCTGAGACTGATCCTGTATCTTTAGGAGAAGAGAAAGTCAGCCAAGTGGAGGCTGGGCCTGGCAACCAAGAGGTCTTCTGTATCTTTAAAAGGAGTGCAGGGGGAAGGGAGAATTCCACCTTGTGGTTCCCATTATAGCGGTGCAAGAAAACCTGCACTTGGCTGAATTTTCTCTTCTCTTAAAAATACAAAATCATTCTCAGGCCCTAAGCCTGGCAACCCTAGTTGGTACTGGTATATAAAGCCCTGAATGGTGTGGGGGCAAAGTGCCAAATGGAGCACCTCTCCTAGTATCTGCCAACCTGAGCCTTGAGATCTGCAGGGGAGACCTTGGTCTTTGCACACAGCAGTTGCACAGAACAGGGCTGTCTCGGTGGTAGTGCCCCAGCTGTCAAACTCTCTTCCCGCAGAAACATGATTGTTAGCAGTCTTGAAGATATTTTTTCTTTCTTCAGGCTTTTGAGGGTTAGGTATTATTTGGAGTCCAACAATTGATATGTTGCTGCTGCTGCTGCTGCATTGAATATGTTTTTTATCTAATGTTTTATTGCTTTAATATTTATTGTGCGGTATATGCATTTTTGTGTGATTATTTTGTTACCCACTCTGGGATCCAAATGGATGATGGGTAGGTTATATTATTATTATTAGGAATGTCAGTCTGTCAAATTGATTTGCTGAAAACCATTGCGCATCTCAAAAATATTTCATCATAAGTGATTCCCAGCACACCAGACCCCATGTTGTACAATGAACGTTTGTCTAATCCATTGGGCTGTTTGAAGTAAGTATAGAACCCTTGTATGTAGTATATGTATCCCCATTTCCCCATCCATCAGCAAGTAACAAATTTTCTCCCTAGTATTCAAAAATGAAACCATTGGAATAGCGCCTTTGAGAAATCTGTCCCTAAAATTATATAGGGAACAATGCATTATATAATGAACATCTTCCACCTCTCCCTAACTGCAAATGCATAAATGGTGATTTATAGATATTCTAGCACAGCTCCCAACTAAATATGCTGTGGGCGTAGTTTAAAATCTCAAACTACTTTGGAATGGCTGTAATTACTTAACATTTGGACTGCTTCTCAATTCAGGAAGTGCCACATTTCAGGCCCAGAGTGGACGAAGATGTTGACAAAGACAGGACCCTTGATGGGGCCCTTACTAGTTTAGGAATCATCTGAACTAGAAGCGCTATTTTCGTGTGATATACAGGACTTTAGGGTGTACTCTCAAGCCAGGCAGGTGGATGCTGACTAGATCAGAAGCAGTAAAGTGAGGTGTGGAGCCTACAACTTGGCAAAGCCCACCTATGCAAAATGAGAGCACCTCAGAGCCCAATAACCAGAAAATCCTATTCATGGCCTGTTGCGACCCACTGAGGCCCTACTGACTTGAGGCATGAGCAGCCATGGGAGGCTGAGGATGGTGTTAGGGGTTTTACTGATGGCATCCTGCCCAGAGTAACACATCCTGGGCTCCTTTGAGAGGAAGGGTGGGATATAAATTGGATAAGTAATAATCTGCGGATGAGGTGAAACATTTCCTTCTCACTTTCAGGAAAAGGATGACTGTCTGGTCGAAAATGGCAAACTGCAACAGAAGTTAAGAACTCTTCAAGATTTATCCCAGTTATATGAACTGCAGCTTAAAGACCTCTTGGGGAATAATTATCACAGACAAAAGAGCAAGTTTTTCTCTGCCATGAGAACAACCCAGCAGGACACACTTTTGCCCACAGCTAGTGGGAGTCTCTTAGTCTATGACGAAGGTAGATTATATCTGTGTTTTCCCCTTTAGACATGCCCTTTTATATTTTGCTCTTTAAACAGATGGCCAGTCCCCTTCATGTATATGTGTTTTTCCTCCTTAGGGAAAGTTTGTTGCCAGTGTAGACGTATTTTGACATGCTATGACCCCATCTGCACTATACATAAAAGCAGTATTATACCACTTTAAGCAGTCATTGCTTCCCCCAAAGAATCTTGGGAACTGTGGTTTGTTAAGAGTGCTGAGAGTTGTTAGGAGACCCGCTTGCCTCAAGAGCTACAATTCCCAGAGTTCCCTGAGAAGAGGGATTGACTGTTAAACCACTTTCGTTATGTTGCTTTGCTTAGATTGTGCAATGGTGTTTAACAGTGGAAAAACTGAAAATGGATACTACCGAATTAGACCTAGAGTGGACAGAGAACCTTTCCTTGTATTCTGTGACATGTCAGATGGAGGGGGGTGGACTGTGATCCAACGGCGCAGCAATGGAAAAGAGAATTTCTACCGGTATGTTGACTGTAGTTAAGAGCATACTTGGAAAGGGCCCCTTAACAGTTTCCTTAAGAAAGGGAATATGAGAGAACATAGAAAATAGGAATATGTCTTGTTTGGTCATGCAGGTATATGCAAATATTTGCTTTAACAATGCTTTGGAAAGGCACTGAGGGGTAGCCAACATGATCCTTCCACATGCTACTGAATGGCAACTCCCATCACTCTACTGGCCATGCTGGCTAGCTTAGGCCTGATGGAGGTTAAGAGTCCAATAATATTAGGAGGGCATGAGCACCGCATTGGCTACCTGGACATTAAGTCTACTGCTACTTATCCCAAGATTTCATGATGACAGGAAGAAGGGAAACTACTTCACAAAGTATGTGTTACTGATGCATTATGATTATGGGGCAGACAAGAGTCCACCCAGGAACATGAACAGGAAAGGAGAAACAAAGGATCCCACCACCACTCATTTCCTCCACCTCCAGGCAGAGAATAGGGACATTTCTCTGAAATTTTTAACTTGTCCCTCCTTTATCCAAATACCTAGGCTAGAAATATATGTGGGGAAACAAGATAATAAATTGACTTGCACTTAACCAACAAAAAGCAATTTGGAGGTCTGTGGGACTTAGCAAGGAATCACAGGGCATGCTCTGCAGGTATATGTTGATGCAGCAACCTTGCCACAGCTAAGCAGGTCTGGGCCTGGTCAGTGACCCCTGGGTAGGAGACTGTCTGGCAGTGGTGGCTGGTGCCTAATGGGATTGGTAGGGCAGAAGGCAAAGAGCCTAACAGTAGGTGAAACCAGAGCCAATACAGGCAGAGCCAACTAATGCTAGTTTTGCCCCCAACCTCCTCCCTGCTGAGTTCTACGAGGGGCAACACTGAGACTGAGGAGGAGGAAGCTGACAGGCAGTGCTGGTTGGAAACAAGAAGGCAGGCAAGTGAGTGCAGGCAAGTGAGTGCAGGCTGAGATGGGTGGGGCAGCACCCCACTTGCCCTAGTGGGCAAGCCTCCACTGCTGTCTGGGAACTTGGAATTCTATGATAGAAGAAAGGTGAGATACAAATGTAAAAAATAACACTAAATAATCATAAGAATAGCAGCCTCACATTTTGTAGATCAGGCTGGGGTGCTAGGCAATTGATACATGTATATGTCTCCTCCTTGCAGACATTGGGATGATTACAAACAAGGGTTTGGACAGTTCCAGAGCAAGGATGATGAATATTGGCTGGGTAATGATAAGATCTATGATCTACTACTTGGAGGTAAGGATAGCCATTCTGTCCAGATGCACATCCACAACACATTTAAAGCACATGACACCTCCCAAAGAATCCTGGGAACTGTGGTTTCCCCCTCACAAATTCCCAGCAGCCTTAAGAGACTACAGTTCCTATGATTCTTTGGAGAAGTCACGTGCTTTAAATGTGCATTGGAAATGCTTTAAATGTATGGTGTAGTTCTGCCCAAGTGAATTAATTCTAACTAAAATAAATTTACTTCCCAAAGCAGCTGATGAAAGACCTTTCATCTACGCACTGCTTCCTTCCATCTTGATACATTCCAGAAGTGTTGGCTTAAAAAAAAAAAAAGTGCAGACATGTGGGCTCCAAATTTGGTTTGGACAATGGCATGGAGGAGAGGGATGCTTTTCCCCTTGGGTTGTTTTCCTGATCATAATGCATCCATAAATATATGTTGCTTTTCTCCCTGCATGTCATTTGGTTACAGCCATGTGACATGCGTAGTCTGGATGAACCAAGAAATCCCTGCATTTAATTCAAAATACCCCATATTGGACCCAAGAGAGTTTAGCATGACACCGTTTATGTTCCAGGAGAAAATTCATTGAAAATTGACTTGATGGACTGGCATGGGGAGAGACGATATGCAATTTATGATAATTTCCTGATCAACAATGAAACGGTGAGTAATCTGAGTATAAAAGAGCTAGGCCTGTTAGCCTACCAGGAGTGAGGCTGGGGCAGAATATGATGGTGCTGCATATTTAAGTTAAAGACCTAATGGATACAAGAACTACAAGAAAAGCTAGATTTTAAGTTAGCATTACTAAATTTTGGCTGAAAATAAACATACTAAAAAAAGTCATGCCCTTCACTCACACACAGTTTTTCCCCCTCATCCCATCCATCTATTGCACGTATTTACAAGTCTCTGGTCACCAGTCACCATACATGATATCCAGCAACCACAGATCAAGACAATCTGTACACAGCTGGAAACAGGAAAATGCCATGCGTGCAGAGTAGATAATTAAATTAATCAAGCCACACATGATGTGCATTATACCATGAGAGCGTAAAAGGCTTTCCAGAAAACATCCGCCCATTTTAGAGATAGGAACTTAACACTTAGGAGTAGGGTTGCCAGGTTCATGGCCTGAGACTGATCCTGTATCTTTAGGAGAAGAGAAAGCCAGCCAAGTGTAGGTGTTCTTGCAACACTGTAATGGGAAAAACCACAAGGTGGAATTCTTCCCTTCCCCCTACACAACTTTTAAAGATACAGAAGACCTCTTGGAGGCTGGGCCTGGCAACCAAGAGGTCTTCTGTATCTTTAAAAGTTGTGCAGGGAGAACTCCACCTTGTGGTTTTTCTCATTAGTGTAGCAAGGACACCTGCACTTGGCTGGCTTTCTCTTCTCCTAAAGATACAGGATCAGTCTCAGGCCATGAACCTGGCAACTCTACTGTAAACAAAATTGTTTAAGATATTTAAAAGTGGGTGAGGGGAGCAGGAGATTCAGGACCTGGTGCAAAAGATCTGGGGCCCAGGCCCCTGGGCCAGCATTTAGCAATGCCTCTGTGTACAAGTCTATGACAAATATTAGTGGCTCCTAACACATTGCAATGGGTAGCAACAAAATTGACAAAAGTTTTGATGTCCATGGATTTATGTGGGGGTTTGAGGTGGGGATGCGATCAGAGATCCACGCTGGAAACACACGTGAGGTTGTACTGGTTACAGCCATGTTTCCACCTGTTTTATGAAACTAGGAGCACACAGTGTTAGTCAAATTCTGCCCCTTTTTACTCCACAATCTGGGAAATTGGAGATCAAGTGTGTTTTTACTTTGAAGTCAGCGTCACACAGACTTCAAAATTGATTGGTTATCAACCCCTTTGCTACTCCAAGGTGGGTCGAATGGAAACCCTTTGCTGTCTGTCACGCTTTGGCAGACAGAGCGACTGGCCCAACACTTTGCTCTGGGCTGTCCCAATCAGCAGGGGGGAGTGTCCAAGCCATGGGCAAATATGCTTCACACCACAGCCAGACAAAACAGTCTCACTGCTTTTGAAACAACTAGCATGCGTGTAGCCCCATTCAGTTGTCAGTAGTATTAGAAATAAGCAGTTGCCAGGCAGCAAGTACATCAAGCAGGGGTTAGGGCAAAAGGGGCAGCAAGAAGGTGTAGGAAGGGAAAACTGGCACAACAGTATAACTAGGGCTGCCATTCTAACCCCACTTACCTGGGAGTAGGGATGGGGAAGAAATTCAACTCTGTTTGCCTTCCAGAGCAGACTCACCTCGTTTGCACTTCCTGAAACAATGCCATCTTTCCAAATTCACACTTCTCTGAATTTTACAGTGCAGTTCTCCAGCCAAGTAACATGTATAAACATGTAAATGCATATAATAGTGAAAATAACGTACAAAAGTGCATTATAAGAAAAATCCTTTACAAAGACGCGTTAGGTAAAATTGCAGATGCGTATATTAAGAGAAAGTCAATGATGAATTTGCATGAACTTTAAAAAAAAATAAAATTGCAAATTGATGTGGAAATGTTGAGAACTGACCTTAAGACTGGACAAATGAGAAGCTGAGAGGAACTGAAATTGATCTATTTGCTCATCCCTACCCGGGAGTAAGCCCCGTTGAGTTTAGTAGGACTTATTTCTGAGTAGGGACGGTTTGGATTACACTGCAGAGCCAGGATTGCTTAGTTACGGTAGCAGCCAAAAGGACTGGTGGGTGACTGAACAGCCATAGAACTCAGGTACAGATTTGATAAACCAAACTGGACTGAAGTGAGCAGTGATTTATGAATATGCAACTAATACTAAAAGGCTTCTATATGATACCTGTAGGATTCAGACATTACCTGTGTTAGTATTTGGATGGGACAGTTATCAGCTGAAGCAACTTTGTCCTGGTAGCTCAAATGTAGTTGAAATGTCTGGATCATCATAATTTGTGGGTGTGCCATTATGTCAGCAAGGAATGAAGAATATGTGGTCTTCCAGTTGTTTCTGGACTACAGCTCCCATCATTCGTAACAACTGGTCATGTTGGCTGGGGCTGATGGAGTCCAGCATCTGGAAGTTGACAGGTTTCTCATCGCTAATGTAAAGACTTAAGTGCTGAATGAATACACCGGATTTTAACGTAGGTGTAGCCAGTTAGAACTCAAGGAAGCCTAACTTCCAAACAGCCAATCAGAAGTTTGAACCAGGGACGAATCAGAGCCCAGGAAAAGACTGCATGCACGGATAGGCTTTGAGGCTTCTATGACGTTGTCAGTTGAAAAGATGAATGCTTCTGCCTACTTATGATTTGGGTTATGTAACAGGCATCTGACAATAACCAAAGTTTCTGTGGCTTCCCTTCAGAACAATTATCAGATAGGCTTTGGCACCTTTTCTGGGACTGCTGGTGATGCTTTGTCTGGAGGGAGTAACTTTGAGAACCAGTGGTCTGCATCGCTCAAGGGGATGCCATTCTCTGCTCCTGACAGGGACAATGACAGGTTCCGAACAGGGAACTGTGCAGAAGAGAACAAATGTGGCTGGTGGTTTAATAGGTGAGTTGACTGATGACTTGCCCCTCTGAAAGTCATGCAAAGAGCTGCCAAATCAAAACAGTTCATTCTTCTTGGAAAGAACATGCGAGTCTGTTTTGGATTTCATTGGCCTGTCAAAATCAGATACAAATATGTGTATTACTAATTCTGGAAAGCCAGTGTGGTGTAGTGGTGAAGAGTGTTGGATTATGTCAGGATAGAGCCAGGTACGAATCCCCACTCAGTTATGAAGTCTTTATCTGTCAGTCTAACATACCACACAATGTTGATATGCCAATAAAACGGGTAGTGTGAGAAAACTGAAAGAGGCTGCCTTGAACCTCTATGAGTAAAGGATATAATGATAATAAATTCACACAACCATTTGCCTATTGGTGCAGATACAGAAGTAACACCTGTGTTTGCAGGAAAAAAAAGTGTAAGAACCGCCATCTCTTCTGCTTCACAGATGCTGGTGTATTTAGAGAAATGGCTACCGCGTAATTGGGTGCAAATGTCATTTTGGGTTATTCATGTTTTTAAAAGTGTATATGAGAATATACTTTTCATCCTTCATTAAAAGTGTGTGTGAGAAACACGTGGCTTGCTTCTTTTCCTCTGCTGAATTGTGTGGTGCTGTAGCTTACATTTTATAGCTTGCCTTTTCCAAACTCTGCAGACATCTTTTAAATGCCATGTATTTTACTAAAAATTAATGCACAGATGCAGTAATTGTCAAGCAGTTTGTGAATTCCATTTTGAACTTTTCACTCTGTGCCTTCCCGCCATCATGAGCACAGATCTTCCACGTAAAGGCAACCTATATAACAATGGCCAGACTGTGAGATTAACATTTACTTATAGAAAGCCAGTGCAGTATAGTGGTTAGAGTGCTGGACTAGGAGGTGGGAGACCAGGGTTCAAATTCCCATTCACCCGTGAAGCTCACTGCGTGACCCTGGGCCAGTCACTGTCTCTCAGCCAAACCTACCTTACAAGGTTGATGTGAGGATAGAATGGAGAGGGGGAGAACCATGTACCCCACCTTGAACTCCGTGGAGGAAAGGAGGAATATAAATGTAATAATAAAAGTGGGAAGAGCATTTGGTCAAGAAAATGCAAAAGGAGCCAGCGCAAATATCAGAGCAGAGTGCCTTCATATGGTTTTATCATTGAGGGAAATCAAGAGTTTAAGATAAAGTTGACAGGTTTAGCTGTAACTTCTTATATATAAACAAAGTATTTGAAGTACATAATAAAACAAATTTTACAAGAGCTGAAGATCTGTTCTAAGATTTCCATAACAAAGTCTGCAGCATGCTTTGGGCTGTTCTCCTGCACTTAACAGCACTCCTTTCCATTTTTAAAAAACTGTCCTCTTTCACTTCCTCAAGATGCCATGCAGCAAATCTCAATGGACAATACCACAGGAAGGGGAAATACACTGGCTCCTCAGACAACGGCGTGGTTTGGTCAACATGGCGAGGGCTGTGGTATTCCCTGAAATACACAGCCATGAAAATCAGGCTCCCGACTTTTGTGGATAGAGAGAGTGGAGATGGTGAAACCGACTAACATACTCAAGCTATGAATCTTAGAAATGGCAAATATAAGGGGTTATATATATGCTGTCCTCCGCCCAAGTCAACTCATTTGTAAGTGACAAGAGCACTGTGCCAGTCCAGAAGTTGCTTTTAAATTCTTTTAATGAATAGATGGCACTGTTCCAAGGTGTGGTTTTCATGTTACACATTTTCTTATGTACATAACCTGCCTTTAAAGTACAGGCTAGGGGTTGGTGGTGGGAAGAGATGAGGTTATGGGTGAATCTGGCCTAGGAAGAATGCCTTCACCTGCTCCAGGCAGAGGACGTAATCTCAGCCTGTAGCTCACCTTGTTTTGAAAAGAATTGCACGTGTGTCAGGATTATAGAGGTGAAACAAATTGGGGGAAACTACCCTCTGTAAGCTTCCCTTTGCTTTCAATACTCAAGTATGTTCCTATCCAACTGAAAACGTTTGCAATATTTTCATATAAATATTTTAAATAAATAAATAAATAATTGACGGCAAAGAATGAACCATGTTATTCTGCAAAGTGAAAAAGATATAAGCTGTTAGGATGGAGGGCTCTATGGATCAAATCTGTGAGATTTTAATATATCAGTTGTTGTTTATTGGATGGTGTGAACCCCACCAGACCATTTCCAAGGAAGGGGAGAAGATAGCAACTTTATTCTTGGGTTGGCATCAACTAAGCAAAGCCCTCCCTGCTATCCTGCTCTGGCTACATGGTTCACATCCTGGTTCATTTATTCTGTATTTGAGTCCTCCTCTTAATTTTCCTTTTGGCTAAAATGTATTTCTCAAGGTGAAGGGTGGGGGAGAGAAGTGGTAACCCTCAAATGATGCATAATAAAGCAAAATACTTGCTATACTATACCTTTTCACAAACCTTTTTATTGAATACATGAAAACATGCTTCTTAAAATGTTTTTACAATTCTTACAAAAGCCTTATGAGACCGCTGATGGTTAAGTATAGCCTTGTGGCTAGATGTTGCCTCAGGCTTCTGCTAAAAATGAACAGACGCGTTACTAATTCCCAAGAGATGTGAAAATGATAGACTACTTTTCAAACTCGAAGACCATAACAAAAGATGGAGTGATTCCACAGACCTGAACTTACAAGATCTGAACAGGGTGGTTCACCACAGATGCTATTGGAGGTCACTGGTTCATAGGGTCGCCGTAAGTCGTAATTGACTTGAAGACACATAACACACACACTTTTCAAAATCCAAGTTGAATGAAATTAAGGTGGAAAGATGTCATTATCACAAATTGAGACACTGTCTATCACAGCTCTTTTATTTTCATCAATGCCTACAATTTGTATATTATAAATTGTTAAAAACTTTTTTTGTTTCAGCACATATTGATAGATACTGAGAAGGGAGAAACTTCTGTAACAATGCCATGAGAGAAAGAAAGCCCTAATTGTGAACCATTAACTTTAGCAGTAACTTCTCGGGGTATGGAAAGGATTTATTTGCCTCTATCCCAGAACCATATTTTTACAGGTAGTTCTTGTTTCAAACATAAGGTCACTCTGTTACTGGACATGGAAAGTCTGATATACACCTGCAAGATCTAAAAGGCTATCAGGCAGGTATAGTGACCATGATGTAGTGGTTTAAGCTAAAGCAGCATTCAATACTTAGCATGTAGGGCAGAGCAGTCCAGCTGTGTTCCAACTGCTACCGTAATCCCACATCAAACTTCTAATACCCAAATGCTGAAGAGCGGTAGGTCAGTGCTTGAACACCTGTCCTGCATGCAGAAGGTCCCCAGCTTCAGTCCCTGCCCTCTCCAAGTAGGGCTGGGAAAGACCCCCATCTGAAATCCTGGAAAGCTGTTGCTGCCAGTTGGGGTAGACTAGCCTTTATATCAGTTTGATGCCCTCCAGATGATCTGTTCTACTGGAAGCTTAGTTCAAAACATTTGGAGGGCACCAAGCTGAAGCAGATGGCTGACACAGGCAATACTGTGCCAAAGGAACCTATGGCCTGACTCTGTATAATGCAGCTTCCTCCTCAGATCCGAGTCTCTTCTGATAGGCCTCAGAATGCCATGATGCAGAGATGTCACCTTGCCAATACCATGCATATACCCTCCCCAATCAACTTACAAGGTTTGTGGACAAAAGAAAAGGCCCAGTCACACGATGGTGGTTGCCACAATCACGAAGGAGGGGGCTGGTTCTGACTACTTTGGGTATTCTCAGAACTCAATCCTGTGACCTGCTGAGTCAGGGCCAAGTAGCATGTATGATCAGGTCCTAAATTTTGTTTCTGTGGAAGTTTGGAGGTATTCTAACCACAAAATTTGAACTATGGCTGAGTCAGGGAGGTTTTTTTTTTTTACTGCAGATTAATTTAGTGAGAGCTTATTTCTATGCGAGGGCATCATTTTCCATTTGCTGTTCCCAAGTGGTTGGATGAGCATGAGCAGAAGTGTGAAACACAACAACAGTTGAGCCTCCTTCCCCTCTAAGGAGATGGAATTTGACTTGTTGAATTTTTAGAAAACACATTTGTCTGTCTTTTTGGCTGTGTCTTACATTAGCCAACAGGTTCTGTCTCACTACAGAATTGCAACAAGGTACTCATATTACCAACTTGTCAATGCTCACGGCATTTATCTCACCACCTTCGTTTGAGGCAAAATACCCAGGCAGGTCAATCATTGGCTGTTCCAATTCAGCTAGGCCAAAAGAAGTGTTGTCACAGAAGGTGGTATTCAGAGTCAGAAGGGAAGCTCTGGCATTTGTTCTTTCTATACTGGGTAGGGCTCAGAGCATCTCCTCTTTGGTGACTATCTTTGAAAGCCACTATAGCAGGTTCATTCCTCCAAGAATCCACATGGCCCAGAAAGGACCCCCTTACATTTGTCTGTCCTGATCTGTCACTGCACATCTGGGACACTGGCTGGCATCTGGTGACAAAATCTAGTTTCTTTCCTGGAGGTTCCCATTTCTGGGGATTCTGTGCCTCACAAGTCATTGATTCAGCGGTTAAAGGACTACTAGAATGCAGCTCAAACTCTTCAGTGTTCTCATTGGTGTTTTTAGGTTTAGGCTGGTGCTGCTGTTCTGGAACACGATTCCATGTTCTGGTTCTGCCATGATACAGCGGGGTCTGACATGGTGTAAGGGTGGACATGCTTCTTTTTCGAAATGGCTTGGCTTTTTTAGTTTCATGAAAACTAGCCGTTCTTCTGAACTGTGAATTTCTTGGATAGCCTCTCTCTGATGGCTCTCCTTCGTTATCAAGATATCTAGGGTGACTTCTTCTAATTAGGGACTGGCTAGGGCTCAAAATGGAATTGAACTGCAACAATGTAAAATCCACCCTAGAAGAGGGCCTGTTCCCTGATGCTTTGGGATGGCAGGGTGGCTGCTCCAAAAAAGGAGATTTGATTCTAAACTTGTTTGTAGCCGCTGCCTCCTGGTTTTCTGTGCTCACAGAGGTGTCGAGCACAGTGTCTGTCAAAGGGTTCTGAGAAACATGATAAACCTTTGTTGTTTCTGTGAGTCCTTGCTTCTTCATTTCTTTCAGCTGCTGTTGTGCAAGGCGGTAGCTGAAAATGGGGGGGATTATTTTTTGAGCAGTGAGCTCAAGGCTCTCACTGGCAGAAGCCCCTCCTCCTTCTGCAAAATAAAAGCTTCTCCTGAAACCTAAAGGCATATCTGGAGGTTCTCCAGAAAGTGAAGGAGGAGCTTCTCTCTCAGAAGAGCTCTCTTGTTGCTGCCTCTCTTGACAGATATTTTCCTCATCAGAATTCCTCCGGAAGGTAGGGGAGTGGGCAGAGTCACAGCGCATGGGGATGCTGCACTTCTGGGTTCTGCAAAGCTTCCTCCACAAGGTGATGAGGACAGTAGCAACGATGATGGATAAGCACAGGGATATGCCGGTGACTGTGACAAGATTATTACTGGGTTTCTGGCCTTCTTCAGGATGCAGTGGTGTAATGGGTACAGGCTGAGTGGCTGAAACAAAAGAGTGACTTACTGAACAGCTGACGATTCACAATATATTTCCCAAATACAAAACCCATTAACAAAGGGCATGAAATTGTCCTCCATTGTCAGGAGCCAATGGGGACACCTAATCAAAAAGCCTGCCACTTCTAGGACAGCAAATTATACGAGGGCAGGCCGAGACCCGTCAATACGAAACACAGATTCAGTATTTCTTCAGGGCCTTGTCGCTAGTACCTTATAACCCATCACTGGTTCAGATGTTGCTTTATATCAGCCTACCGTCCTGGTTCCTGTTGCTTGACTTCACATCATGCCTAGCTTTGACACTTTTCTTCTCACTACCTCTTGGGTTCAGCTTTGCTGTTCTGCTCAGTCTATATGTCCCAGCCTATGTTATTCATTTAATTGTTCACTCAATATGTTAACTGCCCTTCATTGGTTAGCGTCCTAGGGCAGTGTACAAAAATAAGGGTAACACAATAAATTCAATAAAAGTATTTAAAACCTTACTAATGTAAATAATACTCTGGCAATTACCTTAACCCAAGCAAAGCCAGGGCAACAGGCATGAAGTAGTCCCAGGAAATAGTTGTACTAGTATTGATCCCCTTGCTGAACAGTGGTATTTTCACATCTTAAGCAAAACACTTCCTTGCACCTTCATTCTGTTTTTTTGATCTCCCAGTCTACATTGTTCAGTTTCCGGTTGATCCTCACCTACTACTTTGGACCTGCTCCTGCCTGACAATATAATGTTTGGGTAATAAGTAATGAATGACCACTTGTAGCAGCAACCACCAATATAAGCAACTTGATGGCAGTGGAGTTATGTAGGGAACAAGGCACTCAATGCAGCAATAAAGGGTAGAAACACACTCCCTGTTCTGCCGGTTCCAGTGCATCCCCATCTCTCTTCTGAGAATGGGGGCACATGATGCTAGTCAAACCCCACCCCTTTAATAATAATAATAATAAAATTTAATTTATGTGTCGTCTATCTGGCCGATGGCCACTCTAGGCGATGTACATGTAAACAGTTAAAACACAATGTGATAAAATACATTAATACAATATATAAACAATACAGCAGCAACAACAATATTAGTGCAGGGTAAGAGGCATTTCAGTCATAAAAGTTAACCCTCCCCGGAAATCCCAAAGGCCTGTTGAAAGAGCCAGGTCTTTAAGGCTTTACGAAATACATTTAGGGAAGAGGCGTGCCGTAGATCTTGTGGGAGGGAGTTCCAAAGGGTGGGGGCCGCCACTGAGAATGCCCTCTCTCAACTTCCCGCCAATCTAGCTGTTTTTGTTGGCGGGATTGAGAGAAGGCCCTGTGTGGCTGATCTTGTCGGGCGGCATAATTGGTGGCGTTGAAGGCGCTCCTATAAAAGCTGGTGGGAGCAGCTTGAGTGCAGTTTTTTTTAAAAAAAATCAGCTTCCAAGAGATTTTACCATTTATCGGCGGATCAACCTGTTCCCCCTCCAGGTGCAGCTAATGGAAACACTTTGCTCTGGTGACTAGTGTGTTCATGGCCTAATGTACCAAGTCACCTTGCTCTACCTTAGCATCCATGATTTGTAAAACATCTGGAGATACACAAATAAAGAATGCTTAAAAATAAACAAGCTAGAAATGTATTCTCAGCTAAGCCAGATAGTGAAGCATCCCGTGGGCCAAACTGTCTAGGAAATAACTATCTATCTTGCCAGATGCAGCATGTGAACTGGCAGTGGGACATAACAATGTTTCCTTTCTGGAATCAAAGAGCAGCACATCTTGTACTATGAGCATTAACCACACATGGGGGCTATCCACCTAAGGCAGTGTGTGTGGGGGTCATCATGCAAGTCTGGGCCCACATGATCCTCTCATCCAGGCATGCATCCCCCCCTGCTCAAAAGCAGCATCTTTTGGACTAGCCTCACAAGCATTAACTCTCCGCAGATTCAGAAAAACAGCAGTGGGAATTTCAAGTTTTCTGGGACCAATAGTAGGGAGACAGGAGATGCAAACAGTAACCATTTTATAATTGACTTTTTAAGCTTTGCCACCATGGGCTGGTTCTTATTTGTTACATGCTCTCTTGTCTACAGTTGTTTTTGTTGTTACATTTTATTGTGCTGCAATGTTCTTCACTAACGAAGTAAAATCATCCAAAGTGGTACAAGAGGTGGTGTGGAAGGGACATAAATTATCATGGCTAAGGGGACAGAGCCTGTGTCTCACACCGTAAAAGGATCCAAGTTTTAACTTAAGTGGGGACGAATTTTGTCCTGGATTACTTAGTAACTCAGGCAAAATACAAGAGACAGCCCTGGTATCCTGGATGCAAAACCATTTGTTTACAACATACACCATATGAAGACCATGATCTACATACCAGTCACCTGACAATGGTAACAAACTAGCAAATTTTACTGGCCAAGTAAAAACTTACCAACCGGTCAGGTTTAGATGTTTTCTAAATATGCATCTCAGTACAAAACTGATGTGTATGCTGTTCTTAAGTGACATCTCCATGCTGCCTAACATCTATGTGCATAAAACATTATAAATATTAAATAGGTGCCATCTTTCTTGTATTTGCAGCACCTATTGAAGACCTTCCTCTTTCAACAAGGCCTTTTAAGTAGAAACCTTATCCCAGTTTGCATCTGTGTTGGAATTGTTTTTGGGTTTTTTTTTTTTAAAAAAAAGATGTTTTAAGAATTTAAAGCAGTTTTTCAGACACTTACATATGCTTTGTTTTTAATATTGAAGTGTGTTTGTTTGCTGCCCTGGGCTTCTTCTTGGAGAAGGGGCGGAATATAAATGTAAATCATAGTAGTAATAATTAAAATAAATAGCCCCATTTTGGGGGTTCCTTCTTTCATTTCTGCCGGTCCTGAGGTTTCACACAGACACCTGTCCCCACACAATATGCACTGGAACAGACGAAACTCGTATATAGCAACATGAAGAGATAAGGAGGACAGAATCACTGCGGATGAAAATGCCTTCCCAACATAAAGCTCACATACTGGAGCATTCCTCCAAGGAGCACAGAGATGTTTCCTGCTGTCTCCCAGCGCACTCTTGCTTTAGCAGGAATGGGAAAGATGTGAGGCACTCCCGGTGGCGCTCCCGGATACCATCCCCACAAGTCACGCTACAGGGACTCCAGGCCTGCCAAAGTCTCCAGGATCCTGTGGATACACACAAGTTACATTAGCGGAGAGGGACATTGTGTTAAAGGGGCATAAACAACAAATTACTAACCTTGAAAATGGATGCAATCTGTTGATATTAGGAGCGGGTCCAATTTTCAAACGTCTTTGGGGGAATATGTCACTTCCACATGCAAGTTGGACTGCAGAATGGGTGCTAGCTACAGGAGGAGCAGGAATAGACCTGGGAAATCCACCCAAGCTGCAGATTGCAGTGCTGGCAAGGGACTCAGCCCTACATGTCAAGGAAAGGGAACCTGTGGCCCTCCAGATGTTGTTGGACTGCAACTCGCACAATTCCTGACCGTTGGCTAGAACTGATGGGAGTTGGGAGTCCAGCAATATCTGGAAGAGCACAATTCCTAGGCTGAGAAGTCTTTCTAGGAAATGTGTTTATCTATTTATTTATTTGTTTCATTTATAGACCGCCCATAGCGAGTGGCTCTCTGGGCGGTGTACAAAAAGGTTAAAATACAAAATATCAACAATAAAATCAGACAACAAACAATAAACACAAGCAGCAACAAAAGAAAAAAGAAAAATATAAAATTATAACATAAACGCTTAAAATGCCTGGGAGCATAGCCAGGTCTTAACCTGGCGCTGAAAAGATAGAAGCGTAGGCGCCAGGCGTACTTCTTCGGGGAGGCTGTTCCACAGTTCGGGGGCCACTACAGAAAAGGCCCTAGATCGAATAACTGTCCTCCGGGCTTCTTGTAGTGAGCTCACCGTTCCACTTATCAGATATCCCAGGGCTGCTTGCCAGGAGCACCAGCAACGCTTCTCCCTTCACCTAGCCTACGCACTCACTTGGAAGCACGTGGCAATGTGGCCAGCCATGAACTGGCAAATTCTTCTTGCATACGGCGATACTGGTAGATGGACAAATAGCCTGACTTGATGTAGGGCAGCTGTCTAGGTCCCTAACTTTCATAAGCAAATGAGATCACACCATCGGCAGAACTGTATTACCCAAGAACAACTGAAACACAGTTAGGGACTTTCTGACCCATGTTCGTCACATGCAGCGCTGCTGCTGTTCTGCTGCCATTTGGCTTCTGACAAAAACTACATTGTTCGTCTTGCCATCTGCTGTGGTAGGGGTTTTACTTTATTAATGATGTAATTAATGACATTACTCCATGCCATTCATTTCAATGCAATGCAAAAGGGAAGAAGTGTCATCATTTACATACTGGTCGCAGACTGAAAACAACAGTAGCGAATACCAATTGTATTTGCTGGACTGATTTCCGTTCCGGACATGGGATGCATCACCCTACGCAGAAGTAACTTTCTGCTTTCTACACCAGCTGCAGCCTCTACATGGTTCTCAGCATACAGAATGTTGCAATATTCCTGGCTTGAAGATATGAGGGTGTGACTGATGCTTGGAAGGCTGAATCAGAGCGAAAAAGTCTCCACCTTGTGGGGAAACCAAGCTGGTGAAGAGCATTTCAGATGCAAGTTGCCTTTCTAGTCCACGGACCAGTTCACACATGTATGTTCCATCACTGGTTGACTATAGAGTTAAGTGACAACAGGGGAGTGACCCAAAACCAGGCATTTCCACTAGTTGGAACCACCAGTCACTTCAGACATCTTATAAAGGCGTATCTTTTTGCTCAGACTTTCCCTGATTCATAAGATAGGACCCTGTCTTCATTTGTTTGAACTTTCCCTTTTATATGCTTTCACACTAGCTTTTTATGGGGTTAATGTTGCATTTTTTTACTGATATACTTTTTGTACACCACACAGATTGTAAAAATATTAAGCGATTTATAAATATTTTTAAATAAATGGAGGAGGGGCCATAGCTCAGGGCTAGAGTCAAAGATTTTTATCCTTGGCATCTCCAGTTCCCAAAAAAGGTCAGGCAGCAGGTGATGTGGAAGACCCCTCCCTGAGACCCCCAGTCAGAACAGACCACTGGTTTCCCAACGTTTTCCCCGATGAATCACTTCAATATTGCTGAGGGTCTTGGTGGACCGCTTAACGGTTTTTTATGCCGTTGGTAGTAGGGATTGTGACCTGGCAATTGTTTTAAATGAACAAAAAGCTGAGATCTTAATTAAACCAGTAGCACAATCCATCCTCCCCCCCCCATGCAGATCTGCATGCCTGAGAGAGATTTTCCATAAGAGATTGTAGAGCTCTTCCCTGTGGTCATCTCACTCCTGCCCCCAGGTCACCTGCCAGCCTTAGCCTGGGCAGACTGCTGCTCACCTAGCTAAGGGCCAGTGAAAAGGATTTATCATGTTTTATGGGGTTCCTATCCTGTGCATATAACTCAGAATTGTGCCTGCAGCAGGGAGTGGATCACACTGCAAATGTTATATTCTAGGTTCTACAGTGCACAGATGCATGGCACTCAATCACAATGGCATCATAATTCTTCAAGGTTTCAAAGGAAACAGTTCTCAAATGGAAATACAGACCAACATTCCTTTGGATTAGCACACATTTTTTCACTCTTGATGAGGTATTATCTCTGTGCAAATGGCTAAATTCAAAACAGTATTTGTTCACGCCTTCGTCGAACAATGTGCAGTTGAATTCAATCTGGTTGTCCTCTGGATTTATAACAACTTCATGTAGTCTTA
Source organism: Rhineura floridana (assembly GCF_030035675.1). Classification (NCBI taxonomy): domain Eukaryota; kingdom Metazoa; phylum Chordata; class Lepidosauria; order Squamata; family Rhineuridae; genus Rhineura; species Rhineura floridana. The sequence goes on along the minus strand of NC_084483.1, from coordinate 9,243,423 downwards.
ATGCCCTTTGTCCAGAAGGCCCAAGTTCTTTGAACACAGCAATGTTCCCACCAGGAAGAGAAGTACATGGAGGAGGAATGACAGAAATCACAACTGAAGACTCACACGTCAATTCTTCTGCCACAATTAGCTTGTATCCAAATCTGTGCACGAGATCTACAGGTCCTTCCGAAGCAATGATTGAATTGGTCTCTGCTGATTTCAGTAATACAACAATATAGGCTTCTTGGCCAACCAAGTGACAATCAAATCTCACCCACTGGGACCTAGTGAGAGTAAGTTCTTTGCTAGTTCTCAGTCCCACAGTCTTATTCGAGATCAGTTTTCCCAGTTCATATAAGCTGCTGGTCAGTATAACATCCAGAGAAATCATGGTCTTATTCATTGGACATAAATATTCACTAGTAAACAGTCCAAGCTGAAGGAAAGACCCAACTCCCTCTGAGCTCCTCTTGAAATTGAAGTGAAATAAAGGCCATGTCGCACTCAGTGGAATCTTCTCTCCATTCCACTGGCTCTCAGAAGCCATTCTGAACCAGTAGTACCCAGCACTCTTAAAATGGAAGCACTCAAAGACAACAATATCTTGTAACTGGTTTTGCAGAAGCTGTTTCTTGGTAACCGTTTGATTGGTGCTGCCATCTATTAGCAGGATGGAGATATCTTTCAGCGTCACATTGCCATCATAGTAATTCTGTAAGCCAACTGACACTGTGCCGTTGCTTAAAGCTACATGAGTTGGTTGCTCCAAGATGAGATATTCCACTGCTCCAAGAACTGAAAAGAAGGCATTTGACAATGTCATTAGTGAACAAAAAGAATCAAGGCAGGAAAAAGAGAGGAGAGGGATTTAAGAGGTTTTCAAGAAATCCAACAAAACCCTCTCTCTGTGGCAACAAGCAGTTCCCAAATCCCTTCCCCATTTCAACTTGCTAGTGATCAGTTTTTCAAAACTCAGATGCAGCAGACACTTTAGAAGCCTGTATCTGTCCCACTCCCCCCCCCACTTCACCTCTGGCAAAACAAATGTTCATGTCATTTCAAAAACCTGACAATTTTTTTGCCTCTGGCTAAAGGTTAAGTAAATACAAATACTATATGCATAACCAGGGACAGCTAAACTTCTGTTAAATGTCTTGAAACGATCCCGTAACAGACTAAACCAACTGCCCTGTGGGCAAGAACAGAAGATTCATCTGCTCTGGGGTGGTGGGTGTCGCTTGGGTCACCTCAAGCCTTTCCTGCTGTGGCAGCAGTGATGAAAGGCCAGCAGATTCCAGGAAGGCCCTGGAAGGCCAAGGACCTATGCTGTAAGGTTAGCAACTTCCACCTGCATCATAGCAGCTTCTAGGAAGGTTGAGACACCAGGCTAAAGAGGCCTGCCAAGACCTGTTTCGAACTATGAGCAGCCTGCATTGGCAGGTCCATCAACTGTGGAAGTGGTGGTGTCACCTGGATAGCCCCAGAAGGCCGAGGCCCCCACCCCCATGAAGTCAACATCCAACTGCATTGCAGCACTTCCAAGAAGGCGTTTCAATTTCTGGGAGTCAAACAAATCTATAATTAAAAACTAGTGCCCGAGTTTACTTTTTTCCTCCTTCCTCACAATGGTTTTTCCTTTCATGTCGTGTCTTCCAGAATGTAAGCCTGAGGGGAGGGACAGTCTTATTACTGGTATCAGTAAGCTGCTTTGAGTACAAATGCTGTAAAAAAAATATCAAAACATTATTTCCAGCCAAGTATTGTGTATTCCTCAAGTGCTACTTCTTAAAGCCTTCTCTGCTACATATTATTTTGGGCACAATGTTTTAAGAACTGCACAAAACAAGATTAGAGAGGAAAAGGTTGAATGAATGCCAGTCTAGGCATACTTAGAAGAGTAAAGAAGGAAGGACGGGACTCTTCAATTACCTAAAAGAAAAAGAACGAGAACTACTAAGGGAAAAAGAGAAAACAATTGGAAAAAGAAGTCTAGGTCCCTGCAGTCCTGTGCAAATGTGAAAACTTCATATACGCATCTAGAAAGGTCAGACCACCAGCCTACACAGCATCCATGAAGACAGCTCAAGTTAAGACAGCAAAAAGTACAAAAAATTAAACTGTAAGGCCAGAGTCTGTTTTTTACATTACGTTACAACACAGCAATGTTAAGAACTAACAAATGCTTCGTGAATCTTTTCCTAATTGCTCAAAATATTTGACATAAATGATCTCTGTAACCTGGAAAACATTCCTAAAGGTTAGGCTGCTTCTGTAAGCCCCAAAATAGAGATTGGGGACATGAGATTGAGAAAGAGAGGGTTGGCTGGAGCAAGAATGGACTTCGGAGCTACACTACTAGACAGTAGCACAGTTATGGTCCTGACTTTGTTTCTAACGAACTTCAGATGTGTATGGGTGTAGTATTCTTCAGAGATTCAAATGTAGACATAATTGTACCACCTTGATTATTTCTACATGGGTTCTTTTTTTCCGTTCGCATATAACATCAAGCCACCCGATAACAACAGATTTCAAAATAGGCTTAGTGAATTGTCTCCAGTGACTTCCACTGCATACTCACCATAATCACAGAGCATAATTAGCAGTAGATTTGACAAATCTTTCAGCATCTGTTTCATTCTGATCAGGAGGGCTCCCAGTTCCTTTTATTCCTCATGTCCCATTCCAGGTCCAGAGTACGTGCTCTGTCCTTGCAACTGCAGTAAAAGCTATACAGAATGTTTTGAGTAGCCTTTTAAAATTTGCCTCAAAACCAAAGAGAAGCACCCCGAAATTTATTTTGACAAATGTGTTTTTTTTTGTCCCCTCACTGGATATAAACAGCAGCAATTTCATGATGCCCTCAACTCCCCCAGGTTACAATAATATACTTGAAATATCAGTGAAGTACTTTGATATAAATGTGTTTAGGTGCATAGTCAGACAGACATGCAGTTTTTCAGTGACCTAGAATGACTTCACACAAACAGGCAATTGAGAAGAGACTCTCTGTCACAGAACACCTTTTTTCTTATCACACCACGGCAGTGACTTTGGGGAAGGGCCATAGTGGCTCAACGGTAGAGCATCTCCTTTGCATGCAGAAGGTCCCAGGTTCAATCCCCGGCATCTCCAGGTAGGGAGCCCCTGCATGAAATCTTAGATGCTGCCAGTCAGCGTAGGGAATACTGATCTAGATGGACCACTAGGAGGCACACTTACATAGGAGCCTCACTGAGAGACTGGAAGAACTAGGCATATTTAGCCTTGAGAGTCGAAGACTGAGGGGAGATATGATCGCACTCTTCAAGTACTTGAAAGGTTGTTACAAAGAGGAGGGCCAGGATCTCTTCTATATGATCAAAGAGTGCAGGACAAGAAATAAGGAGCTCAAGTTACAGGAAGCCAGATTTCAGCTGAACATCAGGAAAAACTTCCTAACTGTTAAAGCGGTACAACAATGGAACCAATTACCTAGGGAGGTGGTGGGCTCTCCAACACTGGAGGCATTCAAGAGGCAGCTGGATGGTCACCTGTCAGGTATGCTTTAAGTTGGATTCCTGCACTGAGCATGGGGTTGGACTCTGTGGCCTTATAGGCCCCTTCCAACTCTACTATTCTATGCATACGGTGGGAAAATCGGGGTTGGTTTGTTCTTCCGCCTGGTCCTTCTGCTGCGACGTTACCCAGAGCTAAGCCACAATTTGGTTTAGTGTTACACCTGAAGCCAGTTTTGTTTCACTCCAGACAAACCATGAGCCAAAAACAAACCTTGGCTACACCTTGTGGTTTTTCTTATCAAGCCATGAGCCCTGGTTCAAATGTAACCCTAAGCCAAACCTCAGCTTAGTTCTGGGTAGCATGGCAATAACAGGACCAGGGGAGGAGTGGCTGCATTCACTAACACACTTGCTTAGCCATGGTTTGGCTTAGTGTTACATGTGCACTGGGCCAGTGTATGATGCAGCACTGGTGTAAGCTTTTGGTGCACCCTGGCCTAGCACAGGAAGTTTTTAGAGTCAAGATATGAAAAATCCATGATGAGACATTTCCCTGCAAACCATTATCTTTCCTCTCACATGGAAGCATGTGTGCGAGGATAATGTTTTTTCACAGCACATTCTCTGTGAGATTACAGAGAGGTGCTAGAGAAGTATAAGCTACTGTTGCATTTTTAGCATGCCATAAAAACACACTGAGAGGATGTTAACTCCCTTAAGGGAAAATGTTATTTTTGAGGATTACACAGTCACATTATTTCAACATGAACATTTAATGCGCATAAATGCACAAACAGCTCTAAAACCCAACAGTAAGGCTAAAACTGGAATTTTGCTGGTTGCGCCACTGGCACGCACTCCCAAAGACCAACAGGATTTGTACTGGTGCTACTCAGGAAAAGTTAGGCCCATCCATTGTTTCAAAAGGGAAGTATGAACCAGTCAGAAGAAAGGAAAACAAGCTACAGAGAGCTTGCCTCTATGGCTGTCCTGGGAAAATCAGATATTGCTGTCGTTGTAGGGTGTATCTCTCCATAGGATGAGATTATACTGAAAACTACAAACCAGCCACAGATGAAATTTGCAGGAGCACTGCCAAGATTTTACATGACCCACACAGAACTATTAAAAATAGTATTAGCACATAAAACAATGAAATAAATAGGTACCCCCACAGTAATCTGTGCAAAGGTATTTATCTGCAAGACAGGCTCCATACTTGCAGGTGACTTTGCAGCAGTCAGGGAGCCCTTCTGGTGGGTCTGTGGCCTACAGTGTTGGCTTGGTGCACCATGATCCCAGGTTGTGAACACACTAGTCACCAGAGCAAAGCGTTTCCATTAGCCACACCGAGAGGAGGAATGGATTGATCTGCCTATCAGTTGCAAAATCTCTTTGAAGCTCAATTTTTTTTAAAAAAAACCCCACACTCAAGCTGCTCCCACCAGGTTTTACAGTAAAAAGGTGCAGGGCTTGACTAGTGTTGTGTGCCCCCGTTTTCGGTAGCAAGAAGTGGAGAAGCACTGGAACTGGCAGAATAGTGAGTGCGTTTCTACCCGCAATCATGCTGCCCCTGGGATACCATGGGCATACTATGAAGGAGCAAGGTGTGCACACAACTCTGTTCAAGCACAGAAAAGTTGCAGAGTTGATAGATGCCACAGAATGTAATTCTGCATTTTTGCTTCAAAGAGTGAGTTCAAGACCTCATGGTTACAGAGATAGGCTTTTATTCCATCATGCTAGAGGACAAAAAGAGAGATGGGCTGAAGGGCCTCCCTACTGGCTCTGCTGAAAAGATGAGCAACTTCTGGTTCCTCCTCAATTTTTCTCATTACTGCTGCTCACTTCAAGATCTCTGTAAAGCATCAGTGCCTGAGCTTGCTTTTTTCCTTGTTCTCCCCCAGTCCCTTTTCCTTTTGTGCCATATCTGTTAGATTGAGAGTCTGTATTATTTCTCCCTGATATTTGCAAGCCACTTTGGGGATCTTTTTCCATTGAAGAGCAGGATCAAATGCCAATAATATGAAGTGGGAAATGCCAGTGGGTGAAATGGGAGAGGGAGCACACCTGATAGTATCTGCCAGTTCAGGATATCAAGATAAGCTAGGGAGAACTGCCTTGTGATTCCACTGTCCAGAATAGCGTTGCAGCGTATGGAAAGGCCTTCTTGATTGTGGTGTCTGACCTGTGGAGCTCTCCCAAAGTCACCATTGGTGCCCTCCTTATTGAACTGTAGGTGAGATGCGAAGACACACCTTTTAAAATCAGGCCTGTTCGACAACGTGGTGTTGCCTGGTTTTCTGTGATTTTTGTTTTTATGCTATTTATTTTTAAAATATGTGGTTTCAATGTGTGTGTGTGTTAAGCTTTTGTTGCATTTCCCCCCCAATTTTGGTTGAGAGCCACCTTAAAAAAAACAAAACCTTGGTCCTGAAAAGATACATTAAGAAAACCTTTTAAATTAAAAAATAAATTCCCAATGCTAGGCCAAGGCTAAGTAGGAGCACAAGAGGTAGGTTTGGGAGGGGGCACCCCACAACTAGCTAAAACAGAATTATGCAAACAAAGGAGATATGTTAACATTATATGTAAATGAGTTTACTACATAATTGGTAAGGGTCACAGGATTGAACTTGTCCTTGGCACAGATGGTGTGTGCACGTAACAACCCTGCAAAGAAGCGGCTAGCCTCTGTACTCCACAAGTAACCAGGCCACACCCTTCCGCTTCTGGAAAAGGGAAATTACAACCATTTGCCCTCAGGTTAATAAATTGAGAGCTAATATCCCAACTCATTCCAGAACAGATCAGTCGACTTAAAATCGAGTTATGATGGAACAGAGGAGGTGGAAGGAAACTGCAATGCAAGGGGGCACAAGCGCAGTTTTAGAATGGGGGGACGGGTTGACAAAAACCCTAATAAAGGAATCCAGAAGACAGGCAAATAAAAATAACTCAAAACAAATTTAAACTACGTGTTAATCGGCCTGTGCTGTAAAAACAGGTACAGTAAAAGCAGATGCATTTCAACAGAACCTATAAACTGCAGTCACAAAACCAGAGATGATTTCAACAGCGATAGAAAGACCATCACCGGCGCAATCCCGCGCATGTTTCCTCGGCCCCCCTGTTTTATAGGGAGTAAGCTCTCTCCGTGTTATTCAGCGCTGCCGAGGTCCGTTTACCGCGGCCCTCGAAGGACCGACAGACAGCTGGGAAGGACCGCGTTTAAAAACGAAATCCAGCATATGTGGAAGACACTTTTTTGTTTCTTCCCTAATTTTAACACCACAGTTCTATATTATCTCAGGCTGCTGCCGCTTGTTTCCTTCTCTGTAGAATATTGACATGTTTTATTGTTCGTTGTTTTAACGTTTTATAGTGCTGGTCATTGACCGTAATAAATGATTGATCGATCGATCGATCGATTTCTTCCCGTTCCTGCCACGAACGTAACCCATCGTAACGCAAAGCATACTTACTCCGTTCGAAGCAGCTCTTCCTCGGTCTAAACGGTGGCAGAGAGAATCAGACGGCACTAAAGCGAACTCTGGGCGAGAAAGGGCATGGCAGGTCGTCAGGCACCCGCGACATAGAGGCGCGCTTCTGCCGAGCTCTTCCGGCAGCGCAAAGCGTCCCGAGTCCAACCCTTGTCTCCAGATGTTCCGCGGGTGCCGCTCCCGCGCGCAAGGCAGCGCTACTCTTGCGACGCTCCAGCCCGATCCGGGAGCGGCGTCAGGTGGAGGCGTTTGGCAGCAGCTGACCCGCCCGACGAACTCTCCCCGCTTGGAGGCGCATGTCTGGACGAGGTAGAGCCACGCAGGGGCTCCCTGCGCGGGCTAGCGAGGAAGACGCGCCCGAGCTGTTGGAAGGGCCGGGAGGCTGTCCCTCGCCGGTCTCGCCTGCAACGAGCAGAGATGCCTGCGCCTCCAGGCCCGGGCGTGGCGCAAAGAAATAGACGGGAAGCGCAGCCGGCTGGCCCGCCCTAGTGGAGAGCGCCGGCGCAGCCCAGCTCGGGAAGGAAAGAAGGGCGCGCGTCCTGCCCGCCGCCCACCCGCGGGACAGAGGCGACCTTCGGCGTGCTTAGGAGTTGTTGCCCCCCACCCCGGCCAGAACAGTGCAGCGATCTGTCTCTTCCGTACTACCAGTGATAGGTGCTCTGCCCAACGGAGAAACTGGGTGTTCCACCTCCCCGCAAAGCAAGACACTTCCTCTGCCTTTGGAGGCAGCAGTTTCCTCGCTGGGAATGGACTCAAGGCATCCACGCGTGTTCCCGCGTGGGAAGAGTGACTGATGGGGAAATGCTGAGCATTGGCTCATTTGCCATATTCATAGAGGCATCACGGGTTGTGATTGATGGTTGGTGTAGTCCAAAACATACGCGGGGCACTAGTTTGACAAGGGCTGCACTTACCGGTATTAAGTCTCACTGAACTCAGTGAGACTTACTTTTGACTAGCCATGCCTAGGCCTAAGGGGTTGGGTGCTCTAGTGCTTCTCCTGCCCATGCACCTGTAACACATCAAGGCTTCCACTCTGCTTCTTTTTATAATGAGGTTCCAAATGCACACACCCATCAGCATGCACAGACAATCTGCGGTCATACAACTACACACACCCTTCTCAAATATTTGTGCTAAACTAAAAGCAGCCAAGGTTTCTCCTTCACTTTTGCAAATTGACTGCCATACCAAAATGATAGGAACAAAAAAATTCACACATTTGAAATGCAATTCAGTTGGTTTAAAAATGAATAAAACCCCCAGCTACCCCAGAGCAAGGCCGAACTATTCCCACTTTGGCAGCCAATCCAGTTGGAAAGTCCCACTACCAAGGTTAGTGGAAATCGCAAGCTAAATGGGCCAATTAAAAACGAGTGTTTCATGAAGTGGGAGTACCGTTGCTTACCCTTCCATTTGGCTCACAATTCCAGCCATTTTCACCAAGATACCACTAAGCTCCTTTTACCAGCTCTGGAAGAGAGCTAAGGAAATGACACAGCCACTTTGTCACATTAAAATTGTGTGAATTCCACTCACGTTCCTGGCTTTGCAGTTTGGTCATCTGAAGCTGGCTACATGTTTTGCCCTGCACGGCAAAGGAGACTTTATCTTCCTACTACAGAACTAAAGAAAGATGTTTGTTGTAGACTCCCATGGATCTGCTCTTGAGTATGATTAACCATTGGATCACACCTTTTAGAGTTAACACTAATAACATTTAGTATCCCCACCAAGTGTGGACAACCACACTCCAAACAAGCTTGAGTTTGTTTACTGTATCCAGCACAAGTCCCTCACAAACACACCACCCATAATCTAAAAATGGGTTACTACAAAGTGACTCACTGAGGTCCACAGGAGTGTTAACAGTTCGTAGATACGAAGTAATTCATTGTATGTGTCTGTGGCTAATAAGAGTATGTCCCAGAAGACACTTTAAAACAGAAAACTAAAAGTACCAAAATACACAGAGTTGTTCCAGATGACTATGCGGGGGGGGGATGACCTAAAAATACAGGTACAATGGGAAAAGTGGCCATTGCTATCTGAGCCTTCAAGATGTTGTTGAACTCAGTTAAAGATACCATACAATCAAGTATTTCAGGCAATAAACAAAACATTGGTGCTTTTAAACCCTAAATTTTAATATCAGCATTAAAACTCAAATGAATCGTATTATTATTACAAAAAACACCTTGTCATCTTTAACATTCTGAGTCTGGGCTCAATGAGCATTCTAGAGGCACTTGATGTTCCAGGCAAGGTGCAGCACTTCTGAAGCTATTCAAATGCTATCTGAAATGTGGGTTAGAGAACATTGGGAGCCCAATATAAGAGCAGGATAGAAGTAACATTCAAATTAGTGGAACATGCATCTCAATAGAAGCTTAGGACTGAGTTTTAAGACTTGCAGCCTGATCCTATGCATGTTGCCGTAGAAAGGAGGCTCACCAAGAAATGAAGCTCACTTCAGTGAGTCTTACTCAACCAGCAATTATGCCGATTGAATAATTTTTTGATTAGCTGAATGAGTAATTCTGCTTAAGTTTGCATGTGATTAAAACAATAGTTTTGAAGCAAAATAAGCATGGACCCTTTGTGTTTAAGTTGGAATACTTATAAGAGACACATTCCCTCCTGGACAGAGGAAGAGGAAAATGCCTTAAGGCTTTTAACTGCAGTTTTTCTCGGTACTCTTTTTTTTTTTAAAAAGGTGATCAATTAATATGGGACAACTTTTTAGATGATCAAAAAGTTTTTAATCAGTTAATTGACCAAATATTGCAGCTGTACTTAAAACATCTATTCATATCAGACATTGTAATGACACATCTTCCAGAACACAAAACAAGCATGCAACTCCATTAGGATTACTATTTGGTAATACATAATTATTATATAAGAACACGAGACATGAAACTAAGGAATTCTCGTTAAATTGAGTTTGTCTTTCTTGTTTAAATATAGAAATAAACACAGTGATAACTTCCACTGAGGTAGAGAACTGGCGCTCAGGTGAATGACTGTTTTACTAGAAAGATGAAAACCAGTTCCCTGTACTATTTAAAAGGGCAGATGGCAAAATGCCTCCCTCATGCAAAAGAGAAGACAAAAATAGCAACATCATGGAGCCGAGAATCAAAGAATGGAAGGAAGGAAATCTGAGTTCACAATGCTTATTGTCTTAATACTATATTCAGTACAAAGCAACACACTAGCGTCTACATTTTTCATAACACAGATTAATTCTTCCTCTGAAGAAAGGTTATAGGCAAATATACTCTGGGAGGTTTCCCCCCTAAAATGTAGGTACTTCCAAATGTAATTATTCAGTAGTAACTGGAAAGAGTAAGAACATTCTAGATTGTATTACGATGACAACAGTAATCTCTTAACACTACTGATACTGTAACTGATTTGAAGTTGCAGATACAAAGTCCATAATAAAAATCTAATGGGAAAGTAAGTAATCAATTAGCATGTTTTGTGCTATGTCTGCCCTTGCAAGCCGGCCACAGTAACATCCCCTCCTTTCCTGAACCACTTAACTGCCTTCCTTCATAAATAAAAAAAAGGCTTCCAGTAATATGTCAGCTTAATCCTCTATATCAATTTGTCCACAAGGCCTGAACACAATTGTGACATGCTGTCTGCAAGCTTTTACGGTCCCTTTTCCTCTTTCAACATAGGGCCACCCCACCTCAAGAAATTTTTGTGTATCATCACAATATCAACCGGGCAAAAGGTAGCTCATTTGGACTTTTAAAAATCCAGCCTACCTGTTGCAAACATATTTTAATGGAGGGGAAAACGAAACTAACATATCACTGGGTAATAAATAGATTTGGATAGAATCGCAAGCCTTCTACAGAATCGTCTCTGCAAAGTTGGCCCATCTTTTCAGCTAGAAGTAGCCTAGAAATAGAAAAAAGTACTTGTATTATTTTAATAAATGTCTGAGCCATTAAAAGTGAGGGAATAGATTTTGATTATTTGTTTACCTTTCTTTGGCTAAAAGTACAGACATTCCCACAAGCTTTGCAAACTCCTCTGCGGTAAGGGACCCCTTCTCAGAGACCTAACATACAAACATGAAAAAAGCATAGCTTCAGAAATATTTTGCACAGCACTGTAATACTGGCCTCATTTTCTCAGTTTCCTCCTATGACTAAAATGATGAATTTAACTAGCCCATTCTCAACATAGGCCATTCTGTTCTTTTAAAAATTAGATTATAAAGAGATAAAGGAAATACAAATATTATTCATAATCAATCCTGAGTTATTATAATATTCTTTTTGAGTTAGCAGCTTATCTAATTTAGAGAGGTGTGTGTGTATATATCAATAGCAGGTAAATATCTGGGCAAGGCATGTAATCTGTAGTATGCAAGAGCCACGCTGGTCTCTCTCTCTCTTTTTAACTAAGCGTAAACTTGTGTATCCAAGCCATGAGAATACAATACAATTGTGGCTCCTATTGTACGTGGTCACAAATCAAATGTGGCTCTTACATGTTATAAGAGAGACTGTGTGTGCTTGTGTGCATGCATTTAGTATCTGCTAAATGACAACGGGATGGAGTGTTGGATTTTGAATAGCGGAACCTGGATTCAAAGCCTTCTTTCGCCACAATGATCTCTTGGTGGGCCCTGAGGAAGTAATCATTTTTCAACTTAACCTACTTCCCAGGGTTGTGGCGAGGCAAAGAGTGGGATAACCTCATACACAATGAAACGTAGCTCTTGACGGAAAGGGCAGGATACAAAGTGTGATAAACAATCCGTGGTCTTAATTTGTGAAGCAGCGGTCACTTTTTTCCTTTGCAAATGCTTCCAGTGAGTTCAGTCCCACCACCACCCCCCCCTCCAGTAACAGGAAGCCCTTTGAAGTAGGAATGTGTCCCTAACCTATGGGTCAAATTCCAGGCCTTTCCTGCTTTGCAAACGTTGAGTTAGGATTTAAGAAACTTTAGGGTGCAAATCTGTACTGGAGAGATACTGCTGAAAGGCCATAGGGTTCAGCAGAAGCCCCACGACACCCGAAGAACCCAAGATACCCCAGTGGAAGTTGCTCAATATGCTGACAGAGCCATTCCACCAGCAAAGACCTGCTGGCAGTCATCCTTGGAATGAGGGTGGCGTAGGGGAGGAGCACCCTTGCACTGCATTGTGCAGTGCCACATCCCTATTTTGACAAAGTTAGGTAACGAGAATACAGAGACAAAGGCTCTGTCTTGCTTGCAGCTGGATGTCCTGAGCCCAAAGCAGGTGGATGTATTTTCTCCTGACAGGTTGAAAGTTGTGGGTCTCAGTGCGCGCGCAACCAGTGAAAGGAATTAGGGAATCTTCCCTCTGAATATACCCTATACTGGAAGCTTGGTGACAAAAAAGAAGAAAAGAAGCACTGTTTCTTTAAGAGATTGCTGAAGAAAATAAAGGTTTACATACTGTCTCTAAAGCAGAAGCCACCATTTCCTCTTCATTGTGGGACTGGAGCTCAATCACCATAACACCGCTGTCAAATATACGCAGCCTAAACTCAAAAAGGACAGGAAAAATGTAAATCTTAACTAGAATTCTGCAGCCAAAAAATCAACTGATAAATAAAATGTAGGCCAACCCGCCACTCCCCCCCGTGCTTTTGGGGCCTTTGTTGTCCCTTAGGATTGCCAGGTCACAATGCTGTAAAGAAAGGGGAATTCTCAGCTGTTCCCCATAAGGGTGTCCTCAGTATTGCCAGTATTCCTTTCTTTCAAAAGGGGCACAGCCCCAATCCTGCTTTTCCCATTCTTCTCCATATCTCCATCATCCATTGTTTTCTCAGGTTCCTGCTTTTCAGCCCACTGCTTTTCACCATCCTGTTGCTTAAGCAGTGTTCCTAGAACTCCTCTCCCCACCCCATAGTACAAAGCCCTTCTGATCTTAAGATTTTGTTCCAGATCCCCCAACACCTGAAACAAGCTCCCCCTTGCTTTCGTTCCCTGCTTCAAGCCTCATTTCCCACTTATCCTCCTTCTGATATCTTTTTCACAGTCTATTGCCTCCTCTGCATCCTTCCTTCAGCCTTCGGTCTCCTTGTATCTTAGGATCCATGCCTCCTGGGAACTCTTCTCAAACCACAGTACATCCCTTGCGAGGTGTTATCTGAACGAAACTGACAGCTTTTCTTTCCCTCATAGAAATTGGATTGTAACTGCTTAGTTCTATATTGTCTCTTTCACAGGACTGTCTACATAGCCAGCTTATTTTTAAAAATCACAGAATTATTGGTCAACAACCCTAAGATGATATTTTTTAGACTATAGAAAAATAGATTCACAAGTGTAAAAGTCAAATAAAATTTCCCCCTGAACTGTTTCTAATCCATGGGTCTAGAACAGGGTTGTCAACTATTTTTACTGACCCCGTTCCTGTGCTTTTAACAGGAGCGTGACAAGCAGAATTTCATTTTGAAACTTTTCTTACCACAGAGATAAAGGCTTGAATCCAGACTTGCTGGGAGCAGAACTCTGCTAATTGGAATCTTCCACTGGCCGGTGTGTGTGTGTGTGTTTGCCAATACCCTTCAGCTCCCTATGCCCCAGAAAAATTTGCTCTAGGGGAGGGTTGGGAGACCTTCTGGAACAGCATGGGAGGTGGTGCTGGAAGAATCAGCAAAAATCACTTGGATCTGAAGTGATTCTGTTCACTGGCTCAAACCTACTGTGAATACCAAAACTGTGCCTACTCAGATTGTATGTGCCGGTATGCTGTTGAAAAGGAAAAGGACTAGGGTGGTATACAGTTGACACTCTAGCCTGGTGCAATTTCTACAGCCCACAGTACATAAGGGAGTGTCAGCTCTACTTGCTATTTCTTTCAAATTTCCCAGATCAATAGGGATCACATTCCCATTCACTGCTGAGCAGGCTGGTAATGGACACATGGTGCAAGAAGAAAGACTCGACACAATGACCTTCAGAAATGTAGGTATGTGTCCGTACCACTTGATAGCTACAGTTCACATATATCTACAGATATATATATATTTAAAAAAGCAGTTTGTAAGGACAATGCAAACAAACCCTAAAGTGGACAAGTGGCTTTGTGCTTCTTCTTGATTCCAAAGTATCCATACTGATGGGGGGAGGATGGGGGACAGAGCCCTATCATACCATTTTGGGGGAGAAGGGTTGAATTAGATTTTGGAGGATTCTCACCTGAGAGGTAATTTTAGTGCTTCCAACATCTTACACGCGTTTACTAGATCTTCGGGTGAGAGCAACTAACGGGGAGAAAAACCCACATACATCATTCTCATTGCAAACATGTATTTTTCTCAGTTTGCTCCTACAACTCTTTTTTTGTATTTAGGTGTGAACATCCAAGTAATAAAATACATCAGCAGTAAGTCAAATATGACTGCTTACATGTATTACAATTCCCATTTCTCCTTCACACATGAACATGCACATCCCCAGAAAAAAAGGTGACAATCATACATTGAGGAGCGATTCATACACACTGCTCATGTATTTTTGCACCAGGATACTTACAAAAACTGGAAAATAAAGAGTCATAGGAGCTGGCCCTCAGTCAAACTACACATTATCAAGAGGGCACAGCAGTTGCATAGGGCAGAAACCCCTATTCATTTCACACACACATACTTTGCTAATGAAAATATGTTTTACTGCACAGACGGCAGAAGCCACCACAAGCTATTTTAGTTATGTTTCAAGCCAAGTGTCCTAATGTGTACTAGTCTTGTAGATCTCATAATGTGAAATGCATAATATTTGGAAACAATTGCTCTTGCTCTCTGTGGAGTTATCTGGCAGTGCAATGCAAGACATCTGTGCAATTCAGCATGTATTCCTTTTGGCACTTTTTTAGGAGTCCCTCGGCAAGAAACAAGTTTCTGGCTCCAATGCAACAGGCCTCAGCTATGAATACAGCTTGTTTTTTAAAATCTCCTCTCCTTGGTCTGTTTTGTGTACTGACTTCACTTTTTTAAAAAAATTATCACCATCCTCATGCCCTCAGAACAGAGCTCTATCCTGCATTTCAGGTATATATTATATGTATTAATAGTCTGCAGGCACTTCTTTTACAAACCTTCAATTTATTTTTAAATAACTCTAAAGACTGTCCAGTGTTTTGCTCTATAATCATGAGAAAGTAATGCAGGGATGGGCGGGGGGTGGAAACCAGTGTACGTTCAGATGTTGCCGGAACTCCCATATTCCCTGACCATTGGCCATGCTGGCTGGAGCTGATGGGAGCTGGACTCCAAGAACATCTGGAAAGTCAGAGGTTCCCCTCCCCTGTCTTAATGCCGCCAAGAAATTCCCATTTCACTGATCGGTACCACATTACTAGATAGAATGTACTCTGGAAGAATTACTCTGTTAGTATCATCTTTATAATGTTCTTAGACATCAAAGGGAACAAATCCCCACTCCCCCACTCCTGCAGAAATAACACTATTAATGTTTTGGCTGCTTAGAGAAGCATAAGCTGATCAAGCCAGCTTTGTCAGAGTGCACCAAGATAACTGTTCCTTACCTCCAAGCCCCGAGCACGATTCACCAAACAATAAACCTCTGTGAGCGACATTATTCCTCCCCGCTCCTGTTGATATGAGATCAGTTGATAAAAGAGAATCAGCTTTGAACATGCAGTCAGCTATTTGTGTGCAAATATGATTGGCTACTTGACAACATCAACATTCCCAGACAGATCTACTGGGAAAGAAAAATGTCATGGAAGCTGCAGCTGATCAGGGCTGCAAACTTTTGATCAACGTTTCAGCCTCACCCCCCCCCCAAGTGTAAACACAGTCGATAAGTTTATCAGTTCAGTTGGTTCCCTCTCCTCAAAGCTTCATGTGAGCTGTAAAGACCTTTTTATTCTGCTAGGCTTTTAGTATAGGTGAAAGTTATGCCTCCCTACTGTTATGCTTGAATTTATTCTGCAATTGGTTTTAGTTGCTTGAGTTGGTTTTAAGTGCTGCATTGTATTAATTGCTTTGTAGACCGCTTTGAGTATTTTGTAAAGAAAAGTGGTGTACTCATTTCTAAAATATACATATAAAGACAAACAAGATCAAATCCTATCACAGAAGAATCATCTTTGTAGAAAGCCCAGATTTTAAAGAGACATAGCATTGGTTCTGATCCATTAGAGCAGCCTTTCCCAACCAGTGTGCCTCCAGATGTTTGACAACAATTCCCATCTTTCCTGACCATTGGCAATGCTGGCTGAGGCTGATGGGAGTTGTGGTCCCACAACATCTGGAGGCACACTGGTTGGGAAAGGCTGCATTAGAGCATGTATAGAACAGTAAAGGCTACCTGTCCACAGCCCCACCCCCTTAAAAAACCCCCTAAAATCCTGCTGATCACCATTTGGTGAGGAAATGGTCCTGTTTCCATTCACTCCCATTCCCCCTCTCAAAATTGCTGGTAAGCTGTATTTTTACTTTTTTAAAAATGGCTATGCATGCATAATCCTGTTAGATAAGGCTGATTTATGCCTTCTATGCATATCTAGCTTCTAGTTTGACTGAGCAAACAATTTCAACTGAGCACTGTAAACCTCAATTGCCTGTGGCTCTTACTGTTAAAAAAAGTTATACAGGAATACCTCTCATTAACGTACTCAATGGGACCAGAGCGAGTACGTAAACCGAAAATGTCCTTAAAGTGAAGCACTACCTTTTAAAACTTTTTTTACCTCTCCTTCATGCGGAGCCTCGAAGCCCCTCGCTAAAGCCTCTGTTGCTGCGCTGCCGCGCCTCCCAGCTGATTGCAATCGCGCCTCCCAGCTGATTTGCGGTGGCGCAATCACGTCTATTTCCACCCCCACGCACCGTTAAGTGTCCGTAAGTGTGAAGCAAGCGTATGTAAACAGGGGCATGGTGGAGCATGTCTGCAAAAGCGAGTGTACATTAAGTGAAGGTCTGTAGAGCGGCGTACTCCTGTAGTAGTTTTACTGTGAAATGCAAAGTCTGCTGGGTTTGAATGCAAATGAAAAGGAAAAGCCACCTTTAGGTTTCTTTTATTTAAAAAAAGGATATAGAGAGAGGGGACTAAGGGCATATGTGCAGCCTGCCTACCAGAGTACTCTACTAACTCAGTTCCACTGAATAATTCTGAAAAGCTTAAAATTTTGCACCCGATTTGTCTACCAACTTAAAGGAATAAAGCCTTCAGCCATAGTTTTGGTTAAGTGTATTAGGGCTACAGTCCTATGGACACATACTTACGCCCATGTAAATGTGTATAGGATTGCACTGTAAAATATTAAGAAGAGGCATGAGTGCCTTACCTCTAAAGGTGCCTGTAAAATTCCCGCTAATTGCTTTGCCAGTTGCATATGATAATGTGTGCCAGATCCATGGGTTTCCCTGGTAACTGGATTAGCTATACCCATGCTCAGCAGATACGACTTAAACCTGATTGTCTGCAGAAAAAAAAAGGGGTGGGAGGAATAAAAATACAGGTAGTATCAAGATATCAGATTCTTAACGAGTAAGTCAATAAATAATTGACACATTCAAACTAGATCAATAGGAAGTTCCTAATGTACTGAAAACAGAGGGAAAATTCAAACCCACAGCAAAAACAGTATTTATGATCAAAAGGAGCATTGGAGGGAGATGCATGTGGAGTCACAGGTCTGCCACAATTATGACCTGTGCTAGATTCCCTGTCTTTACTTGCGTTCATTCTTAAAACTCTTCCCCAAAAGAAAATGACATGCATATATCATACGCCTTGCCCAACAAAAAACAGAAACTATTTTCAGGAGGCAGAGTGAGGAAAGACTTGGACGGGGCGGGGCTGGGTGGGAAGAATTGCCAGGACTCGGCATACAGAGGAAAAGGATGCTGCCAGGATTCTTCTACTAGGAAAGATGGTGCCGTGGATTCCCAAGTCACCGTTTCCTCACCTACCAAAGAGCAGACTGCTCTATGGGAAGGAAATTGACTTGAGAGGAAGCCCCTCAGCAAACTAATCCTCAAGGCACTTTGAACAGATTTCTCATGAGGCTATCCTATGTTGGGAAAGTCAACAAGAAATTAAGCATGAATGCTAGCTTTACTGTGTGGGTGTACATGTGCATGAGAGAGAAAAAGAAGACTGTGTGTGGGTGTACGCACAAGCTCGTGTTCAACTATAAGTATGGCTGTGGCACTGTGCTGCAATAAAGTTTCAGTAGGTCACCAGCATTTATGATGCCACATTACCAATTCAGAGTTTGGCAGCTTTGATTTAAAATATGAACTGACCTCATCTTCTGTGATGTCACCTTGTTTTTCTTTGATCTTGTTAGCAATTGATTTGGACAATTCCACCATTTCCTTAGCCTATCAAGACACAATATACAGACAAGACAAGCTGTTGAAGATGAATCACTTCACTATGTACCTCTGATGCAAGTTCAACCTTTGGAGGGCTTTCAAGTAGAACATCTTGCAGCTCTATCAATGGCGCTTCCAGGCTGTTGCTATTTCTGGTGGGACTCATACACACCCTGGCAAATTCAGGATGCACAATTAAAGTCGACTGGGAGATCTTGCACAACAAACTCACTTCCCCAAAAATCAGACTTTTCGCAATGACGAAAGTGATGGGAAAATGCATTGGAAACTGTGGGATAACTATTGCTTCATTTAATCTTCCCACAAACAAATCAGAATAAATGCTCATTAAACAGGCCATCTGAAGTGCCCCAACTGTTAGGGCAGGATGATAGTTATGGAAAGGGAGCTCCTAGATTCAGTCTGAGTGTTCCTTCTCACAAACTTAACAGCTAATTATCAATGTAAGATGATTAAATCTAAACTCCTCAGACCTGATTTGTTATGCGATGTAGTGGAGATCTTAGCCCAGGGGGCCCACTTCTCTGCTTCCTATCCACTCAGAAGCAGGTCCTTCAGACGCCATCCCACTGTGTGAACTGCAGAGTTCAGCAGGCCACGCACGGCATTCATGGTTCTCTGGATGGGGGCCAGTAGATTTAAATTCAGAGAGGGGTATTAATGAAGGGGATACTTTACCTTTTCCATTAGTTTGCTGAGGTCTTCAAAAGCCTGGAATAATGAAACACGCATACAGAAAGAAAGTGTAACTACATCATTGCAATATTTTGTCCACCACTACCTTTCCTCCCAAACACAAAGCACTGAGGAATCACAGTTTCTAGCATTTTAATACCAGTACTTTAAGACTTTATTTAATAAGATTCTATCCATGTGCTTTGTAACCTGAGCAGTCTCTGCTTCTGTGTGAATAGTATATTGTGTGTTGCGTTAAGAGGTTCTCATCCTCCAGTTAAGAAGATAGGGTCGTTTTCAGCCATGGGTTGGCAGAAAAGTGAACTGTTGTACTAAACAACCTTTCATAATCTCTCAGCCTAAGCTACTTCATAGGGGAAAGTACCATGTATGTCACCTCTGAGCTCCCTGGAGAAAAGGTGGAATAGAAACATAATACAAGTAAATAAATAAATTAAAATAAATCCCATTATTACAGTTGTATACAGCCCATTTATCTTGAGTTCTGTGGGTGGTTTACAGGCCATTAAAAACACAAAATACAATATAAAATTTAAAATGATAAATACTAAAACCAATCAAATAAATCAAAACAGCACAAAACTGCAAACTATTTAAACCCATGAACCGCAAACGTGCACCTGACATCTCAGCAAAATCTGGGAGCATTTCACAGGACATTATGACATTCCACATTTCCCCCTGTTCATTTCCCAAATTCACTTCCGTAATGTAAGTGGAAATCATTGGACCTTGAGCTTCTTATACATGTACTCATAGCAGGCACAGAAACGACCCAACCAAGAGAGAAAAACTGATCTATATAAATAAAGATCATTCTGTAAATAATTCTTCCTCTCTCTAATTGATTGACACCCGAGTACAAAGGGGAATGTGCACACACCTAACAGGAATTTCCTCAGCAAAACAAAGAACTAAGGGAGTAAACTGTTATCAGCAACAACCAGTAGGTGCAGGAAACCCATTCTGTAACTTGGAGCACAAGTTCTGAAATAAACTGATTGATAGCAAAGCAGATTTCCCAGTGTTTTCCCCTCTCAAACATACACAATTTGATTGCTTTTATCCTCTGATAAACAGAGTGGGAGAGAATACAGGAATCTGCCTGGTAATGAGTCAGACCACTGGTCCATCTAGCTTAGTACTGTCTGCTCTGATTGGCAGCGGTTGTTCTGGATTTCTGGCAGGGTTCTCTCCTAGCTACCTGGGAGTTGCTAGGAGGTGTTACCTGGAGCTCCCGAGTATAGTACCTGGGACCTTCTACATGCAAGGCAAATGCTCTGTCACTGAGTTGCTGCATGAGACGATTGGCTGTTGCAGAAAACAGCAGCCCCATGCTTCCTCTCTCCCTCCACCTGTCCCCCATACTGCATAGTTAAAAAGAACATGCAGCATCATGCCATTGTGCTCCAAGAGAATCCTTTCTCCAATCTACTTCACAAGATGAAGTGTACCAGGAAGGGGGTGGAGAAATACAGAATGATACACCATCATCTCATACATTCTCTTTTACTACTTGTTAATGGGAGGTGGGGGGTGAGGGAAGAAGAGGAGCAGGAGATATATCATGTAGTTCCACCCTCAATTTGTGTGCGATAGTAAGGAAATCCTTATCAAGATATACATATTAATTCATTGCATTAAACAAGGAATGATAACAATGTTCTGAAAAATGGGTATAAACTTCTTGTTCAAAAAACAGATTATAGCTCTAAAAATCACCAAGAACAAAAAAAACAATAACCAGAAGTGATAAACAAAAACAATAAGCAATTACAAATAGGAGATGAATCTTTAGGAAACAGAAATCTCTATGTTTATAGAATTCTCTGTCCCCCTTCTTCCTCTCCCCCCATCCCCACACAAATGAGGCTACATCCATATGGCCTTACACAGCTCTTTGTTTTTCTAACCCTAACAAAAGAGTATGGAGGTTTTCTTGGACACTTAGAAAAGCAATTTTTCCCTTTGCAAAACAACTTGGGCCAGCCCACCCTGAACCTGTGACACCATGGCAAATATTTTTGGCCAGAGCAATGAAGGAGTAGAGGATAGCTGTACATGCTTGACCCTTTACAAAAAGTAGCACTAGAAATATTCCCTGCAATGCTGAGGCTGGAATGCACAAAACTCCAAGAGTAATGCAGGAGGATGGGGAAGTCTCTAGAAATTAAAACATTTTAAGGTGGTGGAATGTGGGGTAAGACACCCACAGTTAGATGACATGCACTTAACACAGGCATGCTCCACAAAGCACTCTCTGTTGCAACTGGTGCCCTAGCTCAAGGAAAAGTGGCATTTTCCCCAATGCTAAATTATGTTGTGTGTGTGTGTGAGCACTGGAGAAATAGAATCTCTCCACAAAAGAAGCAGTCACTTCAGGAAAGATACCTGCATCTCGTGCAGCAGGCTGGGTAAAAACTGCACGGGGAAAAGAGACATCCTTTGGCAAAGGACCTTAAGCTCAGATACTGAGCTCAACTCCGTATTTCTAAATGTAAGCTACCTGGTTTCTAAGCACCCAGTTTCCCTATCAAGCTTCCAACGACTGCAAACAGTCTGGACAAATTTCCAACCATGAAATTCCAACATTACTTACCTCAGAAATATTTTTATCCATCTCTTTTCTTCTTTCTTCTAATTTCCTCTCAATGCCTACAATTCCTGCAGCTCTTATCCTTCCTGTCTGGAAAAGAAAATACATCAAATTAAATTATTATGAGTGAAGCGCTTAGAGTTCTCTCTTCATCATGATTTTGGAAGCATATAACGTATGTGCCTTATAGCATCTCTGAGGTCTGAGACATAGGCCGCATTCGGATACAACACTAAACTATGGTTTACACACTGTTCTTCAATCTTGGATCCCCAGATGTTGTTGGACTACAACTCCCAACATCCTTGGCCATTGGCTAAGCTGGCTGGGGTTGATGGGAGTTGTAGTCCAACAACATCTGGAGATCCAACAGTGGTTTAGCATAATGTGCACAAGCCTCAAGCTCATCAGCTCCCTCCCCTCTCCTGATGCGGGTGTGCACAGGAGATTGTTTGCTTACATTTTCAATTAACAGCAGTTCATCACGTCGAAGCAAACTGTGGTTAATCTTAAAAAACTAATTTCATAAACTATGGCTTGAAGCTGGCTTGTTTTAGTAAACTATAGTTAAGACTAACCACAGACTGTTTAAGTTGAAAAATAAAGCTATACTGCAATTAGTTAAAATGGAAGCAAAAGCTTCCTATCTCATGGCCACAAAGGAGGAGAGGGGAGCTGACAAGCCTGAGGCTCTCATACATAATACTAAATCCAAGTTTAGCACTGTGTCCAAATGCAACCATATAATCAGTTGTTTGCCAAGCCCTTTGCTAAAACCTAGGAACACATTTAGCAGCGAGCCAAGGTGTATTATCACTTTAGATTATATTCGTCTTATTTAATGACAAAAGTTCATCAGTTATGCTGCTTGGAAGTGTTTATGAAGTAAAGATCTTCGTTATATCTCTTGCATTATTTTAAAGGTAAATTTTTATAATCAAGATAAGGAGGAAGGGTGGGATACGCATTTAATACATAAATAGACAGGCCAACACTTAAAAATGCACTTGCAATCGTAAATAGATACAACAATGCTGTAATTCAAAAACTGATTTTAAAAACCTGTTTGAAAAGTTGGCACAAGAATTATTGAAATGGGAGTTGCCTTCAGTATGCACGTATTATTTCTTCAATCAGCTTGCCTTTCAAACAGAGGTCTGAAAGCAGAGGTCCAACACAGTAGGGCCCCACTCATACGGTGGGTTATGTTCCGGACTCCTGCCGTAAAGCGAAACCCACTGAACAGAATGGCGTACAATGCCCGAAAACTGCCGTAAAAGCGGAACTAGCGCTGTATGAGTGGTGCTTTAGTCTAATTGCGTCTAATTGATACTGCTGTATTAGCGAAGTGCTGTTAAGCGGGGCCCTACTGTAATCAGAAACTGCATAAATACCTGTGAACCCCTATTAACCTCAATGGTCTGAGAAACAGGCATGTTCTCCCATCTCCGCTGAGTCATTTCTTCCGATAGCCTCCTGTAGAACTGTGTGGTTGGTTTTTTTTTTTTAAAAAAAAGAGGAGGGGATAATTTCAAAGATACATTTAAATTGATTTAAATATATTTAGTATTTTATAAGTAAAAGTAACTTCATAAAAGTAATTTCATGAAGCTATGAATATGTAACAGATTTAAATTTTACTGCATCATTTATTATTGAATGGTCTCAAAAAGTTAAGCCAGCATGTTGCAAAGAAAGATACAATAGTTATGTCAGCAGGAAACACCTGTTATGATGAGTTCAATTTTTCATCCATTTAAAGTCTTCCAAAATTTTAATTTTACTACGCTGAAAGTTGCCCAACTTTACCTTTACACAAGTGCATTTTATGAAACCCATTCCAATTATCACCTCACCCATCAGGCTAAAACACATACATACCTCAATCTGTCCATGTTCTTTGAAAGAAAGTTTGATGTACGAGTATTTACTACTCTGAAAAGGGCCAGGCTCCTTGCTGGAAGGTACTGGATGAAGATGAACCACTATTTTGGCACTGAAGAAATGGGAAGAGAAGGAGAAAAAGAATAAAATGATGTAACATGTAGATATCCATATATCTATATATAGGATTTTCCTAAATATCAACAAAAGTGTTTTTTTTAAAGTGTTGTGTAGCTTTGTATCATAGACCAAAAACATAATTGGTGGAGTGTAATATAGTATGTTTCCAGTACTTTGCTCATTTAGTAAGATAATTATTTTCTTCAATTATTCTATCCCTTACCCACTTAACCTTGAATGAGGTTCTAAGAAAGGAAAACAGGGATACAATATAAATTGGATGCTTATGAAATACTGAACATTCCAATTAACCAAGGAAAACAACAGTCTCCAACGTAACATATTTTGCTATAGACATTGTACCTTTTTCCTATCCCAGCTGCTTGTTCTTCAATGAAGATAATTTGGGAAAGAGGAATAGCCATACAACATTCCTACAGAGAGGATAAAAACAAATACATTTTGACTGAATACTGTGCTTATTTTAAAAGATCACACAACGTCAACATTGTTTTTACAAGACGTTCTGCCATGTAAAATCCTTGCCATTCTAGAACCTATGTGCTAGTCTTACAAACAGGTTTGTGTATAGGAAAAGCATCAGTGAGTAACAAAATAACAAAGTAAAAGTTGTCATTTTTTGCGTAAGCAATCCTGCAAGAATATGGACAATTGTTTATCACCAATAGTGAATTAGTTATTTTACATACAGACCTCATGAAATCTTTTTCTCAAAGAACAGTGGATGATTTTGAAAAATCTGGGAGAGATAATACAAATGAAGCAACTATACAACCTACTTATCACTGTTTTGAGCGTGCAAACTGCAGAAAATTTGGGCTTATTAAATCCTACAGCTTACGTCTCTGCAGCTAAGACCTCAGACATCGGGGATATTTTGTAAGTTCCACATCTTGTATCATCACTCATTTTTATTCTTTAAAACTCTGTGATGAAGCAAGACTGCTGACCCCCAATATTCTAACCATGTCCCACATGCTTAACCTGTCTCACACTGAAGAAGACAATGGGCAATTATACGATTTATGAATGTAAGGTCCATCAAATGACCAGGGAAGGGAGGGGGCAGGAATAGGTGGGGCCGGGAAGAGCGCCTGCAATGGCAGACTTATTCAGAGGCATGGGAAGAACCAACCACTCTCCTGTTTATGGTATGGAGAGAGGAAAGACAATGAGTTGTATCCAACTACTCAGAGCAGACCCACTGAAATTACTGGATCTGAGTTAGTCCTGTCCATTAATTTCAATGGATTTAACCTCAATAGAACTAGAACTGGACACAACTCAATCACCTTTGCTTCCCATCAGTTCTCCCACGGGGAACAGCTAGAGAAAGAGGAGAGCAGACTTGGGATAAGGATGGTTTTCGCAAGCCTCTTCTCCCTCACACACAAAGCACCATTTTCCATTTTCAGATATTCCGGGATATGAAAGGAGGGTGAATGTGCTTGTGGAACAGGATTTATACAGCCCCCCCCCCTCCAGTAGTCCCTCCATGTATGAGCTGGAGGTGGCAGAGCTCTAGAAGGCGCCTCTTTACAGGTCTGACTAGCAGAATTAGCTTAATTTCTTTTCAGTGATATTGCAACGTCATGGCTATGTGACGACGACACTCAAAAACCAAATCTGTTCAAAAAACAAAGAAATGCTAGCTTTATCTCATCTTCATGGGCAGCAGCACTCAGCTCTTTAGGAGGAGCTATTGCGGCATTGGAAGGTGTACTTAGCCAGCACTGATGTCCCTATCTGGACAGTGACGACCTCGCCTCAGTCGTTCATGCTCTGGTAACTTCTAGATTGGACTACTGCAATGCGCTCTACGTTGGGCTGCCCTTGAAGACAGTTCGGAAACTACAGTTAGTCCAGAATGCAGCGGCCAGATTGTTGACGTGGACCACAAGGTCCGCTCATATAACACCTGTTCTGGCCCGTCTGCACTGGCTTCCTATTTGTTTCCGGGCTAAATTCAAAGTGCTGGTTTTGACCTATAAAGCCTTACACGGCATGGGACCGCAATACCTGGTGGAGCGCCTCTCCCAATATGAAACTACCCGTACACTGCGCTCAACATCTAAGGCCCTCCTCCGAGTACCATCCCATCGAGAAGCTCGGAGGGTGGTGACTAGAAATAGGGCCTTTTCGGTTGTGGCCCCCGAATTGTGGAATGGTTTTTCCGATGAGGTGCGCCTGGCGCCGACGCTGCTATCTTTTCGGCGCCAGGTGAAAACCTTTTTATATTCCCAGGCATTTTAATGTGTACTATTAATATTTATTGGTGTATTTTGCTGCTGTTTCGATTTTTGTTTACATCTGTTTGGTTTGATTCCATTGTATTATTGTATTTATATATTTTCTGATTGTTTTATTGTTATGTACACCGCCCAGAGAGCCCTTGGGCTTAGGGCGGTATATAAATTAAATTAAATAAAATTAAATAAAATAATGAACTCAGAGCTCCAGAACCAGCCTAAGCGCCACTGTCTCCTTCAAGGCTGCGCGTTCTTCTCACCAGTTCATTCCAATTGGATTGTAGAGCTACAGCAGCCTCAGGAGATGAAATAGAGTCAGGAAGCCTGCCTCCTGGATCTGTGGAGATTGCTACAAGCAAAGAGCTGAGGGGGGAACTCTGCTCTGAACAAAACCCATGAGGCCAATTAATACGAGTTTTACAAATATACACAGGATACAACGTCATTATTTGTTGGTTTTTTTAAAAGATTTGTAAAAGCAAAGTACTTTACAATTCTTATTTTCTTAATCTCTCCAAAGATCCTGTGAATAACAAATTATCCTCACTGTATCAATGGAGATGTAAGATTTAGAAATTGTGAGATAGCGGTGGTGACTTGTCTAAGAGAAACGTCATGACCATAGTGTGATAAAGGTCCACTCCCCCTTGTCCAAGTACTACTTCACTCACAATTTCACAGGCAGATTCAAGTGAAATGAACAGAGACAACAAAAGGACAATTAAGCAACCCAAAAGATCACATAATATTTTTGCATCTTTTTCCTATGGTGAATTATGAGAGATTGCTTTAGCAATCAGTATAAGCCAAATTGAGAGGAGATTTATCAGGCTTTTGATGCTTTGGACATTTGCTCTATTGAAAAGATAAGGTACCTAATCGGTGTAACTATCATTGATGTTTATCCAGTTCAGTTGTGCTTGCACAGAAGATGGCAAGTTTAAACTTTTTCTGTGTGCTACTTCTCTGTAACACAAACCTTGTAAACCAGAGATCATAGAAGAGACTTGGGAAAATAACCTTAATTAATTTCCATTTCTCTAAAATTAGTGCTCTGCTATTCACAGCTCCACTATAATCACGGTTCAGTTGAAGTCTATGGCAATTGTGGATCAGGGAGGGTTTGTACATCTAAATCCCACTTGTCCAATTCAACATTTGCCATTTCACACTGAATCAGACAAGTAGAGGCCACCACAGAAGAAAAATCCCTCTAACTGCCTCATAATCACCAATAGCTGGTTTTGGCCCCAGCCTTCCCCTTTGTCAAATGCTATACAACACAACAGCCACAGAGCCGGGATGAAGTGGGCATTTGGGACTCAGGTTAGGAAGCATTTGGCAATCCAGACGCTATGAAGATAGGACATTAAGCATCCAGCACCTACAAGCAGCAGCCAGTGCTAAAGAAACGAACCACTCTAGTGGTTTTTTAACTCTGCTCCCAGCTGAACACCACATTTGTGGCCAGTGCAGCCACAAGGATCTGTTCAGATGTCATGATAAACCATGGTATAATACTTTTTATGAATTTAACATCCATCAAATGATAGTTTATCATGACGAGATGAAGTTGAGTCTATTGGCGGACAGTGAAGTGCTCCTCCCCTCCCTTCTCCCACAGAGAGGCTGCAAGGACATCAGAAGCTATCATTTTGATGAGCCACAATTTAGTATGTTGTCTAAACCCTAAATCGGCCTGGCTCACATGTAATGCATTAATAAGCCTGTGTGCTGGTGCACATTTAGAAAATATCAGCCACTTCATTCCTCCCTGGGTCTTGCTGCTGTCACTCTAAAGGAAATGAAGCCATAGTTTGGCTTAGTACTATGTCCGAACCCAGGTTCATGGTTTGTCTTGCTCCAAACACACCACAAGCTGTAACCAAGGTTTGTTCTTGGTGTGCTGTTTATGGTTTGTTTGGGAGATACAGTTTGGTCTGTTCTATTGTATATTATATGGAAATTAGACATATCAGAGTAATGGTACTCACATGATTTTTCTGATCTCTCCAGATCAATCTATGTGTACTCAAGAGTAATATGCCTGCATCAAACTTCACCTGGGGTGGAGAAGATATATTTCAATTCACATAAGTCTTATAATTGAGTTTTTGCCTAATACAGAATTTAAAAATATAGAGAGAGGTAAAAGGGCATTTACCTGGTACTACTCAATACCCTGGGTGAGAGTCAGTGTAGTGCAGGTGGGCATCCACTCTTACATTGGGGCTTCTCCTTTCTATCGTTCCCCTGCAGACCCCCACGTGTCCCCAAAAATCTGCTTGGGGAGTTGGGGGATCTTCTAGAGCAGATTTTGGGGGCACACAGGGTGGCTGGAGGAGAGAAACTTTCTAAGTGTTCTTACTCTAAACCAAAGCCTTCTGCACGGGAACACAGGAAACTGTACTGTCAGACCATTGGTCTAGCTGGCTCAGTATTGTCTGCACAGATGGGCAGTGGCTCTCCAGGGTTTTGGACAGGGTTCACTCCCAGCCCTACCTGGAGACTTCAGGATTGAACCTGGGATCTGCTGTATACAAAGCAGAACTAAAGCCCTTCCCCCATTTGAAGTTTCAATTGTCAGCTTTTGTTTCAGCCCCTTTTTGGCCTTGTAAGGAGGCAGGCAAAACATATGGAAGCAAGAATGAGCAACAGGTAACTCGTTTCCTATGTGAAATCTTGAAATTCATGCCAGCCATTCTCCCTACGTTATTCTGTCACTTCCTCTGGCAAAATAGAGGTATGTCTTCTGATGCTACTTTCCAGAAATATCAGCAAGATTCATTGTCTGATAGCCATCATACTGTGTGTACCTCTGGAGAGTATGCACAGCTAGTTCAGGACTTCCAAAGACTAGAATTTCAGCCTCTTTGGGATGAAGTAGCACCAATGCATTTGAACCACAGACACTGTGAAATACGTAAGATGCTTCAAACTGTTTATAGCAGGCTTCTTGGTGCAGAAGATACACCTGAACTGCATGGTAGTGAAGTGGGGCTAAAAGAATGGGCCCTTTGCACTTTCATTGCCCCTTCATGTGAGCAGAGCCTGAATAGGTGTTTAAAGGAAGTTAGTCAATTGATTCAATCAGAAGACACCAACTGCCCTGTGGAAAAGAACAGGAAAGCAAGGCAGGCAAAGACCTCAGAGCCTGTTCCAGCAGGCTATCCCTCTCCCCAAACAGGCTGTCTACCACCACATGGATCCCAAGGATCCCAATAACGTCTTGTGGCTTAATAGTGTTTTACTGTGATTTTGTTAACATATTTTGACTTTATTGATGAGCCATCTTGGAAGATTTGCATCCGTAAAATGAGTTGCAATCACAATAAATAATAAACAGAACAAGCAACTCCACATGTGACCTCAAACATAATGTAGGAACATTACAGCAAAACCTGGAGATTTAATTTGATTAATCACAACCTACTTAAAATGCAGACATAATGCCTATAGAAAATGTAGTGTTTATAACCTCTGGCTTAAAACTAAGCTGGGCTGTAGAGGAAAACACTAAAACAAGTAACGGGAAAGCCACAACTGGTGTGCTTGTGCGAGAACTCCCCCCCCCCAAAATTTTTGGGGGGGGGTTAAGAAAAGGGACCAGAAATGTCCTGGAAAATGTTAGATAACACCTACTTGGCACAATGTTGTATAACTTCCTCACAAACAAAGCAGAATTAATGCTCAATAAACAGTTGACATAATCTAGCCTCCCTACAAACTTTGTGCAAACAAATTAGGCTGAATGTTCCATAAACATGTTGTCTGACAGTGACCTAAGATTTGTTTTTTGCATATTTATTAGAGTAAGCACATTAAACATTGTGAGACTTACTCCTGAGTTAAAATATGTAAGATCAGGCTACACAACGAAGATTCTGTACATGCTTGATGCTTCCCAAGCATCTAATATGCTCTATTATAGTTCAAAAAGTTGGGATCGGTCTACAATTCAGTACCTGCGACAGCTGGCCAGGTATTCAGACTACAGATAGGAGATTCAAATGACCCAAGCTACCTACACTCCATACATTTAAAGCACATGGCTTCCCCCAAAGATTCCTGGGAACTGCAGCTTACCCCTCACAGAGCTACCATCCCCAGTGCCCTTAATAAACTACAGTTCCCAGGATTCTTTGGGGGAACCTCATGCACCTTACAATATATGGTGTGTGCAGTCAATCCATACCCCCTGCAAGCAGAAATTCAACATCCGGGTTTCTCTTTAGCATTCATACATAATGCTTCAGGTGACATGTGGAGTAGTTTGTCTTTATTGTTATTTATTATAATTACAACCCACCTTTGGGAATATAAAGCGGGGGGCGGGCAGGGCAGCCTAGTTTCTCCTTGACACCCTTATTTTCTATATGTAGGGCGCATTTCCTGGATTTCCAAAGGGTGGTGTATGAACGCAAGCTGACAGGACCTCAGCTTCAAGCGGCTTCCTCCATTCCGAGCACGGCTTGCCTTTCCCACAGGCCGCTTCTCGGCCTCTCATTCCGCCGCCCCCTCTCTCAGTACTAGCCACCTTCCCTCTCTGCTGGCGCGGCTCCCTCCGGGCTCTCCCTGACCTTCTCCTCTCCGTCGTAGAGGCGGACCCCGCGCTGCTGCGTGACGAGGTTCTCGTGGATCTCCAGGAGGCCGCTCGTCCAGGCGAAGCGATCCATGGCGTTTAGACGAAGCGCTTCCCCTCCGCAGACAGTGGAGATAGCCGGGTCCGCCTCCGACACCTCCCCGTTTTGGAAAAGGAAAAAAAAAAAAGAGCTGAAAATGACGCGAGTCCTGCCATTTTTGGGGTGGGGAGGCTATGGCACGGGGAGAATCCCGAAAACCAGAGAGAGAGGCTTGGAGGGGTGCATTTGAGCGCCCCGTCCCTGGAGCTTTAACAAAATGTGCTGATACGTGAAGTAAACCGGTTCAACTTTCACATAAGTCAGGAGTTCATTGGATGGCTGTAGCGAAGCCCCTTCCTCCCACTACGGAAGGGGGGGATAATAAATACTGGTCTTGATGCAGGGTGGGATATAAGGGTTACTGAGATGATGTGAAGTGCTTTGGGCGCAAAAGAAAAGTGCTAACAGCTATACAGGTTATTGTTTCCATTATGTCCCTGCTCATCCCTAGGAACTTAGACTGCAATCCAACACATGTCTACTCCGAAGTAAGCTCAATTGGATTCAATGGGACTTACTCCCAGGTAAATGTGTATTGGATTGCAGCCTGACTGTGTGCCACCCCGGAATCTCCACCAAGGTGGTGGTGTACATGGTTCTCCTCCTCCACATTTTATCCTCACAGCAACCCTGCGAGGTAGGTTAGGCTGAGAGACAGACTGACTGACCCCAGGTCCCCCAGTGAGCTTTATGGCCCTCGTCCCCCAGACCTTAGTCCAGTACTGTAGCAACCACTACGCAAACTTTATTAAACACATGCACACATATGTGAGCCCTTGGAAGTTATAATACTCCGACAAAAATAAACAGCCTTCATATCCCCTTTCCTGGCTTGTGGAATGTTTACAAGGAAGCATTTATTATTATTATTATTATTATTATTTATACACCAACATTTTTCCAAAACTGGAACTCATGGCGGCTTCCAGATAAAAAATACATATAATCAAAAACATACAAAGTCTACATTAAAATAAAATTAAATTATTTCCAATATTAAAACCATACACACATATAGCTAAAAGAGTTCAAAACTAGTTTAAAAATAATATAATAGACATTAGCAAAGCAGCAGCCTTCACGCCCTATCCTTAACAGCCTTCAATTCCAAAGGCGTGTTGGAATAAAAAGGTCTTTGCTTGTCGGCGGAAGCAACCAGTAAGGCCCTTCCCCGAAACCTGAACTTCAATATGAACTCAAAGGACTACGTTGAAAAAGCCATATGGGTCTAACATTGCCTCCCCGCACATGGAAGATTTGCTATCTAACGCCTAGAAGAGCCATCGGGGTCTTCTAGTCTTTAGGTTCTGCCTCCTTTCAGATGGGAGCCGGAAATAAGAAGCGGCGTGTAGGAGGGCATGGCTTTTTCCCCAGGCAATGCAGCCGCCTCTTTCGTTCTCTTTTCTCATTGGCTTATTTTAAGTCTGGAGGCCGCGCTGAAGCCAATCGTCATTTGGCATTGTGCGCCCCTCGCGCGTGATTCAAATCAAACGGGTGAGCCGCTGCGAGGGTTAGCGGCGGTTGTGGGGACCTCGCGGAGAACGGCGCGTGGCTAAGCTTGGTGAGCCCCTTTTTTCGGTTGTGGGTCTTCAGGCGGGCGAAAGTGGAGCTGGTTATGGTGGTGCAAGCTTACATTTGGGGCTGTCACAGAGGGTGCTGATTTGTCTGTGTCTCCTCGGCAACAAATGAAGAAGCAGACGTGGCTTCCTCAATTGTTCCTGGGAAGCTTGGGAAAGGGGGTGGGGGGCATTAACTTGGGCAGGCAGCTGTTGCTGAGCCACTGTGGTGGTCGTTTCTATAATTGTCTACTAGAAATGCATCAATTTCCTGTCCTGTAGGTAGACTATGCAGGATTGGGAGGTACTTCAGGGGTGGTATTCAGTGCTAGTCCTACTCAGAGCTTGGAAAAGTTACTTTTTTGAACTACAATTCCCATCAGCGCCAGCCAGCATGGCCACTGGATTGGGCTGTTGGGAGTTGTAGTTCAAAAAGTAACTTTGCCAAGCTCTGCTCAGAGTAACCTTATCCACTGAAGAACTGCTTTGATGTTTTTAATGAAACAGTGGTATACAAATAGCTTTGTAAATAAAATAAATAATATTGATGTGTCAAGCAAACACTTTCTCTGGGCTAGTATGGAGAGCAGGGGTCACTAATCCATCGCCAGAGGGTGCCGTGGCTCCTGAAGGCCTTCAGCGGTGCCCCCAGTAGACAGTGCAGAATCTGAACTTTCTCATTTTTCCAATCTTAAATTCTGTTCTCCACATTTCTGCAGCAATTTGCAATTTTTTGAAACAAAATCCTCATGAAAAATCTCCAGCATTTTAGTGCAATTTTTTTCATAATAAACACATTTTTTGTTTGTAGTTTTTACTAACATACACATTTATATCCCACACTTTCTCCAGTAGGAGCCCAGGGCAATTGTGCCAAAGTTTTGGAACACACTTTGGAAGGCCTGCCAGCCTAGCATCTTCCCTTATGTATCAAATATTGATGAAGATTGTACCATTTAGGCATGCCTTAGAGCTAGTGTGGCGTAGTGGTTAGAGTGTTGGACTATGACCTGGGAGACCAGGCTTGGAATCCCCACACAGCCATGAAGCTCACTAGGTGACCTTGTGCCAGTCACTGCCTCTCAGCGTCAGAGGAAGGCAATGGTAAACCCCCTCTTGAATACCACTTACCATGAAAACCCTATTCATAGGGTCGCCATAAGTGGCAATTAACTTGAAGGCAGTCCATTTCCATTTTAAATTTCTTTCACTTGTGTATATTGATTTTTGTTTGGGTGCTGCTGATAGTTGCCATTTATGTAGAACATGTAAGTTTGGGGTTGCTTTTGCCACAAAGTGGCATTTATATTTTAAAAATAAATAAAGGGTAGCCTGGTGCTAAATCCTTCCCTCTTTTTTTCCCTTCTAGCAGCTAGTCAAGTGAAGTTGCAAGGCAGTTTTATTGACAAAGCAAAAAAATGGTAAGTCTTAATGCATATATACCTGGTATTCATTTACCTGGATATTGGGCTCAAGGTGGATTATAACTTTTTTTGCAGCTAAAAGAGAGTGTGAGAAATCTGTTTCTGAAAGACTGACTTCTGAATTTATATATTTGTCCAAGGATTTCCAGATCGCAACTCAAATAATGCACTAGAACAGGGGTTCCCAAACTGTGGTCACTGGATTTCATTTAGGTGATTCGTGGCATGTCTATAAAAAGAAAAAAAATCATACAGCATTTTGCACAGTGCATTGCAATTGCTACAACAGGCAGAAAAACCATTAACTGGTTCACCAAGACTCTCAGCAGTTTTCATGTGATCCATGGGGGGGGTAGCTTGGGAACCACTGCAGTAGTACCTTTTAAATTTATTTTTTATTAGACTTTTTAACTATAAACTAACCAGTTTTAAAAAATCTAAACATTGGATGAAGTAGCCATGTCTTGTCTTACTCTGTTTCACTCACACACACACCACGGTCTTCACAATTCTTGATTTATTGCTCCCATTCATTATTAGATTTATATCCTACCAAGGAGTTCAAGGTGGTGTACACAGTATCCCACCCCCAATCCACATGTTGAACATGTGCACAAGTTTTAATGTAGGAAATAATGTAATTTGTTCTCTTTCTGGAGAAATTAAAGGAGAGCCACTTAAAGTGCTTGCAGCTATCTTTTGTTTTCTTTCAAGTGGCTATGTGCTATCTTTATGTTGGAAAACATGTGGCAAATAAAGGTACATCTTAATTTAATTTTTCAGGAAGACAAAGAAAATGCTATTGGAGCTACATGGAGCGAAGTGGACTACATGGTGGGGAAAAACTTAGCTTCTCCAAAAGCCTTACAGTCTCCTATCATACAGAAGCAAATTACAATGGCTACAAACTGTAGTCCTCTGGCTAATACAAAAGGAAACTGTAGCCCTCTGACTAGTACTGAAGCAAACTATAGCTCTCTGGCTACTACAGCAGCTGTTTCTGAACCTGCTGAAACTAAAAACCAGCACATCTTGTTTAGGCAGACCTTAAACGAAAGAAAAACAAAAGAGAAGTTGCTGAAAACAAATGCACCCCCCAACTTTGTTGCACCTCTTTCAGAGAAGCGTGTGCTTGGCTCATACCGGGGTAGGATAGTACAATCTAAAATAAACTCCTTCAGAAAAATATCAGAAAATGAGGGTCGCAAGAACTCTTTGGCTGCTCCTCCTAAGTCAGCAGCAAGGGCTGGATCCACAAGCAATGTTACAGATGTGAGGGATGACAGAATCACCAGCACAGTTAATGCTTCTAAGTCTGTAGTTACCACCAAGTCTGTAGCTATTTCTTCACTTCAGACCAGGCCTCCTGTGAGGGTACCTGTTGGCCACCCCAAGCCCATTCTGAATCATGAGAAAATATCTATCAGTAGTACATCAGTGAATAAAGGGGCATCCCAGAGAAAGCCTGATAGGACTGGGAAGCTGTCTAGTACTAATAGTTCTGTGCATGGGGCAAACAAAAATGCTCCACCTAAAACTGGACTTGGACCACCTAGAACATTAACCAGACTTGTTCCTGATCCTTGTTGTGCTGTATCGGCATCAAAATCAGCTGATGACAGAAAAAATAGTCGGGCAGAGCCTGCAGAAGTGAAAAGGTAATTGAAATAATGTGTTTTTGACTTGGGTAACGTTGACGTATGCTTTTGTAAGTATAGTATATGCATGCTTATGCTCGAAAGTACAAATAAACTGTTTGAAAATAGGCGAAATTCTTGTGAGATGGTGTTCATTCAACAGTTTATAGTAGCTCTTTTGGTCATTTTTTTTAGATGTGGGACACTGATACCATACCATGTAGAGTTTTCTAATTTAGAGATTAAAGTTGCAGCTCTGTACCTACTTAACCTGGGAGTAAGCACCATTGAATCTAATGGGGCTTACTTTTAGAAGTAGATGTGCACAGGATTGCACTGTAAAAGGCTGTTAAAAACTTCAGATCTAGCCAGCAAGAGCAGTGAAATTTAATAAATAAAACTTTGATAGCTAGTCAGGGGAAGACCAATTCTGATGGGTTTACAATAGGGCTGGGCAGAACGAAGTTCAGAGCTATTTGTAGAACTCACAGTGGTTTGAAGTAGACAGGCAAGGATTTCTGGCTCTGAATTGTTTGGGTTTTATCCAGTGTTTATCCCCTTCGCTACATTGGGTTGTATATGTCTGCCTGCCCCTAAATCTGTTCTAGGGGTTCCCCCATCCTTCTGGAGTAAATTTGGGGAGTGGGGAGTCCTGTTGAACTAGTGGTAGCCCTTGTGCTGACGGGATGTATTAGTCAAATACTGCTCTTTAACAATGGTAACGACAAAATGGTTTCCCCTTTCCAAATTATACTGCAGGAACGAAGGAAGTGTTGGTAGGAAACCAGGAGCTTATTTTTATGCAGAAGGGCTGTGAGTTTAGTTCAGTCCTCGTACTGGGCTCAAATTCCTGGGCTCAATATCCATTAATTTTAAGTACATATATAATTTGCACCAGGGTCCACTTGATAGATCTTGGTCCTAGTAAAAAAAAAAGTAGATACCACAAGCCTGAAATCTGTTTAACCCTGGCCTATGGTAGCAGGAGTGCATATTAAGGTAAAATGCCTTTGTTTCCAACAGGTACCCATTTCTCCTCTTGATCAGATTTACTGTAATTAGGAACAATAGGTGTATGTGTTTCCCCACCTCACACAGTATTGCTCGGGTTTGAGACTAAGCAGCTATTTGTCCAGTCTTGAACCTCATCTGCCAGCACTGTAAAGCAGTTCTGTTATAGCATACAGATGCTGAGGTTCAGGGCTATGTGAGCAGGATGTTAACCATCTAGCTCCACCACTCATCAGTCTTGCACTCCTGGGGATAATTTTCCAATTGTTTCCCTTGATGAGATTCCTCCATTTGCTTACCAATGATTAGGCATTAGGTACCAATGATTAGGCTGGGTGCATCTGGTGTCTCTTGTGTGGTCTTTCTCCATTCCTAGTTATGTTATGGAGACAAGCAAAATGCAAAAAACTTTATTAATATACTGACTGACTTGTTTATAGAAATCGGCTAGCTGAATGGCAGGCATCGAAAGGGATAAAGACACTGCCTGCTCCCTTATCTGCAGATACTCACTCTGAAAGAGAATCACTTCAGCAAACTATAAAGGAACCAGTTGAATCCTTCTGGGCTGCCATTGCAGAAGAAGATGAACAAAGACTATTAAGTGACAGAGTCAATAAGATACTTGCAGAATGCCTGTGCTTAATTGAGAAGGTGAGGCATCTATTAAGCCACAGTCATGAGGAAATAAGCGTTTTGATATATAATGGCCCATTACATTCCTTTAGCTCTGTAATGCATGTGGAGCAAGGCTGTTAGAATTTCAGATGAAATTTTTAAAAGAAGATTTGGTAGGAGAAGGATTATAGCTTGGTGGCAGAGTATCTGCTTTGCATGGATAAGGTCCCAGGTTCAGTTATTAGCATCTTCAGACAGGGCTGGGAGAGGTTCCCTGTCAGAAATCCTAAAGAGCCACTGCCAGTCTGTAGAGACAATACTGAGATAGATGGGCCAATGGTGTGACTCGATATAAGATAGCTTCCTAGGCTACTTAATGATAATACCTTACCGTTTGTGTCTTTCCACTGTAGGTTGTTTTAAAATTGTTTTTAATGTTTGTATTTTTAAATTGTTATCACTTGCCCTGGGCCTTTAGGGAAGGGCAGGTAATAAATATCATCATCATCATCTTGAACAAAATAAACAAAGATGCATTTTTAACCTATGTTGCTCTTATTTGAGGTGATCAGTAAGAGGCAGGATATAATCCTAATGAATGGCTCCTGGGGGTAAAGTTCTGCTGCTAGCCTGATTGTTGCTTCAGCAGATGAACCCCTTATAGGAGAACAAAACAGAAAAAATAATTAGCAGATGTCTTGTGGGATAAAGATGCTGTTGGCGTCCCCTTGGAGGCTCTTACTGCCTTTTAATTTAAGATGGACAATGTGAGGAATAACTGGTGGTCCACAAATATGTTCGCCACTGATAACCATATCTTTTGAATGGAATGAAATCCATTGATTTGGAATGGAACCATATCTTCATCCCTCGTATCCAGCATAAACCGTGCTACAGAGAATGTGCTCATTTAGAAGAGACCTCCCTCCCGCAAGGTTTGTGCTAAATATGGGAAGGGGTTGGGTTTCTCTTCACTCTGCCCTGAAGTTTGAAGATGTGATCTGTAGTTTCTGGAAGGTTACGCCACAATAAATCTGCTAGTCTTTAGAAAGTGCTGCAAAAGCCCTGTATTCACTGCAATAGATTAACCTGCAAACTCTCTGGAATTCATATTAAATACCAACTTTTAAAAAGTAGGCCATTAAGCTATCTCCTCACCATTTTATATCTCTCTTCAGGGTTACCCAGGTGATACAGTACATTCCACTTTGGAAAACCTGATACTGACTGTGCCAGATGCAAAAAGGTTTGCCAAATATTGGGTGTGCCAGATGCGTCTTGAACAGTTTCGCTCCATTGAAAAGGTCCTTGCTATCTACGAACAGGCAATTCTTGCAGGAGCACATGTAAGAATTCTTAAATGTTTTCTAGTTTCTAATGTTTTATGCAACAATTAAATAAAAATGCAAAGGTAATTTTTAGACATGCTGCAAATGAGGCATAATTTTTAAGATCCAAGGGTTTATTTACATTGTCTTGTGGTGTCTTTTACAATATAAAAAACATAACTATAGCTTATTTTTATTAACTTAATTTATATCCCACCTTTCATCCAGGGAAATAAAGGTGGTGTACATGGCTGTCTTCACTCCTTTTTATCCTCACAACAACCCTATGAAGTAGAGATTGGCCCAGTGTTACCTAGTGAGCTTCATGGCCATGTCAGGATTTAAACAAAGGTCTCCCCAATCTTTGACCAGCACTCTAACCACTCAAGCACACTGGCTAATTACAATGGACCTGAACCTGATTTGATACTAACAAAATAATGTTTCTTTCAGCCTAAAGATGAGTTACGTTGTACATTAGCAGATGTTATGAAGAGTACAAAAACCGTACCTAAATCTGGTAAGATTAACTATTTTCAATCAAACTTCCCAAACAAGTCATCAGCTCCCAGCGTGCACCTGTTGCCCTTAAGTTGTACAAGCCAGTCCTAGTGACAGCTTAATAAAGCAGAGCATTTCAATGGAGATTTATCTACTTCTACTCATTTCAGTGCATTATGAACATTTTAACTTCTGTTTTTTCTTCCACCTTTGTTGCTTCAAGCATCTTCCCCTCCTGATTTTTTTCAAGCCTAAATTTGTTGGCTATCATCCTGTGTGCTAAAAATGAGTTGTGTAGCTGGTGAATATCTTTCTCATCCTTGGTATATTCTACTGATTCTTCTTGTTGCCTGTGCTTTAAAACTGCCTTTCTGGGAGGACTGGACATTTTTTCATCAGGTTTTATTTATCTATTTTGAGCACACCATTTAAGCTCCTATAGTTTGGAAATATAGCAATTCATGATATTTGTAAAAAAGAAATTAGAATGAATATAATTGGAAAATGTAGCCCCAAATTCTATTTGGTCAGTGAATGTGATGCAACTATCAAAACAGATGGTACTGGTCTATACATAGAGTAAGTTAACCTTGAATTTCATCTTTCACAAGAAAAATGTTCTGGGTTACTTTGATTCATGACAATGTATTTGAATTTTTCAGAGGAATGTGCAAACAAAGAAATTGCTCTAAATCATGAGGAAGAAGTTAATTTGGAACAAGAGAAGACAGAAAATACTTTCAAGGGCGTCTTGAATAAAAAGGAGTCTAGTAATGAAGAGACTTCTGAAAACGCAACAAAAGCTTGTTTGAAGTTGGAACAAGAGAGCTTTGCAGATGAAAAAAAGGGCAGAAATAAAGAACAGAGGCCAACAGTTCTTAAAAAGGAAGAGCAGGATGGTGGGAATGCCAACAGAGATGGAATCCTGGAGTTCAAAACTCCTGAAACTGACAAAGTGGGCTCCTACGTAATTAAATATAATTTGTCAACTACTCCCTACTTGGAAAGGTAAGCCTTGGTGTTAGATATACATACTCTATCTAGTGTCTGTAAAACATACTGCAATACGTGGCCTACTTGCTCAATCTCAAACCTAATGGAGAAGTTAATAAGTATTTTGGGAAGGTGATCCTGTCCACATATGGCTGACTTCTTCAGCAAGCTTTTTCAAAGAATTGCAAAGTAAAACTTGAACTGGGAGGGAAGATCATTCCAGTGAACCATAACAAGTTTAAGAATGGCAGATCAGTGGAAAAGTAAAAGTTGAGTCTTCATGCTTGAAGTGGATAGCACACGCCTGAAGGCTATCTAATGGGGGACTTGTTATACCTTTAACTGTTAGAAGAGGATGCAGGCAATGCTAGCGCTGTACATTGTACAGGTGATGCAAAATATATTCAAGGTAATTGAATGCATAGCTGAGTGCAAGTTAATGTAGAAAGAATAGCAAAGACTTAACTTCTCATTTAGTTAGCAACATTGTAATACTTGGGAGTTAATGATGGTATCCTGAGAAGGGTCCCTTCTAGGGATGTGTGTGAGAGAACACTATGATCCTGTAACCTGTAAAACTGCATTAAACCAAGGTTTTTGACTGTATCAGAGTACAGCTATGGCCCTTCAGTAAACCTGCCATTTTCTGGAGGATAGAAGAACTTTCTCACTGTTCTCCAATCATAGTAGGCCTTTGCCAACATCTGTTCCTAATATCATGTGGCTGGATGGTGTAAATGTTTTGTAGCCTCCCTTTTAATTTGTTTCATGTATTTATATACTGCTTAATACCAGAACAATCTCGAATCCAGTGGTCAGGAATCTCCAGCTGGCAGGACTAATTAGGCCCACCAAAGGTCTTGACTTGGCCTACAAGGCTGTTCTCCCCCCCAACCATGGTCACCCAGCATCATATGTGACATCAGGTGTGGGCAGATAAAGACATGGCTGCAAAGGAACAATTGGGAGCTTAAAGTGTGCTCCTGATTGTTACTTAGGAAGCGGGGCTTCACCCTCAGCACTGATAGGTGCTGACAGGGAGCCTTACTGCGACTGGCAGCACTTGGGAGTTCTGCCAAATTTTATACATATACACTCTCTCTGAAACAACTACACTCTTAATATTAAAACCTCTTTAACATAATGGGTTGTATATTCAGTTGTGTTCCTCCACTGATGGAAAGCTCCTTGCTCATGCTTCTGCAAGGTGAAACAAGTGGGAGCAATTGTGCAGATCCCCCTTTCTCTGACACCTTCCATGCTGTTGTAAAGGTTCCTCCAACTCTGTGGAGCTGCAGATGGAGTGGGGAATCATCCCAACTCCTTTTACCCACTCATGGAAGCCTCTGCTGGTTCAGAGAGTGCACTGTCAATGGATGGACACAGTTGGATAAAACCCAATATTAACACCTGAGTGCCATGTGAACCACCAATACATTCAGTACTGAGTGAAGTTAGCTAGTTCTAAGTGTTAATGACTCCTACCCTCAGACCACGTGATTTAGGAAAGTTTGTGTACGTTGGCTGTTGTCCTGTTGAATGCAACTCAGAGTATATTCGATACAGAGGTAATCCCTCAACAAAGGTACTGTCACTGTCCAAGCTCCAGGGAATGGACTGTGTTCTGGGTCAATTTAGTCCTGCCTGGTGCTTCAGAGCCAAAGGGCCACAATGTAGAATGTTAATGGTTCTTATTCCATCAGAGTTTGACTCAGTCATGTAATGCATGTGATATCTGACCCTTTTTACCCACCAATACAGTATGTTCACAGCTGAAGGAACAGTGCTCTCTTGGAGATTCTGCTAGTGTTGGCTTCATGCCTGAGGGTAGGCTGTGCCGTTGTATGAGTATTGCTTACTGCCAAATAATTTCTTGGGATAACCTTTTTTCTCCTTTGTGCTGCTGTCTATCAGACATCAGCTTCCCACCCACAATCCAGTTCTAATTGGCTCAGGGTAGAATAGGCTACTGTACATGTTATCTGGGCTTGCAGGAGACCTCCCTCATGCCTCTGTCTCCTCAAACCACAAACACTCCGAAAAGAGTGATGTGTAGCCTCTAATGCCTTCCTGAAATGAAATCTTTGCTAGCTGACTCATCTAGTGTCACCATTGCCGGTTACTAGTCACTGCAAACAGCAGGTCTGGGAAGGGGTGAAGGGGGTTCCACCGGTATTTATACATCCTGTAAAATGGTCTCTGCCTCTCCTGTAACCCACATTAAGACTGATCCATTTTTCTCCTTACTCTCATGCTCTCAGTCTGTACAGGGGTGGAAAACCTGTGGCCTTCTACTTGTGTCAAGCCACAACTCCCATCATTCCTGACCACTGGCCATGCAAGCTGGGACTACTCACAGTCCAGTAACATTTGAAGGACCGCAGGTGGCCTGTCCCTAGTCTGTACAATCTTCAGCATCCCTGAGATGGCAGTCTATACATATTTACCTGGGAGCAAGCCCCACTGAACTTGGTGGGGCTTACTTTTGAGGAGACATGCATACAATTGTGGTGTTGGTCCTGTCAGCTTTTCTTTTCAAAGTATTCCAGCCACAGCTTTAACTGCAGTTATGACACTTGCTGTCCCTTTTGTACCCTGGGATCACTGGGCCATGCAGAGCATTTCTAGGCAAGGGATTCCCTGCCTTGTTGCTATAACGTGCCTGGAGGCAAGTATGTCCCAGATTAGTGCACTACTCATTCATAGTAAGCCGCCGATTATGGCTTACCACGATGTGTGAGCATGCATGGCCAGAATATCCAAAGCACTTCATGCTATCTCAGTAGCCCTTACAACAAGGGTGCTTCCAGATTGCCCTATTTTCAGGTGGGATTTATTCACATACCAATACATTCAGGCTGCATGGTTAAAAGTTGATTTCCGCAACATCCTGCTTCGTGAAAAAAACACTCTTTACAATGAGTAAAGTTACAGGGAAATGCACTGGAAAGCAGGGCTGGGGAGTTGGTACGCCAGACCTCCAACTCCTATTTTTCTACTGTCCGACTCCTTCATAAATGGCAAATGTATATTAACTAGTAATAACAAATTTACTGTAGTAAAATGGTAGCACAAGGCATTTCATCACCACCACGTCCCAATCCCTGGGACTGATGGGAGTTGTAGTTTAAAAAAGTAACTTTTCCAAGCTCTGGATTCACGTGGTGGTGATGAAATGCCTTGTGCTACCATTTTACTACAGTAAATTTGTTCTTCCTAGTTAATATACATTTGCCATTTATGAAGGAGTCGGAATCGGAGTCAGTACATTTCTACCGACTCCGACTCCACCCAAAATTGCTCCTGACTCCAACTCCACAGCCCTGCTGGAAAGTGTAGAATAACATTTGCTTGATGCCGCATTGCCTAATCTCCCTGAAAATTGGAATGAACTCTGTAAACAGGTTGTCTGAAAGCAACCCAACTCTGTTAGCTCAGCCATCTTGCCTTTGCCATGAACTTACTAGATTTGTATTGGGGATGATTTGACTCATATTATTTGCCACTATACATCATCCATTCTGTGGTAGTTCCTGTTCACTGTTTTGAGATGAAAACTAAAAGCCAGTTTGGGTCTAATTTGCTTATAGAAAAATGAGGTATAAATTGATCAAGTAAAAACAAGCAAAACATCTATATAACAAGTAAATAGAATCTGCATTCCCGGCAAATTTCACTGTCATTTCTAAAGTGTTCCAGTCTAGTTAATGTCTATCTTGCATATATTTTATATTTATGGCCTACCTCTCTTTTCCCTCTCTTCTTCAAGCACAAAGAAAAAATTGCACTGTGAAGCTAATGATTCTGCTGTCAAGGATCTGAAATTTTTAACTCCTGTGAGACGTTCTTGCCGCATACAGGAGAAGGTGTGCAAGTTGCCAGATATGCTGAAAGACCACAACCC
The DNA here is from genome assembly GCF_030035675.1 of Rhineura floridana. Taxonomy (NCBI): domain Eukaryota; kingdom Metazoa; phylum Chordata; class Lepidosauria; order Squamata; family Rhineuridae; genus Rhineura; species Rhineura floridana. Next base: position 9,199,846 of record NC_084483.1, on the reverse strand, counting down.
TTGTGTTTCTTCATTTGAACAACTTGGAGAATTGGGAGCTGAAGGCATTGGCTTCATCTACAGAGAAAACAGTGCACTGCAGGAAGTCTGTCTCCACCAAAAAGGGCAAAACTGACATTATAGTACAATTTCCTTTGAATTGATCAGAAATAACACAAGCAACATTGCTTTTGATAACATTTAGAATAACTATTGAAAATATGTTCCTAGTCTGCGGTCATAGGTGTGTATACAGTATTTAAACAGTAAATAGTCATTGCTTTTCTGGAGGTGGGCATCAAGTGGTTTTCTAAGGGTATGTGTATTAATAATATGAGTTGTATGAGTTTATGTGTTCTATGTTCTAAGAATAAGGTGAATCTGTATTGTGTTTTGTTTATATTCTTTCTATTTACAAATATCTTTGAATCATGCTCCTGTAGCTCAATGGACACACAATGCTCCCATCTCTACCCATGGTTAACAGGTCGTGGGATGACACACTCGCAACCTTCAATGGCCTTAACCCAAGGTCAAATGACATCTTCATTGGCCTTAACTATGAAATCAACTTCATTGATAGGCAGGTATAACCAATTAGTTTGGGTTAAGGCCATGGGGTGGGAACACAGGAGTACCCCATCTGCCTCAGACCTATATATTGACATTTCTTAAATTTTACCAGTACCTTGTAAAATCTACTCTATTCACCCTACTATTCAATATATACTGTTTCTTAAACGTTACCTTGGTGCTGTCTCTTTATTTCAATCTCTTGTAAAACCTGTCTCTAAAATTCAGTGGTATTTTTTAAAAACTTGTTTGTATACATTTTCCCCCACAGGTATTAGAGAGTTATTCATTGGAGAAGTTTTAACACATTTTGAATGAGTGAAAGACACTAATCTTGGTTTGTTTAATAAAATTTGTTTATCTGCAATTTTATGAAGGTAGGGTTCTTTCAATATGTTATACTTGAATCACATTCAAATGAAAAATGGACTGCCTTCAAGTTGATCCCGACTTATGGCTACCCTATGAATAGGGTTTTCATGGTAAGCGGTATCCAGAGGGGGTTTACCATTGCCTCCCTCTGAGGCTAGTGCTCCCCAGCTGGCTAGGGCCTGCTCAGCTTGCCACAGCTGCACAAGCCAGCCACTTCCTTGTCTGCAACCGCCAGCTGGGGGGCAACTGGGCTCCTTGGGACTATGCAGATTGCCCACGGCTGCACAGGTAGCAGGGCACATAACCCCTGAGCCACTCACTGTGGGGGTGATCTTTAGCTGGCCCTTCACACCCAGGAGACACGAGTGGGGATTTGAACTTGCAGACTCTGAACTCCCAGCCAGGCTCTCCTCCCCACTGGGCTATTCCAGCTGTCCCACATTCAAATACAAGAGAGCTCTAAGGTTTCAGGTAGTGCTCTGAGGTCCCCTTACTCAGAGTGGAAAGCTAAGTAAAGGGGTAGTGGCAGTCTACCTACCTTACATGATTGGTGTAGGGAATAACATAGCCCTGGGAAGGTGAGTTTCTTGGGAGCAGTTGTCCAGAGGTTGGGGCTGTTCTCGGAAGCAAGGAACCCTCCTTGGGTTTCTGAGGTTAAGGGACCCTAATGGGGAATCTTTGACAGATAGTACTGAAATCCACTGAGATATCAAGGAGTGTTGGCAGGATTGCACTCCCTCGTCTCTCCTGATACACATCATCATACAGGGCAATCAAGACAGTTTCAGAACTCCTTGTCAATCTACTACAAATAATCCAGAGATCAGCCAACATTTGGATCTGCCTTTTGCCCACTCCTGCATATCTACCAGCACATTAAGCAGTTCCAGCTACAGTGAGGAGGGGGAGCATTGCTCAGGGTAGAGCACATGTTCTGTATGCAAATGCTCCCACATTCTATCCTAGGCATGTCTAGTTAAAAAGATCTCAAGTAAGACTCCCAGTTAAAGGTATCTCTAGTAGCAAGACTGAAAAAGAACATTTATGTTTTCAGGGAGAACCATACACATGTGGCATGCTACACTGTTTTGGTTAGCAGAAGTGGAAAAGCTCCTGTTGCCTTTAACAGCTGACTGGCTGAACAGAATTCTGCCAGAAGAATCTGCTGCACATAAAGTGATAGGTGAAGTCCCACATCCTATATTTATGCCTATCCATTATGGCATTTTTAAAAGGGCTCTTTTGCCTATAATCCCAATGTTTCTGTTTATGTCCATTAATCTCCCTTTCTCTAAAGCGCACCCACAATTTCTATTTCTGCTCCATGAGCTAGAGGGAGCCCCAGCTGACGAAGCGTCAGGGCGAGTTAAGCAGCAGAGCGAGTTCGGCAGCAGGGCGAGGAGGCCAGGGCCCCCCACTCTGCCCGTCCGTTCTGTAACCTCAACTAAACCGCAGTCTCCAACCCACTGACGTAATAAACCTCAAACAAAACTATGCAGGTAAGAAGCCAGCAGGGGTGTGGGGGCTTTCCAGTGTTTTGCACCGCCTGCAGCATGTACGACTATCTGCCTGTTGGACAGAAGTCGTGGGTGTGCTCTTGGTGCAATGAGCTCCTGGCTCTCCGGGAACGACTTCATTTCCTTGAGGCCAAGGTGGCGGACCTGGAAAAGCTGAGAGAGGCAGAGAGGTGTGTGGAGGAGGCCTTCAGGGACGTTATAGGTGTGTCCCACTCCAACGATGATAGCTCTCCTGCTATCATGGAGAACGATGGTCTCGGGGAAGGAGAGCATCCAGCTGAGGAAGAGGGAAACGATCCCTTAGAAGGGACCCATTCCTTGGGGGATGAGCAGCTATCCTCTCGTGCCGAGGATATATCTCCAGGAGGTGGAGGGATCCTTGTAGTGGGTGATTCGATCATTAGGAACATAGACAGTGGGGTGTGTGATGGGCGTGTAGACCGCAAGGTGTTTTGCCTGCCTGGTGCGAAGGTTGCGGATATCGCCCGTCGTTTAGATAGTTTGGTAGACAGTGCTGGGAAGGAGTCGGTGGTCGTGGTGCACGTTGGCACCAATGACATGGGGAAATGCAGCCGTGAGGTCCTGGAAACAAAATTTAGGTTGCTAGGTAGGATGCTGAAAGCCAGGACCTCCAAGGTGGCTTTCTCTGAAATGCTACCGGTTCCACGCGTAGGACCAGCCAGCCAGGCCCAGCTTCGCAGTCTCAATGCGTGGATGAGACGATGGTGTCGGGTGGAAGGGTTTGGATTTGTTAGGCACTGGGGAACTTTTTGGGACAAGCCGGGCCTGTACAAAAGGGACGGGCTCCACTTGAACCAGAATGGAACCAGACTGCTGGCACTTAAAATTAAAAAGGTGGCAGAGCAGCTTTTAAACTGACTGAGGGGGGAAACCCGACAGGAGCTGAGAAAGGTCCGGTTCGGAATAAACCTCCCCCCTGGGATAAAAACCAAAGAAATGATGAAATGTTAAAAGGGGTAGGCCTAGAAGTAGGCATTGTGAGAGCAGGGGCACAGGATATAAATTCAGAAGAGCAAAATTACCACAGGCCTAACCACAAGTGCCAAAGACACTTGAAGAGAGACACTGCTTACAAGTGCCTGTACGCTAATGCTAGGAGCCTGCGAACCAAGATGGGAGAACTGGAGTGCTTGGTCTTAGAGGAGAGCATTGATATAGTGAGCATAACGGAGACCTGGTGGAATGGAGAAAACCAGTGGGATACGGTTATCCCTGGATATAAACTATATCGGAAGGACAGGGAAGGACGTATTGGTGGCGGAGTCGCTCTATACGTGAAAGAAGGCATTGAATCCAGCAAGCTTGAAACCCCCAAAGAGGCAGACTCCTCCACAGAATCGTTGTGGGTGGTGATACCATGCCCCAGGAGGGACTTAATACTGGGAACGATCTATCGTCCCCCTGATTAAAATGCTCAGGGAGACCTGGAGATGAGATATGAAATTGAGGAAGCATCCAAACTAGGAAATGTGGTAGTAATGGGTGACTTCAACTACCCGGACATAGACTGGCTGCATATGTGTTCCAGTCATGACAAACAAGCAAAGTTTCTAGATATTCTAAATGACTATTCCCTAGACAAGTTGGTCATGGAACCGACCAGAGGGATGGCAACCCTGGACTTAATCCTCAGTGGGGACCGGGACCTGGTGCAAGATGTAAGTGTTGTTGAACCGATTGGGAGCAGTGACCACAGTGCTATTAAATTAAACATACATGTAACTGGCCAATTGCCAAGAAAATCCAACACGGTCACATTTGACTTCAAAAGAGGAAACTTCACAAAAATGAGGGGATTGGTAAAAAGAAAGCTGAAAAACAAAGTCCAGAGGGTCACATCACTCGAAAATGCTTGGAAGTTGTTTAAAAACACTATATTAGAAGCTCAACTGGAGTGCATACCGCAGATCAGAAAAGGTACCGCCAGGGCCAAGAAGATGCCAGCATGGTTAACGAGCAAAGTCAAGGAAGCTCTTAGAGGCAAAAAGTCTTCCTTCAAAAAATGGAAGTCTTGTCCAAATGAAGAAAATAAAAAAGAACACAAACTCTGGCAAAAGAAATGCAAGAAGACAATAAAGGATGCTAAAAAAGAATTTGAGGAGCACATTGCTAAGAACATAAAAACCAACAACAAAAAATTCTATAAATACATTCAAAGCAGGAGACCATCTAGGGAGACAATTGGACCCTTGGATGATAAGGGAGTCAAAGGTGTACTAAAGAACGATAAGGAGATTGCAGAGAAGCTAAATGAATTCTTTGCATCTGTCTTCACAGTGGAAGATATAGGGCAGATCCCAGAACCTGAACTAACATTTGCAGGAAGGGATTCTGAGGAACTGAGACAAATAGTGGTAACGAGAGAGGAAGTTCTAAGCTTAATGGACAATATAAAAACTGACAAATCACCGGGCCCGGATGGCATCCACCCGAGAGTTCTCAAAGAACTCAAAGGTGAAATTGCTGATCTGCTAACTAAAATATGTAACTTGTCCCTTGGGTCCTCCTCCGTGCCTGAGGACTGGAAAGTGGCAAATGTAACGCCAATCTTCAAAAAGGGATCCAGAGGGGATCCCGGAAATTACAGGCCAGTTAGCTTAACTTCTGTCCCTGGAAAACTGGTAGAAAGTATTATTAAAGCTAGATTAACTAAGCACATAGAAGAACAAGCCTTGCTGAAGCAGAGCCAGCATGGCTTCTGCAAGGGAAAGTCCTGTCTCAGTAACCTATTAGAATTCTTTGAGAGTGTCAACAAGCATATAGATAGAGGTGATCCAGTGGACACAGTGTACTTAGACTTTCAAAAAGCGTTTGACAAGGTACCTCACCAAAGGCTTCTGAGGAAGCTTAGCAGTCATGGAATAAGAGGAGAGGTCCTCTTGTGGATAAGAAATTGGTTAAGAAGCAGAAAGCAGAGAGTAGGAATCAACGGACAGTTCTCCCAATGGAGGGCTGTAGAAAGTGGAGTCCCTCAAGGATCGGTATTGGGACCTGTACTTTTCAACTTGTTCATTAATGACCTAGAATTAGGAGTGAGCAGTGAAGTGGCCAAGTTTGCTGATGACACTAAATTGTTCAGGGTTGTTAAAACAAAAAGGGATTGCGAAGAGCTCCAAAAAGACCTCTCCAAACTGAGTGAATGGGCAGAAAAATGGCAAATGCAATTCAATATAAACAAGTGTAAAATTATGCATATTGGAGCAAAAAATCTGAATTTCACATATACGCTCATGGGGTCTGAACTGGCGGTGACCAACCAGGAGAGAGACCTCGGGGTTGTAGTGGACAGCACGATGAAAATGTCGACCCAGTGTGCGGCAGCTGTGAAAAAGGCAAATTCCATGCTAGCGATAATTAGGAAAGGTATTGAAAATAAAACAGCCGATATCATAATGCCATTGTATAAATCTATGGTGCGGCCGCATTTGGAATACTGTGTACAGTTCTGGTCGCCTCATCTCAAAAAGGATATTATCGAGTTGGAAAAGGTTCAGAAGAGGGCAACCAGAATGATCAAGGGGATGGAGCGACTCCCTTACGAGGAAAGGTTGCAGCATTTGGGGCTTTTTAGTTTAGAGAAAAGGCGGGTCAGAGGAGACATGATAGAAGTGTATAAAATTATGCATGGCCTTGAGAAAGTGGATAGAGAAAAGTTCTTCTCCCTCTCTCATAATACTAGAACTCGTGGACATTCAAAGAAGCTGAATGTTGGAAGATTCAGGACAGACAAAAGGAAGTACTTCTTTACTCAGCGCATAGTTAAACTATGGAATTTGCTCCCACAAGATGCAGTAATGGCCACCAGCTTGGACGGCTTTAAAAGAAGATTAGACAAATTCATGGAGGACAGGGCTATCAATGGCTACTAGCCATGATGGCTGTGCTCTGCCACCCTAGTCAGAGGCAGCATGCTTCTGAAAACCAGTTGCCGGAAGCCTCAGGAGGGGAGAGTGTTCTTGCACTCGGGTCCTGCTTGCGGGCTTCCCCCAGGCACCTGGTTGGCCACTGTGAGAACAGGATGCTGGACTAGATGGGCCACTGGCCTGATCCAGCAGGCTCTTCTTATGTTCTTATGTTCTTATTACTCTCTTCTACACAACGAAGCTCACTGGGTGAACTTGAGCCACTCACTTTCTCCAGTTGAACCTAGCTGACAGGGCTGTTGTGAGCATGAGGATAACAAGATGGCGGGCGGGGAGAGCCATGAATACCACCTTGATCTCCTTACAGGAAAGGTGAGATATAAATGTAAAAATAAATAACTAGAAAGAGAGCACAAGTTGGTCAATAAAGGCGTTAAGAGAGTACACTAGATGACCAGCAAAGGCCCCATTCTCCATCCTTTGAACCAACTAAGGCAGTTTTTGCCAACCTGATGCCCTGCAGATGTTTTGAACTACAACTCCCATCGGCCCCAGTGGTTTTTGTGAGACTACAGTATCTCTGTTGTCTGATTAACAGCCTTTGGTTTGCTAGATTGTTTTACTGGATGTTAACATTGTATGCAATAATGTAATACGAACCCATCGGGAGACCTGTTGGAGTAGGGCAGGTAACCCCCTTCTTAAATAATAAACAAACAGTCCAACCAACACATCTGGAGGGCACCAGGTTGGCAAAGGTTGAACTAAGGTAAGGTATTGGGATATCATCGGCAAAATGTTCTTTAAAGAGGGCCTCCTAAACTCGCACCCTATTAACCTAAAGTGCTGCAGGAAAGAAACCCCCAACTTGGGCAGCAACACAAATTATCTTGTTCTCAATGGGGTACAATTGCCCCTGAAAGACCAGGTCCGCAGCCTGGGGGTCATTATTGACTCCCAGCTGTTCATGGAGGCTCAGGTCTCAGCAGTGAGCCGGGTGGCGCTGTATCAACTCCATCTGATATGGAGGCTGTGCCCCTACCTTCCCAACCATCTGCTCCCATCGGTGGTACATGCCCTGGTCTCCTCTCATCTAGACTACTGTAATGTGCTGTGCGTGGGGTTACCCTTGAAAACAGTCCGGAAGCTACAACTAGTACAGAACGCGGTGGCATGCCTGATTAAAGGCAGCCGCCGGCAAGATCACATCACTCCAGTGCTGAAGGAGTTGCACTGGTTACCGGTTGTTTTCCGGGCCCAATTCAAGGTGTTGGTTCTGACCTTTAAAACCCTATACGGTTTTGGCCCAGTCTATCTGAAGGAGACCCTCCAACATCATCAGGGATGCCGCTCAACAAGATCAACCTCAAAAGGTCTTCTCTCTATCCCACCAGTTAAAACAGCTAGACTGGTGAGAACTAGGGAGAGGGCTTTTTCAATTGTGGCCCCCACTTTGTGGAATTCCCTCCCAAATGATCTCCGCCATACCCCCTCTATGATGAGCTCCTGCCGGGCCTTGAAGACCTGGCTGTTCAGGCAGGCTTTTGGGGTGGGTTAGGTTTTATTATTGTTGTTGAGATTTTTAATGCTTTAATGTATCTGTATGCTTTTATTTTGTACATCGCCCAGAGTGGCTGGGCAGCCGGCCAGATGGGCGACTAGTAAATTTAATAAATAAATAAATAAACAAATAAATAAATTCTGCAGTGACGAGAGAGGCCCCGCCCCCTCTGACCTTTCTCCAATCGGAGGCACGCCCTTACTGAGGGAGGGAACCCGCTAGTCTTCCTCCTCCTCCTCCTCCTCCTCCTCGCGCTTCCAAGCAGCGCTGGGAAGTGCTGTCAGGCGAGCGTTTGCAGAGCCTCGGTAGGTGAAGGGGGCGCGGGGTAGTAGCCACAAAGAGCCCTGTTGCATCGGTGATATGCACAGAGAGGCAAGGGGTGACGATCTTTCCCACAAATGCAAACGAAATGGGGGCGGGGAGCAGGCGAATAAAAAGGCGCATTCTTTGTTTCTTCTAATACTGGCTTCCTTCGCAGCGGTTCCTTTCTTTCGTGATCGAAATCTAGCCGTTGGAAAAGCTGGTGTACTTTGCCCCTGAAGCCGTTGACTAAGGCTCCAGCGCTCGATGCGTTGTGCGCTGTTAGTGTGTTATTAAAAAGAATTGCTGTGCGTGGTCTGCAGTTGTGTGGAGCGTTGATTGTTTTTACACAAATAGCACCAGAGGATGGAGACACCGTCCCCCAGAGAGAGAGAGAGAGAGAGAGAGATGGCACCACTTGCAGTTTGCACTGGTTTGCACATGACAGGTTGCTACAGCTGACCTTCAGCAAAGCAGAAGCTCGCTGACGTGTGCGTACTTGGGTGCTGTGGCTTGCAATCATCTTGAGGCATATTAAGGACCCACAGCATTGGGCCCACCTACATCGCCGTGTGGTGGTGGCACTGGCTGCAGCCTGCACCATGAGGGGGAAGGGAGGCAAGTGAACCAGCCAAACCAAGCCATTCTCCTTGTTAACTTCACCACTGCAAGTTACCTTTATTTCTCTCTGGCTGCCTCCCTTAAGAAGCCGTTTAACCATCTGGACTCTAATTGGCCCAACCTACTCCAAGCACTGGAGTAATATGGCACTTAGGAATGGGGTGAATAACAAGGGCTCAGATCAAATTTTTCCTAAACAAAGTAAGCTTTTACTTGTAGTTTTAGTAAGGCAACGTGTTGACAGGTACCGTATTTTTAGAAGAAAAAAAAGCTAATTTTACAATTTGAGTTGTTACCTGCAAGATCAAATAATAAATAAAGCAGTAAGTCACTCTGGTAGTCTTTTTTGGCTCAAGATTCGGATAAAAATGCTGTAAATATGTAAAATAAATCACAGACACACACATTCATACATTCTTTATTGACGTTATATATTTGTCAAAGCGTTATTGAGACTTAAAAAAAAATAAGGGTAGTATCCAACAATGTAGTTCTGGAAGTACAAAGATTTTTGTTTTCACAGTGGAAGTGGTTTAACAATCAATCCCTCTTCCCAGGGATCTCTGGGATCTGTAGTTGTGTGAATGGAATAAGGGTCTCCTAACAACTCTCAATACCCTTCATAAGCATCCCTTCCCAGGATTCTTTGAGGGAAGCCATGATTGTTTAAAGTGGTATCGTACTGCTTTAAATGTATAGTACATATAGGGCCATACTTGCAAAGGTTTTAACATGGAAGTTGGAGAGGGAGAAATGGGAGTGGGGGTAACATCAGGACGAATTGACTAGCACTAGTCCCATATGGAATCAAGTCTAATATTTTTTGTTTTGTTATATTGCTATTTTGAAGTAGGTAATTCTGAAGAGGAAGGAGAAAGTCCAATCTACTGAGCTTTGGAAAGACACCTCTAAACATTAAAGCGCAACCATGGAGAAATACAGTGTGCTAATGGTACTTGGAGAAGGATCGTTTGGGAGAGTCTTTTTGGTCCATCATAAAAACAAAAATCAGAAATATGCAATGAAGGAAATAAGACTTCCCAAGGTAACTTTTACCCAAATGCTGTGAGAACCTGTCTTATTTTGTGTAAGGTCATTGGACGGTGTTGTATATTTTGTTTTTAAGTAGCTTGCTCTTTTAATTAAAAGGTAAAGGTGTCCCCGCATTTGTAGTGCGAGTCGTTTCCGACTCTTAGGGTGACGTCTTGCGACGTTTGCTAGGCAGACCGTATATATGGGGTGGGATTGCCAGTTCCTTTCCCGGCCTTTCTTTACCCCCCAGCATATGCCGGGTACTCATTTTACTGACCACGGATGGATGGAAGGCTGAGTGGACCTCGACCCCTTTTACCGGAGATTCGAGTTTGTATTATAACCTTACATTTTTAAACTTAAAAAACCTGTTAAATTATGAAATTAAAATACTTCCGTTGCATTATTTATAGATGACACCCAGTTGTTCTTAAATTCCCTGCCCCACAGTAGTGTAGTGGCAATTTCAGAAATGCAGGGTCCCTTCATGATAGTCCTAGACACACCTCTTTAGGATTATGCAACTTTATAAGTTTATAGACTAATCTGGCCAGGCTTGAATACTGCGTTCTGCTTCTCTATCACTGTCACCATTTGACTGTCAGAGATATTGCCTGAATTAATGAATTCAGTGTCTACACCATTATCTCCTGCTGCTACCAAACTGTTTGTTGTAGATGGAATGCTGTCACCAGGATTCACTGTCTCTTCTGCTGTTACAGAGTTCGCACTCTTCACAACTTGTCTTGGCTTTTGGAAGTAGGAACTAATAAAGGCATTTTTTTCACTTCAGATCCTTCATTTGCATTAGCCTCAAGCCATTGCAATTGGAAAAAATAAAAATAATAAAAAGCAGATATACAGCTTAATCGAATTATCCTACTAAAATTCTAACATTTGTGTAGGATACCAACCGATAAAATTGATAAAATAAAATACTGGATGGGAAAAATGAACTGTTTGGCGAGTTTGATGATCAGTTGAACAGTCCAAACCATTTACAATCAATTAGATTATATTGTTAAAAAATTGGAAAGTTTGGCTGACAGGCAGCTATGTAACCCTATATCTCCCAATATTCCCCCACAGGAAGTGCAGGAAGAGAATAATCATGTTTCCCCTGTTAGCTCAAAGAAAACCAAGGAAACTAAGGAAGTAAGATCTTTTACTCCATGGAGCAGTTTGATATTGAGACCATGCAATGTAATGGTTCATCTATTTCCTTATAGGGGGCCACTCCCTAACTGGGGTTCCATCTTCTGGGTGAAATGACACCTGCAATTATTACTACGCCTTTTCTCTGAAAACATAGACTTAAAATGAATTGAGACTTTTCTACCAATGGACAATTTCTGAGAATTCTTTTAACTTTTAGTTCTCAATGAGTCCCAGCTTTGTTTGTGAAAATGAAAGGCCAATTAGTCGCAAAAGGGTGGTCCCTTACCAACATTTTGAGCCTACAGCAATAATACCTCTGCTTCTTTCCTAAAAGGGGATCATGGGGAGGAGGATTTATCTGTCCAAATCTAGCACTTGTTCAGATGGCGCTCAAGATCACTTTCAGTGGGATGAACCACTTACAGCAGCCATTGGAGGTGCACAGGCCGCTCAGAAATATTCTAAGTTGGCTACTCAATTAGATTTACACTCAAGTAAGGCAGGCCTTAGGAGCTCTGATTTGGATCGGCCTGAGCCAGCAGAAGATGAATTGAACATTAAAGGCTTGCTTGCAAATGACACTCATTGGGGCCTACATAAGTGACTGAGAAAGTCCTACAGCAATAAAGAAAAACATAAACTTTTTTTAAAAAGCTGCTGGTGCATAGGCTCCCCCCTCTGCCACTCTCTTTCTCTGGGAGCTTTTTTGCTGCTGGGATTAAGACAAAGCCTGTTTTTCCTAAATGAAGGAATTCACACTCTCTAAGCAGGCCAGGCATTCATTTTGCACAGGAATTTGTAATCTTTTGAAATTTGCCACTTTCTAAAATGTAAACTGGAATAAACCCTCACATCTTCCACCACCACCCCTTTTTGGTGCTGGGTTAAAAATGAGATCCTTGTCAATGCCTTCTCCCACACAACAGATGTCTGTAGGAGCCAGTAAGCATGAAGGAGTGTGTTAGCGACTGACAGGGCCGGTGCCAGGCATGACTGGGCCCTTGGGCACCAGCCTGCCCTGGGCCCACAGCTCCCTAGCCCAACCCCCATACAAGCTGTGTGGGGCTAATAAGCCCACCTGTGTGTCCCACCTACCTCACCTATGTGTTTGCGCACACATGCATGCCATCAGCCAAGATGGCAACAAGGTCATCAGCCCTAGGGAAGCCCTGGCCGCCATCTTAGCAGATGACATGCATGCATGCATGCACAGTGTGCACATCATTTACAGGGACAGGAGAGGTAGGTGGGGCATGTATGCAGGCTTAGTAAAGGCCACACTGACTGTATTGGGGAGGTGGGGTGCCTGGGAGCTTCCTCTCTTGGATGTGCAGCAGTGTCGGGAGCCAACACTGCAGCGGATAATGGAACGGAAGTGCTATCCCCTTGCCCTAAGGAAGGGCACTTCAGGGGCCCTCAGCCAGGGCCCAACCTGGCCACCCTCTAGCACCAGCCTGGCTACTGAGAAGAGTCTTCTCAGTGGCTGATTCACCTCCTTTCACTCTGATTGGCTCTAATCAGCAAGAAAGGACAAGGAAGCATATTAGAAGACTCTTATCAGTGGTCAATACACTCCCGTTTCATGCTGATTGGCTTGTAGGATGCTGGAGACATAGGGACCCTATTGGGACCTGGCTCCCCAAAAAGTAAGGAGTCTAAACCCCCCGCCCCAGATCCTGGATGACTACACCCTGTTCCCCAGTCAAAAAAAGGCAGATTAAACTTAAGTATTGTATCTTCTACAATAGGCACTTGGATTGAGTCTTTTATAGATTTCTAAACGGAGACCTTTCCATGGTCACAGAGCTACCACCAGCAGTACCAGACTGCTGGCCTAAGACAGCCTCATGTTCTTTTGATGGTACATCAGAGGGCTTCTCTAGCAGCTGTGTCTGTGACAGAACATAGTGAAGAACTGTAAGGTGAATATAGGTTGAAAAGCAAGAATATCACATGCTAAATAGATCATGTTCACTAGAGGCCCATCTACTATGTTCACACAGATTATGTATGCTGTATATTTATTAATTGATACTGCCTTTACCTGTATTAATTGATCGTAACAAATTAAACCAGAACTATTACTAGAAGCTAAAATGATGAAACTGAGGTTATCATACTTTGGACACATAATAAGAAGACATGATTCACTAGAAAAGACAATAATGCTGGGAAAAACAGAAGGGAGTAGAAAAAGAGGAAGACCAAACAAGAGATGGATTGATTCCATAAAGGAAGCCACAGACCTGAACTGACAAGATCTGACCAGGGTGGTTCATGAAAGATGCTCTTGGAGGGCACTGATTCATAGGGTCGCCATAAGTCGTAGTCGACTTGAAGGCACATAACAACAACAACAAAACCTTCAGCTGAGAATTTTCTTCCAAGGTGGCCCTCAGTATGGAATATGAATATACTGGAAGTTATTTTGTAATTATTATACAGTAGTATGCAATAGTATAAGTATCCTTAGCTCACTTACCTGGATGCAAATCCCATTGATTTCTGTGATGTTTATTTCCAAGTATATGTGATAAGAATCGCAGCTTTAGATACGTCAGACTTTTACTTTCATTAGGAGGATGAAAACAAACTGAAAGCTAATAAATATTTTCTAGATAGGCTGATTTGTACTTTCATTATTGTAGTAACTATATATTTTTACTGACTAGCAATGTGTTTGTAGTCTATCTTTGACACAGAGAAGTCCTGGAATGAATCGATTCTGTTAGCTAAAATGAAGCATCCAAATATTGTCACCTATTTGGAATCATTTGAAGGTAACTATGGATATTTAAAAACGGTTATGTTTATATTATTCATTTTGTAAAAATGGACCTTTCTTTGTATCTGTGTTATTGGTGCTGTCTAAAAACACACACATAATAGTAATAGATTTTGTGTAATAGTGGCACTACTAATGAATCTTAAATTCTCTGAACATTAGGTGATGGACATCTTTATATAGTAATGGAATATTGTGACGATGGAGATCTAATGCAAAAGATTAAACTTCAGAAGGGAAAGTTGTTTCCTGAAGATATGGTAAGAATACGATATCAGGTTATAACTGGGCATCTTATGGATATTCAGTGTTAAGCCCAGGCACATTAAGGCATTTGCCAGGGACCATAAGCTGCAACAGGATCCAAAGAGGCTGATGTCCTGGCCCACCACCATTTGGGCCCTCTGGTAGTGCTGCTGCAGCCACCAGCCTCTCCCTTGTGAGTGAGCTTATGTGGTGGTCCTTGCATGTAAAGGGACAGGAGAAAAGCAGCTCCTCAGCTCCAGTTGGCAGCTGATGGCTGCTGAATTTTTCTGTGGGAGGTAAAATATGGCAGCTGCCAGGCAAGATTGGGAGTGATCACTGCTGGGCCGGTGCCCATTGGGACTGATAGGATGAAAGGCAGGGAGACCAACAATAGGTGGAGCCCGAGCCAAGAACAGGCAGAGCCAACTAATTCTAGTTTGCACCCATCCTCCCTGCTGAGTTCTAAAAGGGGTAACAGTGAGACTAATGAGGAGGAAGGTGACAGGCAGTGCCATCCCTGGAGTGGTTCTAAGTAAGAAAGCAGACTGAGGGCAGATTGAGGCCGGTTGGGCAGTGCGCTGATGGACTAGCCTCTACCGCTTTGTAAAACCACATGTACGCCAGGGGGAGGGGGAGATAGTTGCACTGCCACCAGGGGGTTAAGTGGCCATGAATGCTGTGGTGGTGGTGGGGAGCCTTCACAGCACCGAAGGGACCCACTGAGAGAAGCCTGCACAGAGTCACCCAACATCTGGAGCTGAGCCTGTTCATTTTGCTGCTTTTAAAAAAAGTTACAGAAATTAGTTGTAACGTGTGGGAAACTAGCTAAAATCTAGTTTAGGCTTAGAATGAGCCTTTTCCTTTTTTGATATTAGTCTATTCCATAGTCTATACTAAGAGAGAAGGTAGTAAGTATTCAAAGTATAAATGGAGATAGTCATAGAACTTGATTATGTTTTTAAGTACAGAAATATAATTAACAAGCATTTTTCTTGCCTGATTTCACAGTTTGTAAGTAGCTATGATTGAAGTCTACAGTTACTGTTGGAATATTTGCATTCCTGATACCTTTTGTCTGTTTTCCATTATACAAGTACAGTGCAATTCCATGCGCCCTGTCTTTTTTCTTATCCCACAGATCCTTAATTGGTTTGCACAGATATGCCTCGGTGTGAGATACATTCATGACAAACGTGTATTACACAGAGACATTAAATCCAAGGTGACTGAAACCCACTTAATTACTGTTACTATAAAATTACTATAAATCCTTTCATACTTAGAAATACAGTGTCTTGCAAAAGTACTCAGACCCCTCACTAATGCTCTCATATTACTGAATTACAAATGGTACATTGTAATTTCGTTCTGTATGACATTTTATTTTGAAACACTGAAACTCCAAATCAATTATTGTAAGGTGACATTGGTTATATGTTGGGAAATGTTTGTAAGAAACATAAAAAACTGAAACATGTTGCTTGCATAAGTGTTCAACCCCCACACATTAATATTTGGTAGAGCCACCTTTTGCTGCAATAACAGCTGTAAGTCTTTTGGGGTAGGTATGTACCAGCTTTGCACACAGCGTTGGAGAAATTTTGGTCCATTCTTCTTGGCAGATTCGCTCCAGGTTGTTCAGGTTGGTTGGATGTCGCTTGTGGACAGCAATTTTCAAAGAGGGCCACATATTCTCAATGGGATTGAGAACAGGACTTTGGGCCACTGTAGGACATTCACCTGATTATTGATCCAACTGTGCTCACTGGGATATCCAAATGCTTGGATATTATTTTGTACCGTTTTCCTAATCTGTGCATTTGTATTACACTCTCTCACTTTTGTAGAATGCTCTTTGGTCTTCATTTTCCTTCAGATCCACAGCTTGATCCTTCAACAGTGGGGTTTTTATCTTGACAATGTGACAGCAACTTTAATGGTTCACAGGTGGAGGCCAATGGTATTGTAATTGTGTCCTCGACAGGGCAATTTCTTTCTTCTGGGTAAACTGGGAGCTTCCACAGCACAGGGGTTGAATACTTACGCAAGCAACGTTCTAGTTTTTTATGCTTACAAACATTTCCCAACATAAAACCAGTGACACCTTACAGTAATTGATTTTGAGTTTCAGTGTTTCAAAATATCATACAGAACGAAATTACAATGTACCATTTGTAATTCAGTAATATGAGAGCATTAGTCAGGGGTCTGAGTACTTTTGCAAGGCACTGTATGAAAGCATTGAGGCTAGCTCCTTTGTAAAATTCTGTGATTTTGTATTATTTACGTGTTTAAAAGGATTTATAACTTTGTTTGATCCCAAGGAAGTTTGATCCAAAGAGAGTCCGTGTGTCACATAATATTCCTTCCAATATGGATTTCATCCTAGTGCTAATATAATTATTTGAAGTAGGCTACTCCTAAGATGTGTATCTGATTTACTAGGGAAATAACTGTTTCCCCTCATGCCACATCCTCCTCCAAGCTGTTGTTAGTCCTGGGAGGGAAGCTTCCATTGGTGCCAATGGAAAAGGGTTATACCTCCACTCCCCATGCATTGCAGCAGCAATCCTACATGGGTGACCCGCATGCATTTAATGTGCATGGTTTTTGTTCTAGAAATAACAGCTCTTGCTATGTCAGCTTTTTTCTAATGCAGTTAGTATGCATTTGACATTTGCTCCTCAGAAAGCATAGGAACCCAACTAGTATTGTAGCAGAGTGCTGACTGAGTGCTAATTTAATTGTAACAGTTGAGAACTGACTTAGATAATACAGATACTAACAGAGTAGGACAGCTTTTAATAAGATATATAGATATGAACAAACTCTTTTTCCTATTTCATAATGCAGAACATATTTCTCACACAAAATGGGAAAGTAAAACTGGGAGACTTTGGGTCTGCACTTCTTCTTTCCAGGCAAGTCTGGGGGTTCTTTTCAAAATTATTTACTAGCTGCTGTGCAAATGTTACTCTGCTGTTCCTAATATTACTTTTTTATTTTTTTTTGGACAAGCCCAAAGGCATATGCTTGTTCATATGTGGGAACCCCTTATTATGTGCCTCCAGAAATTTGGGAAAACACACCCTACAACAATAAAAGGTAAAAATTAATCAGAATCTAAAACAATGCTCACTTTGATGTTGTGTGTAGCATTGGGTAAATAATGCAACAAATAAATGCATGCATAGCCTGGACAAAATTTGCAAATCTGAGTCTGAATTTTGAACTCTGATTTCAAAAGAGACACTCCTCTGATCCTTCCAAAGGCTGTGGGGTGCCATTGACTATGTGGGAAAGAGAACTGAAGTTACTATACATTTCACAGCTGTTTGAACTAGCCATTACAAGAATATAATTACAGTGTTGAGGTTGCCATTGGATTGCTATCAACTTTGGCTAATGTGGAGATAATAGCTGTGACATCAGGTGTGGGGCAGGTAAAAATGCAGCTGCAAAGGAACAATCAGGAGCCTTAAAATGGTCTGTTGATTGCTCTTTGGCAAGCCGGATTTGTATTATGTGCCTTTTAAATTTAGCACCAAATGCAAGCCCTGCTGGAACTGGTTTTGCTTAGGAGTTTCCAGCTGAAACTCCTGAGTGGAGCTGATCCCTGCTGAAAGCAGGGCTTGAAGATAGTACCCATCAGCTGATCAGTGGTGGCTTCACAATTGGAAACTCCATCCTGTTATTTGATCCAAGTGGGGCTTGAAGTCACAACTGATTAGCTGATTGGTGCTGTCTACAAGTTCCTGGTTGGTTCGACTGGAAAAATGTCCCTTTGAGTTCAAGCTGTGCTGCAGAGAAAAAATGGATCACTTGATGTCATTATGATGTGATTGACAAGTGGGCAGCCTGGCCCACCTGTCAAAGTGGCCTGCCAGGGGAGGGACCTCAGGATCAGGCCTGACAGGCTGAACAGGATCCCTGCCTCAGTCTGAAACTAAGTCACTGTTCAAACCTGTCTTTACAGTGATATATGGTCTCTGGGATGCATTTTATATGAGCTGTGCACTCTGAAACATCCAGTAAGTACCCTTTCGTATGCTTATCCTCCCAGCAATTGATTCAGGGCCAGTTTTTTAAGTAATGAACAAAAATCTAATGTGGGAATTGACCTTAGATCTTTACTAATAATTGTGGCTTGATATAATTACATGCATGCCATTAATATTGTCAGGACTATTATGATTTGCTGAAAATAAAGGGTTACAGGATATAAAAATATATTCATTTGGAAAGGGGGACATTTACAGTGCAATCCTATCCATGTTTACTCAGAAGTAAGTCCCATTGTGATCAATAGAGCATACCCCTTAATAAGTGTATTTAGGATTGCAGTCCTACTCTAGGTAACAGCCATGTAGTATGTTCTGCTGAGTGTTCTCAGGATTGTGATTGTTTCTCTATCGTAGGCAACCCTTTTAAAAATATTGGGGTGGGGGAATGTCATACTTAGGGCCAATGTTAATTTCAGAAAATCAAAAAGCAATAGTACTTATCGCTGCTCCAAAGTACAATATATACCTACCCTAACAGCAGACAAAGTTATTTCTGAAGATATCTAGACTAGTCATTTTATATAGAACGTAGTGCTAGGTCTTTTACATGCACTTGTATGTAGAGAATAATTAATTTGTGTACGGCATCTAGTTCTTTGAGGCATTTTAATAAATATTTAATACTATTAAGCTATCTGCTTTCTTTCCGTGTTTGTTCAATTTAGTTTCAAGCCAATAGTTGGAAACATCTTATTCTTAAGATATGTAAAGGATACTACAATCCACTTCCATCTCACTATACTTACGAACTTCACTATTTGATAAAACAAATGTTTAAAAAGAATCCCAAGAACCGTCCATCGGCTAGCACAATTCTTGCGAGAAGCTGCCTGGCAAAGCGTATCAGAAATTTTGCTTCAGCAGAGGTATTGTTTTCACTTTGGAAAACTGAACATACATTTTTACAGATAGACCAATAGGCAGTATCCAACTAGCCTGTCCCATTAGCGCAAGGATTTCCACTTGTGCAGTGGGACTTCCCCCCCTTCTTCTCTTCCTGCACATGCCTCTCAACCTCGCCAAATCTGCTTGGAGGGTTGGGGAAAACCCTAGAACAGATTTAGGGGGCATATGGGGGGAGGAGAAGGGAGAAAGTCCTGCTGGGCAAGTGGGAATCCTTGCACTGACAGGATTATTGCTTAGTGTTGCTTTGGATACAATCCATTATCTTGTAATATTATGATTTCAGGGGCATTATTGATTATCTAATATTATTGAAACATATGCAAATATGGAAAATTCTTATTTGGGGGCATTCTCTAGATGAGTGCAAGATTGACATTATTCCTTTGTGACTGTCATTAGGGTCTGCATTTTGAATATTTACTGTAACGTTCACACACACTGTATTTTCTATTATATTTCAATTAGTCACGCCAAGGAGCTTGGGATTAGTGGCAGAAACTAGGATTCTCTCTCATGTTTCATAGCATGGAATGTAATTGCGGAGCAGTTGGTGTTCACAAATGTGAAATAAAAATACTTGTTCGCTGGCCAAAACATAACAAAATGAAAGACAGCTAATTTGTAATTTGTTCAGTTATGATTAATACTGTTCTTAAACCCTTTAAAGGAAGAAGAGAAATCTACAAGGAGCAAGAGCAGTCATTCAGAAGCAGAGGTCATTGCCAAGGGTTTCTGTGAAATGGGATTAGAGAAAACAGGTGTGGATAAAATAGATAAACACATGTGAAATTCTAAAGTGATCTATTAACTCACCAAGGGCTAAGCTGAATTCTGATATGGTTATGTGGAGCTTACTTATATCAGTGCTCATGAATTGTTTATCTGAGGCTACAGTCCTATACAAATTTACCTAGGAGTAAATCAGAGCTTGGAAAAGTTACTTTTTTTGAACTACAACTCCCATCAGCCCAATCCAGTGGCCATGCTGGCTGGGGCTGATGGGAGTTGTAGTTCAAAAAAGTAACTTTTCTAAGCTCTGGAGTAAATCCCATTGAACTCAGTAGGTCTTATTTCTGAGTAGACAAGCATAGGATTGTGCTGAGATTTTTTTGAATGGTTTTGCTAGCAGTGCCAAATACTATTTAACAGATTAAAAAGATAAGTAAATATGCTGTAGGGAAGACTGAATTCAAAGTATTTGTATGTGTTTTTAAACAGTTCCAAATATAATTTATATTTTAAAAGCAAGGTCGGATACTATATCTGTAATTCCCTGTTAAGGAAATATATCTGTTTTTTGGAACATGGAAACAATTGAAAACACTAGTAATAAACACTAGTTAATAAAACATTTTATTAGGAAAGTATGATGTGTCCCTGGAAGCTGTTTTACCAAACCCTCACAGACGACAGTGGGAAAAGGGAAGATCCAGTACTGTTATCAACATTCTGGAAAATGCATCTTTATGTTCTTCCAGTATTACAACTGAGGAGGATACAAGTAAGATAAGATTCAGTATATTTTATTGCATTATTTGTACTTAAAAATAATCATGGCTTTTAAAGATGGTGTTCCTGTCAAATTATGTCAGAACCTATCCCTATGCCAAATAATCTGTCCAAATTATTAGTCTGGCATAGGGATTTAGCTGGGAAGAGAGTTTGCTAGAAGGGCTGTCAGGCTGCAAGTAAAGAACTGGTAGGACTGCAAGTTTCAGCATATATTTCAGAAGATATTGGCAGCAGGTGGGCACAGTCATGGGCATCTTCAGACAAGCACTTCTGGGACTACTAGAAGTGGCCTGTGGCTTCCCTGGGTATGAGCAGCTTCCATGGTACTCTGTAAAATGCCCAGACAGCACTAAGAAAAGAGGTCAGAGACCTCCAAGACAGTTCAATAAGGGTCTTCAAACCCCTCCCCTCTGTATCGGAGATCTGCCTACAAAAGGATAAGGATATTTTGAAATCATGCTCTGAAAGGACTGAGGTGAATCCAGCCAAAAGATACAAAGAGAAAAGATCTGCCCCCAATGTTCCACTGGTTTTCCTTCTTCCTTCTCACCTCCGCATCCCTGAGTTAATTTTGGAAAAGGAGTGAGTAGGAGGGAAAGCTACAGAGCACCTGAAGGACTTGTTTTTCCCAGCTTTCAGAGAAAAGAAAAAGCTTTGAAAGGCTAGGTTCATTCTGAACTGAGATGGGTTGCTATTGCCAATTTCTAGTAAGTTCATATTATACACAAATTGACATAAGAAATGGCACAGGAAAAAAGGGGGGTGAACTATTCAGTTTTTCAAGAAACGGCAGTTGTTATCCCATGGTTAAGCTATTTGAGCAAAAGGATTTAAAGCAGGGGTGGGAAACTTGCAACCTTCCTGATATTTCTGGACTACAAGTCCCATCATCCTTGATTGTTGTTGGCTAGGGCTGAAAGAAATTCGAGTCCAACAACATTGGGGGGCAGGTTGCCCACCATTGATTTAAGGGGCAGATAGAAATTACTGAACTGGAATTCACTGACTGATGTGTCACGATTTCCTCAGGCATTAATGACAATTTAGCTTGGTTATCTCATGGCAAACAGTAAGTCTCTCACAAGTGGATTCATGCAAGTTGAGCACTAGCCTACAAAGGCTGGATATACCTGGACCTACTAGTCAACCCTTAGTGAGCGAAAAATGAAATACGTTGCTACTTAGCTGTATAGAATACCATTTTCCACATATATGGAACAGAAATTGCATTCACATATGTACTGTTTTTATTTTTACCTCCTTTTCCAAGAAGCTCACGATGGCATACCTGGTCCCTTCCGATTTTATCTTCAGAAAACCTATCTCACCACGTTAAAGCTAAAATGTAGTAACTGGCCCAACTAAGCTTTGTGGGTGAGCAGGTCTGCCTGGTTCAAGGTTTTTGTTAAGATCACTGACAAACGCTTTGATTTTTAACATATTAATTGTGAGCCTCAATGGATCAATTAAAGCATTTGTTCCAGATTAGCAGAAAAGGCTGGATGCTTACAGCTATTTACACACTTGTTTTAATAAATGTTCCTGAATAATAAAGTGGCTGCAATCTATCACACAGAGTTAACTGTGCTGAAGCTCATTTTGGTTGATGTAAGCATGCCTGTTGGACTGTGGCCAGCATGCTGTGCGGTGCCTTAAAATTAATTGGTTTATTGTGACATACGCTTTCATGGGCAAAGTGGACTAAGAAAGTAGCAAATTTATACACACACATTCCCCACCCCCAGTTCTTGATAGATTAACACAGCTACTCCTTGGTATTTTCTCTAAATCATTACTTTTACCTGTGGTGAATTGACTTGGATGTAACTGTGCCAACATTATAGTGTTTATTGTTTTTGTAACTAGGTGGTTATGTAAGAAAATATGAAAATATCAGACGTAAGCAGTGGACCAAAGAACCTCCTGAAACACTTATGAATATTCTTCAGAATGCTGATATTAGTTTAGCTTTTAAAACATACACAATCTACAAAGCAGGTAAATCACAATGTAGCTGTAGTGTGACACTTCTTATGAGATACATTGCCTAGAAAGGCCCCTGATCTTTGTATATGCTGTGTGAATGCTGCTCTGTAAAAAAATTCTACAAGTAAACCAACAGAAGGCTTCTTTGAAGCCTAATCGTTGTGTGTGTGTGCATGGGTGCACTGGGTCACAACCAGAGCTTGGAAAAGTTACTTTTTTGAACTACAACTCCCATCAGTCCCACCCAGCATGGCCATTGGATTGGGCTGATGGGAGTTGTAGTTCAAAAAAGTAACTTTTCCAAGCTCTGGTCACAACTGGGGAAAGGTGGGTAACTCCCACATCACCCCTGCATTTCAATTAGGCTTGGAAAAATCTTCTGCTGGCTACAACAGAAGCTTTCTTTCAAGCCTAGAATCAGCAGGGAAAGGGGCAGGACTCTGTGGGCACCTGGAGAGATTTCCATTAGTATCTGTGTGTATCACCTTGACAACCCATGGGTGAGAGAGAGGAAGAGAGAAAGTTTGTCATATTACATTGGGGTGAGGGAGGATGACAAATGTTTAAGTTAATACTGCCTGTTTGCCAGGATGTCAGCCAAACTGCATGCACTGGGAGTTATTTGTAAATATTAAATGTCCATTTGAATGTGACCTGTTGGGCTTCTTCTGAAACCACTTGGGATGGTGGCACAATGTGCTAGATCTTCCATGAGCATCATCAGGAATGCTTCAGTGACTGATTCTGTAAGAGCAGCACAACACATTCTCTTTCCAGCTGAAGACCTTCTTGGATAGTGCCCACTATGTGAATGCCCAGAAAAAATCAGAGGGAAACGTGGGGGTTTGGGGGGGATGCAGGGTTCGCATCTCTGTTCACAGAGTGGCGAGTTGGGGCAGTTTGTTTAAATGCAGATGTTGACTAGGAAGGTGTAGATTGTAAAAGTCCTATAGCCGTTAAGCATTGGTTCAGCATAGCTACATATTGTTTCATTTCGGATTTGCCTGTTAGTGTCTTAGTATTAATCTTCAGGCATTTTCCATGCATACTCACTTATTTATTTTACTAGCTGAATTTGCAGTATTGCAGACATACACATGCCGATTAATGCTGAAGGACATTTTTTAAAGGAAATTTGAGAGATGCATCACTTTCCATGGTATGTACACAGTACTACACACGCTTCATTTGTTCTACTGGCTTAAATCAGAAATCATGTTTCCTGATCGCCATACCATAGTTTGGGCATCAATCACTTGTTATGGGCTCACATGTTCCCTTTCCTTTTGCTCCTCTGGATTGCTATAATCATCGTTTGGTGTTTAATTAAGGCAACAGTAGTTTTGGGCAGTCCAGGATCACCATAGTTTGCTATGACTCAGACATAATAGCAAAACTATGGTTATAGCAAGCCATAGAAAAGAACGGAGAATCTGAAACAAGAGGCTAGAAAAGAGGGAGCGCATGGGTCCATTTGGAGATCAAATCATGAGCCACTACTAGCTCTGGTCAAATAGGTGTAGCAGATTTTTAAAACAATAAAAATATTTGAAGATATTTACTGGAGTACTGTGTACACCGCTAACTGTGATCCCTCTTTCAAATTTCAGGAAAAAATGTATTTGTCTGTATGTCCTGTCTAATTTCATGTGATGTGTTGAAGCAAGTGAAGGTTGATGTCACTTTCTGCTTAAAAAAATTAGACAAAATTGGCCAAGTGCCAGTGGTAAATAGGTCTATGGATATTACGGTCCACATTTATAAACCAAAGAACAAAGCTCTGATTATGAAGGATACGAACAGAAAACAGCAGCGCTGTTTTCCTGATCACTACAGAAAAGCCTTTGCCTCTTTACAACTTTTACATGAACAAAACAGGAAGTGAAGAGTAAGTAATGATGGAGCAAAATGCATTTTCCTTATGCTAAATTTTAGACTGAAGTTCTTAAATCACTGGAAAAACTGAAAATTGCTGTTCTTATTTTGCTAATGTTAAATCCTCAGATGACCTACTGAGAGGGCCACTTACCGAAGAGAAGAAAGCATCTGATGAACCAGATGGTGAAACTATTTCAGAGGATGCAGAGCAACTTGAATCTAGATCAGATGAGGAAGACACGTATGTTCAAATACAGTTTGAAAACTTTATTCTTGGAGTTTCTTCTGGCTTGAAACAATGGCTCAAAAATAAACTATCCTTGTATAAAACCCAGCTATTCATAATTTCATATAATTGTCTAACATTCACTTTTGAAGTTGCTACAGTGTTAAAAAGTTCTATATTGAGGAGCTTCTGCATGTGGGACTTCAGATCCTGCCTTCTAATTGCAGACCCCGCCCAATCAGTTAAGCCAGTTCTGAAACTTTGAGGATATTCCAAAATGGTGCATAGTGCAGCATAAGGTTCTACAATTGGAACATGAAATTGAGGAAGCATCACTGTCTGTATTACAAGCACATGGATCATGTAGAGCTATGTTTTTACATGGCTATGGCCCATGTGCTCTCTGGAATCCAGGTATGCCTGAGGTTCAGATGCTAGTGCTGCCTTTGGTCGAGAGAAGTGTCAGCCATTTGTAGATTATGCTCAATGTTTGTAAACATATTGAAGATTATTAAGAACAGAATAATAAAGGTGATGTGAAATACTTGAGCATTTTTTGAAGGAAGGAACTAGGGATGTTTAAGGGGAGGACATGAAGTTAGTTTCCAAAAGCTAAAGTATTGCCTTAAGGAGAAAACTCTACCCAATCCTTCAAGTGCTTATTAAATTGAACTGCAGCCTAGAGTATTGAAGGAAGTGGCTGAAGAACCATCATAGCCACTATTATCTTTGGGAAATCATGGAGGATGGGTGAAGTGCAGATGATTGGAGGAGGGCTAATGTTGTCTTCAAACAGGGCAAAAGGGAGGAATCTGGGAACTACAGATCAGTCAGCCTAACATCAATCCCTGGGAAAATTCTGGAGCAGATTATAAAGGTGTCAATCTGTAAACCCCTTAAAAACAATGCAGTGATTACTAGAAGTCAACATGGATTTATCAAGAACAAATCCTGCCAGACTAATCTTATCTCATTTTTTGATTGGGTAACCTCCCTGGTAGACTGTGGGAATGCTGTGCACATAATAGATCTCTACTTCAGCAAAGCTTTTGACAAAGTGCCCCATTATATTCTCATTAGCCAGTTTGCTAAGGCTGGATGGAATAACTATCAGGTGGATCCACAGTTGGCTACAGAATGATACTCAAAGAGGGCTTATTAAAGGTTCCTTCTCAAACTGGAGGGAGGTAATGAGTGGAGTACCGCAGGGCTTGGTCCTGAGCCCAGTGCTCTTCAACATTTTTATTAATGACTTGGATGAGGAGGTGCAGGGAATCCTTATCAAATTTGCAGATGATACAAAATTAGGAGGGATAGTCAGAAACAAAATTCAAAGTGATCTTGATAGGCTGTAGCATTGGGCTGAAAACAACAGAATGAAACTTAACAGGGATAAGTGCAAAGTTCCACACCTAGGAAAAAGAAGTCAAATGCACAGCTATAAGATGGGGGATACTTGGCTCAGCAATACTACATGCAAGAAGGATCTTGGGATTGTTGTTGATCACAAGCTGAATATGAGCCAACAGTGTGATGTAGCTGCAAAAAAGGCACATGCTATTCTGGGCTGCATTAACAGAAGTATAGTTTCCAAATCACATGAAGTATTCGTTCCCCTTTATTCTGCAATGGTTAGGCCTCATCTTGAGTACTGTGTCCAGTTCTGGATACTGCACTTTTACAAGGATGCAGGCAAACTTGAACAGGTTCAGAAGAAGGCAAGGAGGATGATCAGGACTGGAAACAAAGCCCTATGAGATGGGACAGAAAGAACTGGGCATGTTTAGCCTTGAGAAGAGAAGAGCGAGGGGAGATATGATAGCACTCTTCAAGTACTTGAAAGCTTGTCACACAGCGGAGGGCTGGGATCTCTTCCCAATCATTCCAGAATACAGGACATGGAATAATGGGCTCAAGTTGCAGGAAGCCAGATTTTGACTGAACATCTGGAAAAACTTCCTAATTGTTAGAGTGGTACGACAATGGAACCAATTACCTAGAGAGGTGGTGGGAGGCATTCAAGAGGCAGCTGGACAGCCAGCTATTGGGTATGCTTTAATTTGGATTCCTGCATTGAACAGGAGGTTGGACTTGATGGCCTTATAGGCCCTTCCAACTCTATGATTCTATGAAATTAACTATAACAAGAAAAAGAGATGCTGTGTACATCTTGGGATGGGCAACCTGTGGCCTTCCCAATGTTGTTGGACTGCAACTTCCATCATCCCTGACCACTATTTTGGCTGGAAGGCTGATGGGGCTGTAGTCCAACAACACCTAGAGGGCCCTGAAAGACACACTGGATTGAAGTAGTGCTTTAGTTTTGGATATCTAGAAAAATAGTTTAGGTTGGACAGCAGAACAAATTGCCCCAGAAAATGGTAGAATCTACTCTATAGGACTGCTTTTATGGGTAGAATATCTCAAGTAGATTTTTAGGTCTTGGGAGTTCATTACAGGAAAGCAGAATTTAGTCCTAGATTTTTTTTAAAGGTGTTAAAATTTGACTGTTTTCCTGTCTTTTTGTAGGGATTTTGAAGCAGAAGATGATCCAGACTGGGTCTTTGAGTTAAAAAGGATGACCAAAGTGGAGTGACTGAATAACTGAATAATGGAACTGAAGAAATTAGTACCATCAGATATCCAGAAGTCTTGATGCAAAAATGTTGGTGAACAATTTGAAAGTCCTGTATAAGCATACCAATGCATGCAGTGATTACAGTATGGGTGAAATTCTTTGGACCAACAACAGTGTACTGATTTTAAGTGCTGAAATAGCACTTTAGGAACCAATGTGAACATTCTTCTGTAATGTATTTCCTAAAAATATTGAAGTGTACACTTCTTATATGAAAGCAAAAATAAATCAGTAAGTTTGCTGATGACACTAAATTGTTCAGGGTTGTTAAAACAAAAAGGGATTGCGAAGAGCTCCAAAAAGACCTCTCCAAACTGAGTGAATGGGCAGAAAAATGGCAAATGCAATTCAATATAAACAAGTGTAAAATTATGCATATTGGAGCAAAAAATCTGAATTTCACATATACGCTCATGGGGTCTGAACTGGCGGTGACCGACCAGGAGAGAGACCTCGGGGTTGTAGTGGACAGCACGATGAAAATGTCAACCTAGTGTGCGGCAGCTGTGAAAAAGGCAAATTCCATGCTAGCGATAATTAGGAAAGGTATTGAAAATAAAACAGCCGATATCATAATGCCGTTGTATAAATCTATGGTGCGGCCGCATTTGGAATACTGTGTACAGTTCTGGTCGCCTCATCTCAAAAAGGATATTATAGAGTTGGAAAAGGTTCAGAAGAGGGCAACCAGAATGATCAAGGGGATGGAGCGACTCCCTTACGAGGAAAGGTTGCAGCATTTGGGGCTTTTTAGTTTAGAGAAAAGGCGGGTCAGAGGAGACATGATAGAAGTGTATAAAATTATGCATGGCCTTGAGAAAGTGGATAGAGAAAAGTTCTTCTCCCTCTCTCATAATACTAGAACTCATGGACATTCAAAGAAGCTGAATGTTGGAAGATTCAGGACAGACAAAAGGAAGTACTTCTTTACTCAGCGCATAGTTAAACTATGGAATTTGCTCCCACAAGATGCAGTAATGGCCACCAGCTTGGATGGCTTTAAAAGAAGATTAGACAAATTCATGGAGGACAGGGCTATCAATGGCTACTAGCCGTGATGGCTGTGCTCTGCCACCCTAGTCAGAGGCAGCATGCTTCTGAAAACCAGTTGCCGGAAGCCTCAGGAGGGGAGAGTGTTCTTGCACTCGGGTCCTGCTTGCGGGCTTCCCCCAGGCACCTGGTTGGCCACTGTGAGAACAGGATGCTGGACTAGATGGGCCACTGGCCTGATCCAGCAGGCTCTTCTTATGTTCTTAACAATATAGAAACAACATACTATACCAGGATCTGGCTAACCAGATTTTTTCTGGCATTGTAAACAATAAAGTGGCTGCAGCTGTTGCTGTTGTAAATGCAAGCACAGCACCAATCTTTATTATGTGTTTAAATTTAATCTGATATGACTGAACAGATTTCAAATAATAAACAGTTGTCACAAAATCCTACCATCCATTTTCCATAACTGATAAGACTTCCAGGTGGGCCAATCCACTGCTGAAATTTTCTATTAAGAATAAACTTGCATATGATAGTTCCCATATTTTCTACGATTTTGTAGTGAATTGTTGCAGTCGTTTTTTGTAATGGTGTTTTTTTTTTTTGCAGTGAGCATGTCAGCGGAAAGGCAGGATGTAAATCTGACTTCACAATCGTTAATTGTGTGTGTGTACAAAAAGGTGTATGTAACCTATTTTCATATGGAATTCTGGTCAATATGTCTTTCAGATTCTGTCGTTTCCATAGACTACTGAATACAGAAGCTAGTAAAAACAAGTTTAGCCTTCTAGCTTTGCTAACCCTATATATATACCTATCTTTTATTTGTTAAGGTGCTAAGACACACTTTTTTTTTTTTTGCAACAGGCCCTTTGAACTTCTTTTGAAATTTGTAATTGATTATGCAGCCAGTTAAGACGAAAACTAATGGAAGAGTAAAAAACAAATTTTAAGCTACAATCCTATGCAGACATACCTGTCTGTAAATGCAGTTGAACTCAGTGAGGCTTTCTTCAAAGTAGATATGCATAGGCTTGCACTGTTAGTTATTAAAGCCAAGTTATTCTGCCTATATAGTACACCCGAAAATCCATGGCCCTTATATGTAAACGTGCTTTATACACAAACCTGTGAGTAAGCCCTACTGAAAACAAACTTACTCCTGAGCAGAGCTTGGAAAAGTTACTTTTTTTGAACTACAACTCCCATCAGCCCAATCCAGTGGCCATGCTGGCTGGGGCTGATGGGAGTTGTAGTTTTAAAAAAGTAACTTTTCCAAGCTCTGCTCCTGAGAAGACCTGTATGTGATTGCACCCTCAGAGTTGTGCATTCTAAAGGGTGTTCGGTTCCCAAGCGCGGGCCTGCGAGCGTTTTACTGGCCCTGGCATCTTTTTGTCTGCACGCTGAACCCGAGACATGAACTAAACAGGTGAAATGTTTCTCAGCGCGTTCAGCTTCGTAGGAATAGCTTGACGTTTTATTGTATTGGGCTGCTGTTGAAAGGTTAGAGGTGTGTGACCATAGTAACATTTCGACACATTAACCCTCAAGGGTGTTGATATTGCGACGTGCGGGTTGAGCGAGGGAAGAGGACCCTTGACCGGGCTGGGCGTGGCGTAAGAAGACACGCCCCCGTGAGGGGGGAAATGAAGCTGTTGTCGCATCTTTCGACCGAGCCGCTCCAGCCCGGCCGGGCAACAGCCGCTTGTTCCCGCTTACCATCCCCGCCCCTGCGAAGATCTTCATCGAGGTCGGTGAGTGCGGGGGGGGGGGCGGAGACAGCGGCAGAGAGCAGAATCTGCCTGCGCGTCCTCCGTCACCTTGGCAACGGAGGAGGGAAGGGTCGAGAGGGAGACGTAAGCGGGAATGCGAGGTGGGGGCGGGGGAGTCA
Organism: Rhineura floridana; assembly: GCF_030035675.1. NCBI lineage: Eukaryota > Metazoa > Chordata > Lepidosauria > Squamata > Rhineuridae > Rhineura > Rhineura floridana. The sequence continues at coordinate 9,169,721 of NC_084483.1, read as the reverse complement.
CCCCGAGGAACGGACCACGACTCCCAGCAGCCTCAGCCAGCATTGCCAATGGTCAGGAAAGATGGGAGTTGTGGCCCAACAACATCTGGAAGCACACTGGTTGGGAAAGGCTGCCCGGGCTAATTAGGCATAGGATTGCAGCCTGAATCCCTTCCAAGGAGCAAGAGACAGTGGGGAGGTCTAAGTGTCACATGCACGAGGCCACGCCACCTCGTTGAACACTGTGTTCATCTTGACACATGCCACCCCATCCCTGGTTGTGGATCCGCAGTACTCAACGTGTATTCACGCCAAGTGACCTATTATTTGTAATTAATCCTTCAGAGCAGCCTTTCCCAACCAGTGTGCCTCCAGATGTTGTTGGACCACAACTCCCATCTTCCTGACCGTTGGCAATGCAAGCTGAGGCTGATGTTGTGGTTCAACAACATCTGGAGGCACACTGGTTGGGAAAGGCTGCTTCAGAGCGAATAAGCGGGACGCTTGTTGGAGTGCCTCACTGACCTGCTTTTAGAGGGAACTTCCTCGAATGACTCAAGAGGGCAAAGGAACCCCGTTCTCCCTGTGTGTGATACGCCCCACCCTGTTTCCACACATTTTTATCACTATTCTTTGTGTTATTTAGTACATTTATATGGAGCCTTTTCTCCTGCTTGGCATTTAAGGCAGCTTGTATGGGGTTCCCAGGTCATCTATCCAAGCACTGACCAGACAGACCTGTTTAGTTTCAGCAAGGTGGGTGCTGCAGCAGCGTGTGTCCTGGGATGTCGCAGTGACAACTTACATACGTTGACCTAAACGAAATGCATCACCAAAACAAAAGAGGACACAGGGTTGCATAACTTTTAGTTAGAAGTAATTGCTATCATTCCATCTGAAATAAAATTTATCTCAACATTGTTGGGAAGTAGTTGGAAAATGTATGGCCAAGTGGTCTGAGTGCCTGCTCAGTTTGCTGGCCAGGTGCTACCTGTTGATGGGCAAGTTCAAGGCCTCTGCTTTATGTTCTTAGAGATATTTGTCTTTATTAAACCATTCCTGGACCAGACAGCCCTTCAAATTGGAGGAAGCCTTCAAATAGAAGCATGTCCTCTATAAAACTATGATACATGGCTGCTCTACTTCAGTTTGATTATTATGATATTTATTGTGTGGAATTAAAGGATCACTGCTTGCTGAAGTTTAGACTTACAGCGGCTCTTCCCTTTTGCAAGGGTGGGGGACCTATTAAATTGGTCCACCCCCAGAGACTAATGGATCCGGATGGTTTCCAAAGGGCTCTGGGGAGTTTTCTGGCTGATAGGGCTGGCACTCCTGTTGAAACCCTGGTTGAACTGTGGAATATAGAAATGACCTGGGCGGTTGACATGATTGCTCTTGAGTGCCGTCTCCTGTGTACAGCTGGTACGGCTCCTTGGTATACCCCAGAGCTGAGAGTGATGAAATAATATAGGAGATGGCTTGAGTGCAGATGGAGACGAACTCCTGGTGGATGCAGTTACACACTGGTAAGTGCCTATGGTAAGCTGTATTTAGGGGCAGTGAGGGCAGCAAAAAAACAGTATTTTGCTATCACTATCAAATCATCAATCTGCCGCCCAGCAGAGCTCTTCAGAATTGTCTGGGGGCTATTACACACTGGCCCCAAGGACATGGTAGAATCATCTGAGGCCTGCTGTAATGAATTTGCTAGGCAATTCCAGGATAAAATCTTTAGCATCCACCAGGACTTAGACTCCAGTGTTATAGCAGATGAATCAAGCGAGGTATCCAGAGCACAGCCTTGTCCCAATTTCTTGGATGAGTTTCAGTTGGTACAGCTTGAGGACGTTGACAAGGTGCTTGGACAGGTTTGTGCAACCATTTCTGTGCTGGATCCTTGCTCTTCTTGGCTAATAAAAGCTAGCAGGGATGGAACAGCCAGCTGGGCCAGGGAGGTGATTAATGCTTCTCTGTGAGAGGGGGTGGTCCTAGGCTGCCTGAAAGAGGCGGTAGTGAGACCACTCCTGAAGAGACCCTCCCTGGACCCAGAAAATCTTAATAATTATAGGCCGGTAGCAAATGTTCCATTCCTGGGCAAGGTCCTTGAATGACTGGCCAGCTCCAGACACTTGGATGAGGCAGATTATCTGGATCCATTTCAGTTGGGTTTCAGGCCTGGTTTTGGCACAGAAACAGCCTTGGTCACCCTGTATGATGATCTCTGTCGGGAGAGAGACGGGGGAGTGTAACTCTGTTGATTCTCCTTGATCTCTCAGCGGCTTTCAATACCATCGACCATGGTATCCTTCCGGGAAGACTGGCTGAGTTGGGAGTGGGAGGGACTGCATGGCGGTGGTTCCACTCCTACTTGGTGGGTCGACTCCAGAAGGTGGTGCTTGGGGAACATTGCTTGGCACCCTGGACTCTCCAGTATGGGGTTCTGCAGGGGTCAGTTCTGTCCCCCATGCTGTTCAACATCTACATGAAACTGTTGGGTGTGGTCATCCGGAGCTTTGGAGTGCGTTGCCATCAGTATGCTGATGACACGCAGCTCTATTTCTCCTTTTCATCTTCTTCAGGTGAGGCTGTCAATGAGCTGAACCGGTGCCTGGCTGCGACAATGGACTGGATGATAAAGTGAGGCTCAATCCAGACAAGACTAAGATGCTGCTAGTGGGTAGCTCTTCTGACCAGCTGGTGGATGTCCAACCTGTCTTGGATGGGGTTGCACTCCCCCTGAAGGAGCAGGTTCGTAGCTTGGGGGTTCTTCTAGAACCATCTCTGTCACTTGAGGCTCAGGTAGCCTCAGTGGCACGGAGTGCCTTCTACCAACTTCGGTTGGTTAATGGCCCAGCTATGCCCCTATCTGGACAGAGATAATCTGGCTTCAGTTGTCCATGCTCTGGTAACCTCCAAGTTAGATTACTGCAATGCACTCTATGTTGGGCTGCCTTTGAAGACGGTTCGGAAACTACAGCTTGTGCAAAATGCAGCGGCCAGATTGGTAACAGGGACCAGATGGTCCAAACATATAAAACTGATTCTGGCCCGCTTGCATTGGCTGCCTGTATGTTTCCGAGCTTGATTCAAGGTGCTGGTTTTAACCTATAAAGCCTTACACGGCTTAGGACCACAATACCTGCTGGAACACCTCTTCCGACACGAACCCACCCATATACTACGCTCAACATCCAAGGCCCTCCTCTGGGTGCCTACTCCGAGGGAAGCTGGGAGTCTGGCAAAAAGGGAGAGTGCCTTCTCAGTGGTGGCCCCAAAATTATGGAATGATTTGTCTGATGAGGTGCAGCTGATGCCAACACTGTTATCCTTTCGGCGCCAGGAAAAGACTTTCCTCTTCTCCCAGGCATTTTAGCATGTGTTTTTAAATTGCTTTTTAAAAACTGTGTTTTTAAATTTGTATATTTGTTTTTAATGTTTTTAATTGTTGTACACCGCCCAGAGAGCTTCGGCTATGGGGTGGTATGCAAATGCAATAATAAATAAACAAATAAAAGATATATCTGTGGGCACCTTTCACACAGATAAGATGAGGAGGATTCTTTTGCTGACTGCTTCTGCACCAGAAAGATCTTTTGCATGCATAATAGGGGCAGATCCCACAGTCAAGATGATGATAATATGCCCTGAATAAAGATAATTCTTTGCAAGTCTATTTGTCTATATTCATAAGTTCATGTTTCACTTCTAATGGGTATGTGTGTGATTAACTTCTTAATGTTCCTGATTGCAAGTACCTGACCCAACCTTTTTATTTTAATCTTTGTGGGACAGACCTCTGCAGGAATTGGTAAAGTTCAGTTTCCTGAACGTTTTTCTACATATGAAGAGTGAATGTTTAAAGTTTGATACAAAGAAGTCATGAGTGTTTAGATTTTAAGCATTCATCGCTTAAATCTTCTTGTTTTTCAGACATTTCTCTAAGTCAATACCATGGAAGCGTATGAAATAATTAAAATGATTGGGGAAGGGTCCTTTGGCAAAGTATTCTTGGCCAAAGGAAAGGAGAACAATCAACAATGTGTTATCAAGGAGATCAGTTTAACAAAGGTATCCCCCCCTCCATTTGCTTACCAATTAGAGTGATGTTCTGTATAGCATCTACACTCATGGCCTATGACATAGCGAATTGGATATAGTTAATCTTGGCTTGGTTTTACATCTATCTTTGTGTGTGTATGTCTATAACAAAATGGAAATGTAGCTCTTTAAATATTCAGTGTAAAGTAAGTTTGGACCGAAGTTATAAGTCCCTAAACCTAACCCTGTAAGGAGACATTGGTTACTAAGAAATAGATTTAATAAATTACACATTGGAATACTGGAAAAAAATCCTTTCTTATTTCTCAAAGATAGAATTAAAAGATGACAAAATTTACAGATATAGACAGGCTCTGTATATTCTTTACATACAGTTCCAGATTTTATCAGGATATGTTTTTCAAAGAAAGGATGTTTAAATTCTCTGTCCATGATTCAGGTTTTTATTTATTTAATTTTTCTCTCATCTTTCCTCCAAAAAGCTCATGGTGGCATACAAGATACATCTGCTGCCAAATTTTACAATTGAACTCAACATATATGATGCTTTAGGTGGTGCTCAGGATCCTTTCAGCGCTGTCATGGCACTGAAGATGGTAGCCACTTAGTTGTTATTTCCTTGTTTCTTAACTAATTTAGATGCCAAGGAAAGAAAAGGAATCCTCTCAGAAAGAAGTTACTCTTCTGTCCAGGATGAAGCACCCTAATATAGTAGCTTTCTACACGTCCCTTGAAGGTCTCATTTTTCTGTGCCTTTGTTTTTTTAAAGATGCCTCAGTTGGGGTGGTCAGACAGATACAAAAGAGGACAGTGGTCTTGCATCTTTAATAGCTGTGTGAAGAGAGAATTTCAGCGGGTATTTAAATAAATTATTTTTCCCACAGCAGAGAAAATTAAAATAAATGGGAATAATTGGTGTACATCCTTTTGGAGACACTTGATGTGAAAACTAGCACAGTAGGCCACTTGTGCCTCTAATTGTTGTGCAGATGGAGGAATATTGGGTGGTGTAACTTCTTACACAGAACTATGAAAATTCTTTGTGAAGCTGAGTACTGTTGTCCTCCTTTGCTTCTGGTTTCCCTAATGCTGTCTATACCTAGGACGAGGTGGGGTCCAGGAGGTGGAGAATCTGTAGATTGATTTACGGATTGTTTTACTGGAGATGGCTAGGTCTCAATCTGTCCATCATGGAATGTGTGTCTTGGTGTTGGGGCCTGAGAATTTGGAGATTCTGTATTTGAGATCTCAATTTTACAATCGATTACCTGACTGCGTTGTTCGTAGAGGGAATTGTGTATAAACATTAAACTGTAAATGACTTTAAAATAGAAAGAAATTTTAAAAACAAAATATGTACCAGTTTGCTCTGTTGGTTAAGGCTGCAATGCAATACACACTTACCTGGGAGTAAGTCCCATTGAATCAAATGGAGCTTACTTCTGAGTAGACATGTAGTGGATTGCAGTCTAAGTTTGCTGTGCTTTATATCATCTGCAGTGAAAGCAGTTAATTATTGTATATGTAAATCAAAAGTTTATTCAAAACCTAATATGCTTTTATTATAGAGAAAAATAAGTTATATATTGTTATGGAATACTGTGATGGAGGTGACTTAATGAAAAGGATAATTATGCAACGTGGAATATTATTTGATGAGGACAAGGTAGGCTTGCATTTTAAAGAACTGTCTTTCTTTTTTTCATCCCTTCAGTTATTTATCACCAAAAAAAAAATCACCAAGGAGGAGATCTGTATCTTACCATTCATTTTCTTTTATCTACAATGTAATTCATGCCCTCAGGACTGGCACTTGCAGGGCAGCCAGATTGGGCCCTGGCTTAGGGTGGGACAGTAAAGCTCCCTCTCCGTGATCTGCAGCAGTGTCCGGTTGCAAGACTCAGTGACCCTACGCTGCTGTGGATTGCAAAGAGGGAGCTCCCATGTACCCCCCCCACCCACTACAGGCAGCACAGGGGTTAAGCCTGCCCCACTTACCTGTCGCATCAGCGCCTCAGTGTGAATGCCCTGTGTGCTGTGCATGCCGGTCTGCCATCACCTAAGATGGCGGTGTGGCGTCCCTAAAGGGCTGACACCTCTGCATGTGTGCAGATGGGGTGGGCAGGCTTATTTAAGCCACATGCCGCCTGTATCAGGCAGGGGTGTTTGGCTTTACAGCACTACAGGGCAGGGCAGGCTGGTGTGCAAGGGCCCAGTCATAGCTGGTGCCAGCCCTACATGTCTTTTCCTATTGTAATATGTGTTATACATACATATAGAAATAGTACATAAATTATTCCTTTGCTCTATTTTATCAGTGTTATAACACATTAAAATTAATGTGAGTGACATACTTACTTTGTTACACCAATAAACAAATACCAATTGTCATTAAAACAGCATTGGTTTCCTTCCTTGGATCTTATAAAGTACATTAATTTAGCCATAATTGCATACTTCTATACTTCCCACGTTGATGCCTCTGCCGATATCTTGGGTGATGGCAGCCGTGTGCCCCACTCTATCCCCAATGGCTATATCTGCTTCATATTTTAAAGAAAAGATGCCTGCCTGGAAGTAGATATGTAAGTTCTGGGTTTGGTTAATGAGTGGAAACATTCTGCTTGTATTTGGAAACACTTAATACAGCACATACTCTAGGGTTCTCAGGACTCTTCCAGACAATTTGTTTATTCAGCATTCATCCTAATTTACTTGTACAAAGCTTATGCAGTGGTTAGACTTTGTCCAGCCTTTAACGAGCATTCGTTCTGCTTTGTTTATAGGGTAGTTATATGACAACGAGCATTAATCCTGATTTGCTTGTGATACATTTCCTACTAATCATTTGCTTATCTCACAGTTGTCCAAGAGGATTTGTTGTGCTAGGATTACAATCTTAACGGCGCAAACCTAAAGTTCTAGTAGCCCTCCAGATGTTGTTGGACTCCATCTGCCCCATTTAGTATGGCCAGTGATCACGGATGACAGGAGTTGGAATCCAACAACGTCCAGAGGGCCACAAGTTCCCCACCCTGTTTTTAAAAGCTGTTTCTAGGCCTGAAGCTGAGCTTGTGATTGATGATGAGGGTTGGATTTATTGATTTATCCTGGGTTGGATTTATTGAGAATTACAGAGAACATGAAGTGTGCCTGCTACTGTGGGTGAGTGGTTAGGGAGTTGTTTGATTCTAATCCTAGAGAATGGGTTCTATTGACAGGATACATATAAATGTATATTCTTACCTCGTAGAACACATAGCTGTGGCTAGGTTTGGGGAGAAAGGTCACTCACCATTTGTCAAGAGTGAGATCTGAACCCATATCTCCTGCTTTTTGAGGAAGCGATTAGAAATCTACATTTTATTATTTTCTGATACACAATATTAATTTCATCACTTATTACTGGTACATGTATCTTTTGAAGAAAGTTTTTTGTCCCACCTAAGTAGAAATTACATTGATGATGCTTTATAGGGTATTGACAATTTATATTTGTCTATAGATCTTGGGTTGGTTTGTGCAAATCTCTTTAGCATTGAAGCATATTCATGACAGGAAGATTCTACACAGAGATGTAAAAGCACAGGTAATTCTTGGAGATAGCTTTTCATTCTCTATTGAGTCAAAAAATCTCCAATAGTTTTTTACCATACTACTTTTTTTGGATTGCAGAACATTTTTCTCAGCAATAACGGAAGGACAGCAAAACTTGGTGACTTTGGGATTGCAAGAATGCTGAGCAAGTAAGCATAATGTTATGGACTGTCTATGTTGATCTTTTAGTGTTAGCTCTGAAAAAGGTGACTTTGTTTTAGATAGCAAAATGGCCAGAGAGTGGGATGTAGACTGGCCTTGTTTGGATGTTAACATTAAATCATGATTTATCTTTATGAGAACAAGCTGCGGCAAGCTTCATGTGCTTCCCTCTCTCTTGTGCTATGAGGGAAGCAGATTAAAAGCTTCCAGATTCAATTTTGAATAAACTGCAGTTTCCTATTATTTTTGAATTTGGAATACTATGGCTTAGTCTAACAGATTAGTTAACAAACCTGGATCTTAAGTCATAGTTTTGATCCTTGTTTCTTTGGGCTAACAATAATTAATCCTTTTAATTTAGTCTAAACCAAGTCTAGGTGAGATTCTCATATGCAATTTTGTTGGTTTAATTTTTTTTAGAAAGGTAATGGAAAGAAATCTATATCTAAAAATTGTATCTGTGGTAAACCGAATTTTGGATATAATTTAATGCAGTTTATAACTAATTTAAAAATTACAAAACTTCCCCTCCCTCTGTTTTTTCTTTTCTTTTTCAAATTAGTGAGTTAAGTGGTTCTGAAGTTAGTATACATTACTGGAATGTAAATCATAGTTAACTCTAGTTGATTACTCAATACATTTAGGATGCAGTGTCCTAGGATCGTGTTATGTGTCATAATTGTGTATAATGTCTGCTAATTTGGAATTATCAGAAGTAATGTACAATTATGGCATATAACAGAACTACAGAATCTTTGGTCTTATCTAGACAAAGAGCCAACCTAGATGTGATGTTAAATGTGTCTTTGCTTATAGCGTGCATGTTTGTTTTAAATAGCAAACCCTGGGGCCGGGGACAGATAATTATCAGGACCATTGTGTTTCGGGGGGGGGGGGTCCAGACAAAAACTGCTCCTTCTGAGCTGCTATTTATATTGGGAGGATATCACCCATTGGTGCCAGGTTCCTGTTCTTTTTATGCTACGCACAATGAAAGAATAGCAGAAGGAAAAGCAAAGAAGGACATAACGACATGCAAGCTTCATTGAAAGCTGATATATTTTATTTCAGGTTATGTAGCTTTGAAATGAGGCCCGTACCCTGTTTAAAATTTTAACATTGTGCGAAAATGTCTGGGAATGGAAACCCTGAATGCTTACCCATGTGATGCATGTGCTGAGCTGGCATGTCCTCATGCCTGTCTTTGCTTTTCCTTCTGCTACTGTCCCATTGTACCTGGCACAAAAAGTGGCTGTAAATCCAGGTGGCCGAGACTGTATTCTTAGCCTCACTTACCTGGGAGTAAGCCCCATTGAATTCAGTGGGGTTTACTTCTGCGTAGACATGGTTAGGATTGTGTTGTGAGCCTGCTTTTTAAAGGCAACCATGATGCATTTGGCACACTGGCAATCACCGTATTGCCCAATTCACAGAATGTCCATTTACATGTAAATTTATCAGAAGGAGAAATTTGCTTCTCTTTAGTTTCTCTTCGGTTTTTGATTTAGCCAATGCGTATCAGCACTGATGTGTGTAGCATGACAGAGCATTGATCTCAGTGCAGACCCAGCCTAAAGAATCTTGTCCTGCTTTTTGTTGGATGAAGCTTATTTTGTTATGAATCTGCTGAACTGCATTGTTTTCTAATTTTATAAGAACATTCCCATTGCACAAATAAGTAATGTTGAAGTTGCTTGACAATAAAGGTGTTTATGTTATCCTCTGACAGCAGTTTTGAGAGCGCTCTGGAAAGAGAATTCTTGTGTTGTGTTTGATTGGAATACAGCCTTTCTATCACATGTAGAAATATATAAGTAGGGTTCTAGTTTGTTCCCGGAGTCTTTAAACAAAGGACCGAGTCATAATTTCTCTAATGTGAAGCATCATCATATAGGTACATATAGTTGCTTTCCCCAGCCTGATTCCTCTATTTACAATATAAATTTATTGGTCAAAAACATTTTTCATCACTGTTTTCTTTAGTACAATGGAATTTGCTCGTACCTGTGTAGGAACACCATATTACTTGTCACCTGAAATCTGTGAGAACAGGCCATATAACAATAAAACGTAAGTCTGCAAACATTCCTGATGGATATATTTGGACCGCATAATGAAATTAAGTCTTACTGGTTCAGCGTGTCTCTTGAGATTTTGTATGTTTATAACCACTTTCTCTTATTGCACTTTTCTCCGTTTAAACATTTGTTTATCATATTTTTATGTTTGACATCGTTACTGCATTTCAGAAACTGAGTTTTATTTCCTGGGTTTTACAAATACAGTAGTGGAGACAAATAAGGATCATTGTATGTTTGAAAGAATAAATATTCTTAAAGAAGTATAGCCATGTTGGGACTGGAGTAAAGTACCAACGCTTGTAGCAAGTAACCCGAATCAGTGGGCGATAGACAGAAAGGCAACACATTCTTCCCTTGCTGATTCCTTCTTTAGTGGTTACGTGTTGATATGTAGGTTTACATCCTTAGTCCTTTTGCTTAGAATTAGTGTTAGTCTCATGACTCCATAATGAGCCTCATGATCCATCATGGCCACATGTATGTCTGTAGAATGGCTTTATTTCCCAGGAGTAATAAACCTTTAAGTTTCTTTATTTTTTAAACCACCAATCCTACCAGATTATTCATGTCTGTACTCCACTGCTGTATATAGCAGACTCCGATAATATGAAGAAGAAAGAAAGAATACCATAAAACTCTCATGAAGAGCAACCCCTATGTTGATCTGGTTGGTGCTTTTGTGTGTTAGGAAATGCTTCCTATGTTGCTTCTATTATTGACACAGCAGATGCAGAGGAAAAGCTTGTTATCTCTACCAAGAAGCTCAGATTCCTAGCTCAGATTCACATACGTCTGCTGTGGTGAAAGACCTGAGAATAAGATGCCTGTCTCTTTAAAAATGAATGTTCCTGGCACAGTGGCCTAGCTTCCTCATTATATAGCAACTTTCCTGTTACATTCTCCAGGTAGACAGCTGGAATTTCTGCATAAGGAGGCCTTTCTTCAGGAGCGGATAGGAAATATTCTCTCTCAACTGTAGCTTTTACTTCCACCTTTCTGGGTTGGAAGAAATGCCAGCAGCACAGTACCGCAGGCATTCCTTGCCTATCTGTTGGACATGTATCCAGTGTAGCACCAAGTTAGGCATTTAGAGGTATACTTCTTCAGGTGGCGGAATATTTTGTGTTAATAGAACACTGTTGTGCAAGAGAATGCACACAGACAGATTGCTGGTAACTTTGTTGTACAGTAGATTGCACAATCTGTTGTGCAACGGGTTTCTGCTAGCACAGCTGTTGTGTTGGATACCTCTGTTGCGTAACATTAAAACTCAGCTGTCTCCTGGTGCAAGAGCCCTTGCACCAGCAGACAGAGAACACTGCATACAGCTCTTCATGCTTGTAATCTCAGAAACTCTGCCACTAGAGGCTTTCCAAGCTCATGTGGCCATACTTGATTGAAGGATCCTCCTGCCTGCCCCCGACCCCGGTATCATTCCTCATGAAAATAAAACAATGACGCTTCTAAATACAAACCTAATCTTAGGAGAGAGAGAAATCTTAAAATTACTTGCAAGGATTAAAGATCATCCATTAAGTTCAGTAGATAATATGTTTCTTTTTATTCAACCTTTCTGTCTTCTTCTCCATCTCTTACATTTCCTTCCATAACATTAAGAAAGCTTCTTAATTTGGAACCTAGAATATGACTGTATACTTTTGACAACTCAAGGATCTTTCTCTTTCTTGCCATATTGCTTTCCCATGCTACGTGCTTTGAGCAAGAGGAGGGAAGAGAAAAACAGACTGCTCAGCAATGACTGGGAAATTAGTTGGTTGGGTGGAAATTGACCTGCAGCTTTTGAGGTTCCTCTGGGGAAGCCAGGGTGAATTGAGAGGTGGCAGTAGATGTAAGCATAGAGATGCGAAGGCCAGGGAAAAACCTGGGTTTTGCCCCTTGTTTTCCCCCCAGATTGTCATATCTTTATGCAAGTGGGAATGTTGCAGGCTTCCCTTGGTTTTGAAGCATCTGAGCATTTCTCTATACCCAATGCCTTGGATAGTAGAAGTTAGAGGGCCAGGCAGCTTACTTGTGAGGAAAGAATATTGGAGACATTTGTGGTGCCTTTAAAGTATCTGTTTAATTAGGTTCAGATCTGTTTATCCCCAATAGCTGATGGATTTATTTTTTTTGCAAGCATGGGGGTGTTAAATAAAAGAGTGCTGACACTGAACATGTATCCGTTTTTTCACATTTTATTAATAAGACAAAATTGCAAATGAACTAATTACCTGCAGTCTCATCACAATTAAAACTTGCAAGTTTCTCTATACAGTTCAAGTGACACTTGCACAGTGAAAAATATAATTAATCATTATCTTTGTATTTCAGGTCAGGAACTCCCTCCGTTTGATTTTCCTGTGCTCCAAATTAGACAAACAGGCTAACTTCTTGTAAACTCTTGTATTAATTGTATCAGTTTTTCATAGAACATTATGAATTAGTTTACTGACTACAGAGTTCGAGATGTTGTTTCACAGCGTTCCATTCATTTTGTCCAGGACTGTGTTTTCTTTCTTTCATAGAGATATATGGTCCCTTGGCTGTGTGCTATATGAGCTCTGTACTTTAAAACACCCTGTAAGTACTTTAGCAGATTGACTAATTGTATATCGTTTAATATAATATTTATCAAGAATTGAGATTGTTCCAGTAGGTCAGGGGTGGGAAACCTTTTTGGCTCTATGGGATCCTTATCAATCTGACAGGTGGGCAGGGCTGTCTTAAAGCCTTTGCAAAAGCTTCTTGAAATAGCTCACAAGCATGAGCTGCTTGAGAGGGTGCTTTCTCACAGGGCTTCATCCCTGCTCAGCTGGTGAGTGGGGATTAAATCCCGCTACCGTGGCTGCCCGATTTTGTTCCCTGCTGGGAACAGGAAGTGCAGCCAAGACTGGATTAAACCCTGTCCTCCCGCCCATCAGCTGACATCACTAGCGATAGCAGCTGATGGACAGGTGGGTGTGGTTTGGGGGAAATAGCCTCATGGACCAAACTGGCCCCCTGGGGGGGCATGACTGGCCCAGAGAACAGAGATTCTTGCAGTGGAACTTTCCAAAGACAGCAATCAGAATTTTAGCTTTAAATGGAACAACGCTTCTAGATATTGGATAATATCTAGGAAGGAGATGCCAGGTTTTATAGATCTAAGAATGTTTTTCCAGGCCACATGAGATATTTTCCTAAGAAAAGATGTTCAGACAAAAGTTTATAGTGTCATAAGCCAACAATTTCTTATGTGGAATCAAATCAATTTAACACAGAAACTCTTTAGCACATTTGTTCACAGAATCATGCCTTTTAATAACAAGCTTAAGAATATAGATTTCTTTCCATTCTTATAATCCAACTATTCTATGTAGTGATGATTCTAATCTGTGTAAGGGTTTGTTTGTACTGATTCCTTTCATGTAATAGGCCAATATCTCTTCCCATTGGTATTTTGAATCTTGATTACAAAAGTTTTATGTGTAGTCCACATACCCTGTAGTCCACATACCCCTACAGCTACTCCACACAGTTGGGGGACCTCTCAGAGCAGGTGGAGGGGCAGGGGAGAATCTACAGAAGGTGGGGGAATCGCTGAAAATTTATTCCCATTCTATTGATGGAAGCTTTACTGAGCAAATGTTCAGAGAGTCTTGGGCAGGACTAATGTGTCCCACAAACCATCTGTGGAAGAAATGAGAATTTAAGGAATGATTTCACATGGCAGATTTTTTGCCATGTCCCAGTTGTATGATAAACATGTATGGAGTGCATTCCTACCTTGTGTATACTTTAATTAAGGAAGGAGAGGAAATTACAAATAAGGGGCTGTGACACTGAGCTAGCCTGATGAATTGAGAAACGCAACTAATAGAAGGGCAGTATTTTTGCCCCCTACTGGATGCTTTCTGATAGCTCTTTAAAAAAATCCTGTTTCAATTGGCAGTTTACTATTTATGATTGCATTTTAATATGTCAGTTTGAAGGCAACAGTTTGCCTCAACTTGTGCTGAAGATCTGCAGAGGCCACTTCACGCCGGTATCTACAAAATACTCATATGAACTAAGAGCATTGGTATCCCAGTTGTTTAAAACATCTCCAAGAGATCGCCCTTCTATCAACTCCATTTTGAAAAAGCCCTTTTTGGAGAAGCAAATAAAGAAATATTTGCCCCCAGAGGTGAGTATCTGCTGTGGCTGCAGAAAGTATAAAGAGACTCACTCCAAACCAGTGAGAAGACCCTTCCTTGGTAACCTCCACATCCCTTTCCCTCTTTTGCCTCTGTAGGAAAAGTGCATCTCCTTGGCTTTGCCCATTGTGTTGACATTTCTGGTGAAGCCAAGTATTTACAATGAAGTGTTGGAATTGTCTGGCATAAATTGCTGCTACTGCTTGCTTTCCTCAGGAAAAGTTCTATTTATTTATTTATTTATTAAATTTCGATCTTGCCCTTCCTCCCAAAGGAGCCCAGAGCAGCAAACTCCAAAGCGGTAGAATGACACAATTAAATATAAAATAAAAACATTTTAAAACAATTAAGAATATCTAAAAAGAATCACATTCCTCTACAGCTGATAATAATTTTAAGGTCGACGGGAACAGTATTTCTGAGCCATTAAATGTTTGGATGCTTTTTAATTCCTCTTGAAAACTAATAATGAGGAACAGATACACTGCACCAAGGAGGGCATTCCACAAACAGGGAACCACTACCAAAAAGGCCCTGTCATGGGTCAGTGCCAACTGGGCACCAACTGGGAAGGACCCAGTGGTGGCATCACCATTGGGTCCTCACCTGCTGATTGTAGGGTTTGAGATGGTGGATATTGGGGGAGGAACTCCTAGGTAAAGGCAAGGTGTTTGTGTCCCCTTGCCTTGAGTTGTCAGAATAAGCAAGCAGCTTGGGTATAACACTGAATGGGACACACCTGAATCACTACTCAGAAAAGATGTAGCACATAAATGCCTATAGATATGCATAATCTGTTATATTTGTTTCTAGATCATGGAGGAAGAATTCAGCCACACTGTTATTCACAGAAAAAGATCACCAGCTTCACTGCCATCAGGTAAGCTGCTACTCACTAACACTTTCATAAATGGAAGCATAATACTGAATTGTGTGTGTGTGTGACATTTATTTTAAATTGAGACCGCTATTGAGTTACTTTGCCATGTTTCAATGAAGACTGTAATAAGTTTGCATGCACCTGGTCACTTGAGGAAAAGGTAGCATCAAAACTATTGAGCAAATGTGCTTTGTTGAATAGAACTGTAACTTAAGAGTTGTGATTTCAAGATAGTGGCCCCATTCTGCTAGTGCTATAGGTAAGAAGTAGGATCATAATAGAGCCATGGAATTGCTTTCGTCAGGTTTAACTTTCTCCCCCCCAAAATGACATTTTAGTTAAAGTACGTTTAAAGCACTCTTATACCACTTTAAAATTCATGGCTTCCCCCAAAGAATTCTGGAAACCATAGCTTGTTAAGTGTGCTGAGAGTATTAGATTCATCACAGAGCTATAGTTCCCAGTACCCTTAACACGCTATAATTCCCAGGACTGTTTTGGGGGAAAGTTATGACTGTTAAAGTGGTATATGAATGCTTTAAATGTATGGTGTGTATGTGTCCATCGTTCAACTGAATCACACCGGGATAAATTCTAGCATCTGACTCTCTTACCTAAAGCATAAACATGGATGGAATTGCTACTTTGCTGTTTAAGGTAGTATGTCTTTTAATCATATTTTAGTTGAAATACCTCTCCTTATGGGTATTTTTGTAAGGTGAGTCTCTGTATTGCCAACACATTGTGCACAGACCACAGAGACATACTACACATAAAAACCGTCAGGATTTCCCTGGTGGTAGAGGCTGAGCCAACTAATGTCAGGCATGGTGGGCAAAGTTTACCCTCACTGGAATTAGAAGGATGTTTTAGTTAAATAAAAATAGATGGTGCTAGATACTTCAGCAAGCATTACCCAAGGGTGATTCTCTTATTACTGGAGTGTTCACATGTATTGGAACATATTTAATTGGAGCAGAACTGCATCTAGTGGCAAATACAGGATTCCCAATTCAGTGTATGCTGGTGATTGTTTCAGGGATTTGAAGTGGAGAACTGAGAAGCATTGTAAGAGTATAGGATTACTCTACTGTAATAATTATATAATGTTAGACATAATTATCAAAACATTTAATTGCATTATTAAATAAGCTGCTAAAGTTCAGAAACTCCATGGTTATCATTCACCAAAAATCAAGATGGAGATGATTCCCGGAAAACCAGAGTTATTATATCAAAATGAATGGAAATCTCCTTCAAGGGTCCAGGATGCTATTAATCAGGTAACAACGCTAAAAATATCTACATATTCCTGGCATTTAAATGTTTAATGGATTCTTTTAATTTGTCATATTCGTTCACATTGCAGCAGTTGAAGGCACTAATTCAAGGATGAGGAATCTGTAGCTCTTCAGATGTTGTTGGACTCCAGTTCCCATCATCCCTGATCATGGTTACGCTGGCTGAGGCTGATGGGAGATGGAGTCCAATAACATCCGGAGGGCCACAGGTTCATTATTCCCATACTAATTAATTAAACAGTGTTTGCCAAAAAAGGCAAATTAGGGTTGATGTGAGGTTCAACGTGTCTTTGAATCCTTGGTTTGGAATTCTTCTCTCTCCTGCCCCCCCCCTTAAAAAAACCTAATAGCACTTGTGAGGCCCCAGTCCAGGTCATGACCCCTGATAGTTGATGCTAGCTTTTTTTTAAATAAAAAAAGAGAATCCTAAGTAGGAAATTCAAAGGTGTGTTCTATAACTAGTTTGACCTTAAGTCGGTACCCCTTCAAAGGGATGGAATGAGCCAGATTTTGCTGTTATGCTGCTCTCTATTCAAATCACACAATTAATATGAAAAATCTGTGTGAACTTGCAAATTACTTTTTTTTAAAATTAGGTCAAGAGGAAGAGGTGGGTGCATAATGACAGTGTCCCAGAGGGGTGGGAAGAACATGGAGGACAGGTGTGGGGAGTGTTTGACCCTCCGGATGTTACTAAATTACCATTCCCATCAGCCCCTGCAAACATGGCCAATGGCCAGGGATGATGGAAGTTATAGTTCATCAGTATCTGGAGGGCCAAAGGTTTTCACAGCAGGTTTAGGAGGTTGCGGTGTTTAGTTGCTTAGGCCATTGGCAGGCCAAGGAGGTTAATGGGTTCACATGAGAGGCAGATAAAAAATGAATTGAAAGGAATACTAAATACTAGAATATTAAGTAGAATGCTGTGTACACAGAAAAAGCATAAGCTGCTGCAGAGGATAGAGAATAAGAAATAGACTGGACTTGTTTTGTTATATTTATATCCCACTTCTCCTTGGAAAGGTTGGAACGTCTTGAAAGGAGTTCTTGGTGGTCTCCAGTCCATACAATGATCAGGTCCAAAACTTCTTAGTTTTAGCCAAGGTATACCATTGGGTGCCATTCACTAGGCCCAGGAAGGAACATGCTCTTTAACAATATGATTAGCAAAATGGATAAGCATTCAGATTCAGTGTACTGGATTTGCTTCCTTCATAGTTTTAATGTATATATATATGTGATATGTTTTCAGCCCTGGGGTCCTCAGATGTGCAGGAAACCAGAAGCTGCCAGAATATGTGGGCACTATGACCATTATTATATGAAACTTGAGAACTTGCAGAAGAGGCCTTTTGTGCAGGGTGATGATCCTCGTATTGGCCAGAGAATGGAAGAGTATTATAAGCAGAAAGGGCAAGAACCACCTCCACCTCCACCACATTGGTAGTATTTTTCTTCTTTAATATTGATGTATCTTATGATTCTGACTTAGGAATTCCTGGGTATATAAGAACTGTCAAGATTTTATTTACTCCAGTGCCTCTGGTTTTCAGTTTGATCTCACACAGCGTTAGATGCAGTTACGTCCATCGATTTCCAGCTGTTCATGTTCAGAGTTGAGACTCTGAAGTGAAACTGAATGTTGAGCAAGTTTGTTGGCAATATAGATTGCACAATGTGTGTGCAACATAATAATTCAGTTTCAGGGAACATGGGATTATTAGACCATTTATGACTGAAATGAAACTTTAAAAGCTACATCCAGCTCGTGAGCTTTTGCTGAATTGTATGTTTCTTCTCAGGCCTGCAGAATATCTTCAGAGACGATTCAATGCCCAGCAGTACAAATTAAAAGTAGAGAAGCAACTTGTAAGCAATTTTTTAAAATATGAAATGGAGTAACAAATTGAAACTGATAAACCATGGAAGGGCAAATGGGTTTTTTTTAAAAAGAACACAACCACCACTAACATGAAAAACCACTCAAACTGTACATTTCTCTGTTCTGTTCAGAAGGGTGGGTTCAGAAAAGGAAAGACCCTCCCCTTGCTGAAGCCATTCTTCTATTTTTCCATTATTTTGCCTATCAATAGGGGTTGCGGCCATCTTCTGCTGACCAACAGTATTTTCAGATGCAAAATCAGAAGATGAAGGAAGAGCAGTTTAAAGTCTATCAAAAAACTCTTGCTCAGAAAAATGAAATGAAAGAACAGGTAAGAAAGAGGAACTGTATTGCTCTTGATAACTTGATATTAGTGTTCCACCTGAGTATGGGTCCAGGAAACTATAATAGGAATCATAGATCCGGTTTACAATTCTCGTTTTTAATACACACTGCAAATGTTGGGATAGGATTCACATTGATCCATGTAAAACTGCTATGGAAAAAATCATAGCACATGTATTCCACCACCCCCCACTGGGTATGGGAATACAAATGATGTTGCTCTTAAGTGCTACCCTGTTTGTTGGGGCAGAAGTAGTTATTCTGAATTTTAGAGTCATTTAATGGTGGTTTGCTTAGAACGAATACTGTATCTTCTGGTCTTAGCTTTTGGGGTCCTGCTTGGGCAGAGCAATGCAGACCCCCAGTCCACCATGCTGGAGGGACTTTGGTTGAGGTGGAGGTATCCCTCCATCCAAGCTCTGCCCAGCTGTGCTAGGTTTTGTTGCTAAAAAGCTCACAGCTACATCTGCCTAAACCACTTGTGGGCTGAAGTTCCCACTGGCTGTACTCTTATTGGCAGGAGCTGGTGCAAACCTTCCAAATGGGGCATGGGGGGGGGGCAGGGAGAGGGTGGGGAAGGAGCAGAGGTGGGCTAATTAAGGAGCTGCTGAATCCTAAGCTGGCCTAGGTACCAGCAAATTGCTGCAACAGGACTGATCTGAGCCTCTCTGCTGCACCAGCCTGGAGCTGGTGCAGCATAGAGAATTTTCTCACATCCCCTCCTGCCCTGATTGGTGAAAGTGGCCGGACTCCAATCGCAGCTCCAGCACTCTATGAAGACCCACATTGCTTCCTGCCATGGTTTGCATTATTTTAGATATGTCCAGACTCTTTTGCATTTGTTTGTTTAATACGCTGCATTTCAGTTTGGCAGTTCTCTTATTTTAAGTTGGATTGGGAGGGTTTTTTTTCTTACATTTTCATTGAGGAGCAGACTACTTCATGCTTTTGAAAGTTCCCTCAGTTTCCCAAGTAGTGTGCTGAAGTAAATATCAATTGCTTTTTGAGATGTTTTTAAAGTTGTTTTTGAAGATACTTTTAAGATGTTTTGTTTTAATATATTTTTAAAGATGTTTTGTTTTAAAGATGTTTTAAAGTCTTCTGTTTTAAAGATGTTTTAAAGTGCTTTTAGTGTTTTTGTGTGCTGCTTTGGGCTCCTTCTGGGAGGAAGGGCAGGACATAAATTAAATAAATCTTTTTATTTATTATTTGATTTATATCCAGCTCTTCCTCGCAGCAGGAGCCCAGGGCGGCAAACAAAAGCACTAAAAACACCTCAAAACATCATAAAAACAGACCTTAAAATACACCAAAACAAAACAACTTTAAAAACATTTTTTTAAAAAGCTTTAAAAACATCTTTAAAAAAAAACATTGTTTTTTTAACCCTTTTTTAAACATATTAAAAAGCAATTCCAACACAGACACAGACTGGGATATGTCTCAACTTAAAAGGCTTGTTGAAAGAGGAAAGTCTTCAAAAGGCGCTGAAAAGAAATAAATAATAATAAATAAATAAATAATAATAGAGTATAATTCTTAAAATTGATATTTTAGAGGGGGGAAATAACCACAGAAATCCACTACATTACAACGTGATCCTCAGTGACTGAGAATAAGGGAATGAGTGGAAAATTTGATACCAAATCCAAGTTGGGCAGAATTCTAGCACATCCCTAGCTGTAAGGCATGGGAATCTGCTATTCAAGAAAGACAAGCTTAAAATTGTCACAGTAGAGACTTTCACTCTGTGTGTGTGTGTGTACATATATAGAAATACTGATTTAGGCTGGAGTCCTATACACACCTGGGAGTAAGCTGTCTTGAACACAATGAAGCTTCTGAATACACATGCATAGGATTCTGCTGTTCATGTACATCTTATACTGGCAACATGTGTATTTGTAAAGTTGCCTATGAGTACACTTTTTAAAAAATCTAATAATGTTCAACAGGAATACCTGAACCAGCTGCAGAAAATTCGTCAAGAGTACCACAGTGAAGTAAATGAAATTAGACTTAAAGCTCTAGAGGTAAATTTCACTGCACCAAACGTTTACTGTAGCCTTCCCACACCTCCATTTGAAGGATGTGAAGACCTGTTAATGTGATCATTTAAAACAATCTGATTCTTGAAATAGGAATGCTTCATATCTGCCGTAACCAAAAGGTAGTTAAGCATTGGGGTACATTGAAAGAGCTACTGTGGGAAGGTTCTTGCAAGATCTACGTTATCTTACCATGTTCACCATAAGCAGAGCCCCTTGTACTATGTATATCCACACTTCTGGTAATGAAACTTACCTCCAGTTTTAAATCAATAAAAATGTAAGTAAATATGTTCTGTCTTAAAGGAGAATAAAAATGTAAAGGACAAAACATATATTGTGAAACAGAGGAAGACTGAGAACCAACCTACTTACAATAATATTATCCCTGGAGCAAACGATGAACCAGTTCAGGTATCAGAATGTCTGTATTTTACAATGTGGTGGTACAATGTGGGAGTTGAATTGTCCACATTAGTTGGAAAAGGCTTTTAACACGTTTGGTTTAGAAAGAACCAAACAATGATTGTATAACTGTACTTTATGTTTGCAGATATGGGCTTTTGTCTTCGTCTGCTGTGTTATTTTAAAATCTGCCTTTTTACCTAATGTTTGAAAGTCTGTGAAAAACACCCTAACATTTACCTCCTGTACTCAACATGATCCTTTAAGCCCCTCCCCTTACTTAGCAATAAGGCTTACATCAAAGATTTTGTTGTCTTGGTTGCCTATCCTTTTATCAAAAACTAATGTGAGTATACTGTATCTTTGACTGGAAGTAATTGTGCCTGTTAATTTTTTTCTCTTCAAGGATATTGAGCAAAACCTGAAACAAATTGGACTGAATAATTGGCAGGAGACAGATGCCCTGGAAATAAAACACAAAACAAAGGTTAAAGACTGATTCATTTTCTTTGCCATCTTTTTCTGTTTGCATCATTTCAGCTGGTCTATTTATACTGATAGCTCTGAATATTGGGCTTAAGGTGGCTGTTGCTGCCAGTATTATCAGAGATGTGATGGCCATCTCAAGCAAGTGGGAGATATGAGCCCTCTGAAAGAGCAGGTCCGTAGTCTGGGGGTGCTCCTGGATCCATCTTTGTTGCTAGAGGCCCAGGTGACCTCAGTGACTAGGAGTGCCTTTTACCTTCAGTTGGTAAGATAGCTATGGCCATTTCTGGACAGGGATAGCCTGACCACTGTTGTCCATGCACTGGTAACCTCCAGGCTGGATTACTGTAATGCGCTCTATGTGGGGCTGCCCTTGAGGTTGATCTGGAAGCTGCAGCTGGTGCTAAATGCAGTGGCGAGACTGCTCACTGGGGCAGGGTATCGCCAACATGTCACCCTGCTGCTGAAATAATTGCACTGGCTACCTATTAGCTGGGAGGAAGGGCGGGATATAAATCTAATAAATAATAATAATCTATCCTTTCTTATCCTATTCTCCATTAATTTCCTGCTCCCCTTTGGCACAGAACCCCATGCTATGGGGGGGAAGGGGGAAGAAAATATGAGCACACTGTTGTGGATTGTTGTTTTCTATAGGGCTGAAGGAGTGATAATCAGTGCCATTGTGCTCTCATCTGCCTATGTTTCAGGTGACGGCATGGGGTGTTTTTTTAATGCATATCTGTAATAGTTGCTCTGTATTTTACTAAAATACTGTAACTGTGTTTTGTTTTTTCTTCAGAGAGGTGTAAAGTTTCAGATCGATCTAAAAGATGGTGTTCTAGACGTGAACAATTTCCATGAAGAGAAAGAGGTACTGTTATTCATACCAGGTTAGCCTAGAAAATCAAGGAAACAAGTTGTCTGATAGTTTATTCCTGACAGTGGCTTTTACATTTGATTGGGCCCATCAAAATGAATCAATTAAATAAGTTCTCAATGTGCTGCCTTTTGCTTGATTTTAGGAACGTGATAAACTTAATAAAGCCTTAACTTTTGAAGATGGAGAAAAACTTAAGAAAAAACTAACAAACATCTGCGATGATTACATAGACAAAGCATTGGTAGAATTACAGCGCTGGGAACTAGGTATGCCTCTTGAAACAGCTAGACTATTTTTGTGTACTATTCCTGTTATTAATTAGTAGTTACATTCCTTCAAGTTCTTTCTATGTCTATGAGCTGTATTATATAAACCTGTATTTCTTAGAGCAGGGTTTCCCAAACTATGTTCAGTTCATCACCATTGGTCCTTGAGATTCATTCAGATGGTCCACAGTGTGTCTGTGAAGAACACTTACACTTTGAATTCTGTAGAAGTCTTTGGAATTGAAACTGTAATGGATTAAAATACAATATAAGAAATAAAAGAAGCAATAAAATCTAATTAAAAACCAGACATCATCTGGTGTAGCGTATTAGAATTGCTGCAACAGGCAGAAAAAAATCATTAAGTGGTCTGCCAAGACCCTCAACAATTTTCAAATGTTCGGGGGGGGGCTTGGGAACCACTGTCTTAAAGCTTATTTGTAGAACTGTTTTGCTTGTTTTTGTTTTGGACATACAATGACTCCTAGCTGCCTGTCACCATGCACCTGGTCAGCTCAATGTTGTTTTTTAAAAGTTTTGTTAGGCTGAGATTGGAGGTCCAACCTCAACTTGAAAAACATCAAGTGTGTGATGTATCACAAGTTCAGAATTTATATTGTATTTATTTATGCAAGTATTTATATACCACCCACTGATATATCAAGGCAGTATACAACCATATTTAGAGATACAATAAAACATAAGATACCATAAAAACAATACAAAGTAATAATAAAATGACTGGTTCATCTTAAAACATTTTAAAGCAACCGAATGTTCAAGCGATGCCCGAAAGTTGGCAATGAGAAAGCCTGCTGAATCTTTGGTGGAAGAGTATTCTACAGCATCGGACTGGCGATGCTAAATGCTTGTAGTTGAAGCCAGTCAAGCTTTTTAAACATGGGAGACATCACAAGATCTCTGCCAAAAAGTCACCCACTGGACAAAAACAAAATTGCATGAGCTGGCCCTTTGTGCCTCATAATCAACATCAGAATTTTATCCCTGCAGTTTTAACAACCATTAAAGGTAATCTCCTTTCCTTAGATGGCAACAATGAAGAGGATGACATAGTAAACAGAAAACACTGGCAAACATCAGCCCCACAAACTCTCCTGAATCTTCTAGAAAATGCAGATGTTACTTCTGTATGCCCTACCATGGATGAAGCAGGTAACCTTTGGAAAATATTTTCTGAGACTTACTGACTCCATTTTGTGAATATCTATGTACTCTTAAATGTGAAATGTTGTGGGCAGTTCAGAAGGGTACTCTATGTGACCTGAAATATCAATTCCATTGCTCCCAACATGTGAGAGAGGCATCTCTAAAAAGTTATGTGCAGGTGCTAAGCTAAACTATGAACAGAGTATTTCCTGATCATTCCTAGACTAGTTTGTTTGCTTCCTCCTAGTCATTTATCCAAAGAACAAAATCCATTAAAATGCAAAACAATAAAGAGCCATATTTATTTCATTACATTTTTGTCCCACTTTTCAGACAAATGAGACACAAAAGCAGACAAAGCATGCAGTCTGCAAAACAGTTACCAAGGCCAAAATGTAAAGAAGTATTTTGACCTAATAAAAGTGGCTTATAAGATTAGAACAATTCCTGATACACAGACTCTATTAGGGAGCAATCCAAATCCAAGATCTGGCGGGATGACCAAGTTAGGATCTGGTGATCTCTGGCTCAGCCCCAACCCTGAAGCAGCTGGAGATACACTGGTGTAAGTCCCCCAAAAGGGGCAGACGGGGTAGGGGGGTTATGTTGGATCCTAACTCTGTTCAGCTTAGTCATGTGACCTGGCAGCTCAGTCACATGATCCACACAACTTCCTCAGGACACTTGACAAAATGAAGAATTTGATTCCCAAGGGGCTGTGCCAACAATTCTATCTGATCTGGTGGCACAGACTTCCTTCTGGAGTGCCTTGATATTTACTGCCTGGGATAAGTGGATTCTGACCTCAGTAATGTTGAGTTAACCTACTCCACTATCATCTTTTCCATGTCCTCCAAAAATAGTGCTGGAAGGCTGGTTTGGGGAAACCTTGCTTCTGGCCTGTTGGCTAGTTAACAGGCCACCTAGAAGCTCAAGTGTTGAGTATAGTACTGCAACTCCTAGGCCAGCTAGAAAAATGGCCCAGCTTCCTTACCACCTTTA